>NC_142615.1:14288475-14590049 GCF_059453375.1 Lepisosteus platostomus | reverse complement strand
AATCCTGTCTGTGTCTCCTGCTTTAGTTTCATTTTAATCATTACTTAAATTTCTTGTGGCTGTGTGACTCTATAGAAGAGTCTCTAGGCTCATGACTTGTGGGTTTGAATCCTGTGGGGGCCTTAATGATTCTTTCCAATTCCATTCAAGTGGGTTGATGGTTGTCTGGCCCTGTGGTGTGGTGGTGAAGCGTGTGAGGCTGCTTGCAAGGGTTGTGGGCTCAAGTCCTGCTTTGCACCCCTGGTTTCCTTTTCAGTTATATTCTCACAGAGAGGGACACATTGATAAGGAAAGAGATTGGGGATGAGACAGTTTGGCCCTATAGAGGGTTGGTAAAGGCTATAGGTCTGTAACTCTGGGAGTGTGGGTTCAAATCCTGCTTCAAACCAGGTGTTTCATTTCAATTACAGTCTTTATAAGAATAACACATTGATAAGGAAAGAGAGTGGGTCTATGTCTGGGTGCCTTTGTAGAGTAGAGGCTAAGACTGGGCTTGTGGCTGACTGGTTGTGGGTTCAAACCCTCTGTGAGACCTGTGGTCTGTTTTCAGTTTAAGTCTTCCTGAAATGTCAACACACTGATAAGTGTGAAGAGAGTGGAGCTGTGAGTGTGTGCTTCCATAGTGTGAAGGTTGAGGCTCACAGTCTGGTAGTTGTGGGTTCCAATCCTGCTGAGACAAGTGTGCTTGTAGTTTAGTCCTTCTTGACAGAAAGGTGTTGATAAGTCAGGGGAACTATAAGGGTGGGTGGGGGGATCAATAGAAGAGAGGGTAAAAGACTGTTCTCACAGGTTCAAGACCAGGCTGGGTGCTGAGCTCAGGAGTGAACTGTGACAGTGGCAGGGGCAGGTAACTGGGTAAGGAGGAGAGAGAGAGCAGGTACCAGGGAGAGAGGAGAGTAACTGGATGAGCCCAGGGTGAGGGGCTCTGGGGTTTACCTTTTACTGAAAAGTTTCAAAAACGATCAAAATTTTCAGTAAAAGGTAAACCCCAGAGCCCCTCACCCTGGGCTCATCCAGTTACTCTGCTCTATCCCTGGTACCTGCTCACTCTCTCCTCCTTACAACCAGTCAGCCACAAGCCCAGACTCTTAACCTCTGGGCCTAAAAGCTCAACCCCTATCTGTTCACTTAGCAGTGTGTTACTGTTGCTAAGAATTATACTGACAAACAACATGCAATCATTGCCAGGATTTGAGCCCACACCCACGCAATCACAAGCCCAGAGTCCTAGCCCCTACTCTACAAAGACATACACTCACTGACCCATTCTCTTTACTTATCAGCGTGTTACTCTTATTCAGAGTGTAATTGAAAAGAAACTGCTGGTCTAAGGTGGGATTTGAACCCACACTCTCCGCATTACAAGCCCACAGCCTTTACTAACCCTCTATAGGGCCAAACCACCTCATTCCCAATCTCTTTCCTTATCAATGTGCCCCTCTCTGGGAGACTGTAACTGAAAATGAAACCTGAAGGAGTATTTGAACCCACAACCTGCCAAACATGAGCGCAAAGCCTTCACCCCTACTCTACAGAAATTGAAAAGAAAGCTCCCTTCCTAACCAGGATTTGAGCCCACACCTTAACACCTATGAGTACAGAGCATTAAACTCCCAACCACAGCACCACATTCCCCTGACCTCAGTGTCATTATTTATGAAGGTTCTGATATTTAAGTAAGAGTTAAAGTGAAGATCAGGGCTTTAATGGGATTTGAACCCACAGCCACCCACTCCCAACTCTAGGGATGTAACCACTATGCTACAAGCCTGCCCACATACAAGAGATCAATCTCTTTATTTATCAATGTTTTGATGTCAGTAAGAATGAACTTGAAAACAGACAGGCTGCAGCATGCAAGACCAGAACCCCATATCTTAATCTCTCCTCTACAGACCCACCCTGACATAGACCCCCCTTTTGTTTATGTATGAACATGTCTTAACCCCCAACCCTATAGGTCCATATCACCACAGCACTGAACTCTTTACTTATCAATGTGTTACTATTAGTAAGAATTTGCTTGAAATGAAATCAGAGGTCTCAGGTAGGATTTGAGGCTGCAACCACACATCTAGGAGATGCACAGTCTAAACCTATACTCTATAAAGGCACACACACAGAAAGCCTAATCTTTTTATTTATCAACCTTTTAATATCAGCAGGACCTGCAGACACAGGCAGGACATGAACCCCCCACCAGCTAATTCTTCCAGAACCAGAATCTTCTGATGATGTGTCTATCGGCTTGACTTCTACTCCACAGGATCACACATGCACACACACACTTACCATCTCCATCTATCTATCTATCGATGTGGAGATTTCAGTTAGCATTCAATTGAGGAAAAAAAATAGATACTGCTATCACACCTCCAACTGATGAATCTAAGGTAGAGAGAGAGAGAGAGAGAGAGAGAGAGAGAGAGAGAGAGAGAGAGAGAGAGAGAGAGAGAGATCAGGCAGGAGCAGCTCAGTATATAGAGAAGTGGAGGAGAAAGGTGATTAAACCAACCCATGTGGCCTCACACTTACTCAGCCCCTCAGTCCAGGGGGACAGCAGAGGATATCAGTGCCTTGTGAAGCTTCTGTCAGAGTCAGGGAGACAGACACACACACAGGTGGGGCTGGACAACACAGTATGTCAAAGCTGCCCATTCCCCATCCCCGCCACCCTTTGTGTAAAGAAGCGCCCCCCCCCCATCTTGACTGGAGGATCTCATCCAGCTGTGTCTTGAGAGTCGCCAAGCGATTCTCTTCAACACCCTGGCTGGGCAGCTTGTTCCCCACCCCCGCCACCCTTTGTGTAAAGTAGCGCCAATCGTTCTCCTTTCCAAAACGCACACCCTCTGAGTGTCCACTTCTGCCTCCTGATTCCTGTTTCACTGCTGTTTCTGGAGAACGACTAGCGAATCTCTATCATGGGGCAGTGTACACACACACACAAACCCGTTTCATGTACATGACCAGATCTTAATATTCGTCTAATTTCCCCCCCCACGTATTCCTCTGCTGCAGGCAGCGAAGACCGCAGCAACCTCTGTCTTTCTATGACGGCAACTTCCTGTTCACAGATGCCCCGGTACAGTGCAGAAATATGCGTTCATACACAAGGGTACCTGCTGCAAAAAACAAAACCACGCAATGTTCCACTTGCACGCCGCCATAGTTCACACCTTGGTTAGAATACTGCATACGATTTTAATCGAAAAGATATCGCTGCTCTGGGACCACATAGGATACATTTCTGTGCTGAAAAGAAGGGATAAGTAACTGGATCTCTTTATTCTCAAACAGAGGAGAATGGGAGGAATGTGATACAAATTTTCCAAATCCTTAAAGGTCACTGGCTACGTCAGTCCAGCTGGCTTCTTCAGATTTAATACTGAATCATGGACCAGAGGGCACAGGGGAAGTGCATTTCAGACAGAGAGCATGCGACGCTACTTTGCACAAAGGGAGGTGGAGGTGGGGAACAAGCTCCCCAGCCCTGTGGTTGAAGCCGATACCCTGGCTTCTCTTCAGACACAGTTGGATGAGACCCTCCAGTCAGGACAGGGGGCACAACTTTACACAGAGGGTGGTGGAGGTGTGGAACAAGCTGCCCAGCCCTGTGGCTGAAGCCCATACCCTGGCTTAAGATGAGCTCCTCCGGTCAGGACAGGAGGCGCTTCTTTACACAGAGGGTGGTGGAGGTGTGGAACAAGCTGCCCAGCCCTGTGGTTGAAGCCTCTCTCAAGACACAGCTGGGAGAGCCCCTGGACCCAATTAACCACTCATGACCCAACAAGACAGACAGGAGTGATTTGTTGTTTGTTTTCTGCGCACAAGAAAACCCATTTTTTTTACAGTCATCGGTCATGTTTATTTTTCACGTTTTAATTGGAGGTTCAGTCCTATTGCATTTTCGCGTGATAAGCGTTAAAGCAGGGCCGGTTTTGTTTTGGTACACGTCCGAACTACCCGTTATCAGCCACAGATGAACACAGATAAACACGTGCTCCTTTTTTTATATGACATCTTGCCACCGGGAATTGTTTTTTTTTTCCCTACGTCAAAAAGTAAGAAAAAGGAAGGAGCCCACAACAAGCGAGAACAATAACTGCAGACTCCCTGAACAGCGCCCTAAAAACCGCAGAGTAGCATCCTGACTTCCTGACTGCTTAGACCACGACAAAGCTCTTCCGCAGAGCGAAAGTCACCTACAGGCGGGTATTTTTTTTTTGTTTTAAACAGAACTAAAGCCCGTCTCTCCTGCAGCCGAGCCTGTCGCGACATGGGGTGTTTCATTTCACACGGAAGGAGCGCGTAGAATCAATAGAAAATACAGGAATCTTAGTAGTAGCACGTAATTGTGTTAAAAATAATCCCCCCCCCCTTTCCACTTAGCCCCAGAGCCCAGCGCAATAAACGGCTCGTGTTCAGATCCTTCTTTTTGGTTTTGCATTAAAAAAAGAAAGAAAACAGGTTCGCCGCCAGCGGCCCTCACTCTTACTCTGACATGCTCTCGACTTCCAGTCAGCTCGCTGGTAAAGAAGAGGCATTTCCTGTGGGTGTGTGTGTGTGTGCAGCGGCGGGCATGAGGAGGGATACCGCGCTGACCTGCAGCTCTGCGGGTTTGTGCAAGGGCGGATTATATTGTAGAGGGTCCGGTGTGCCGTGTTCTGTTGGGGGGTAGTTCAGGTCGTCTCAGGAAAAACAAATATCGACTGCCGAAGCTGGGATTCTCCCTCATGCCTTTTAGGTTTGTCGTCCGCATTTTGCTGAAAAGACACAAACAGAAATAAAATGACAGCCATGTTGTTAAAGCCAATACCCTGGCTTCTCTCCAGACACAGCTGGATGAGCTCCTCCAGTCAGGACAGGAGTTGCTTCTGTACACAAAGGGTGGTGGGGGTGTGGAACAAGCTGCTCAGCCATGTTGTTAAAGCCAGTATCCTGGTTTCTCTCAGGGCACAGCTGGATGAGCTCCTCCAGTCAGGGCGGGAGGCGCTTCTGTACACAAAGGGTGGTGGGGGTGGGGAACAAGCTGCCCAGCCATGTGTTTGAAGCCGACACCTTGGCTTCTCTCCAGACACAGCTGGATGAGCTCCTCCAGTCAGGACAGAAGACCTGTCTGTACATAAAGAGTGGTGGGGGTGTGGAACAAGCTGCTCAGCCATGTTGTTTTTAGGGCACAGCTGGGCAAGGTCCTGACCTACTGAAGCCCCCCATTGGCTGATAATCCGCAGGGCGTCACCTGAATGGGGCAGACACAAAACGAAAAAAACGTTGCCCACCCCCTCTGAGGAAGACGCAGAAGACGCAGACTGAGGAGAGGAGGGCAGACAGAGGAGGAGCCGTCAGCAGGATCAGCAGGCAGGGAAGCTGCAGGCCCGGGGGAAGCGGGGCGCCGGGTCGGGTCGCGTTGCCGGCTTCTCCTCGCCCTTCGCTCGGCGCCGCTGCCTCTGAGCAAGGAAAACAGTAAAATATGACCTGGCTTCGTCTTCATTAGCCGTCTCAACTCGTCTTTTAAATGAAATGTCTGTCCTCTTTTTAAAAAAAAACGCGCACAAATCCGCGTTGGAAATCGAAAACCTTCGGTCGCTCAAGCTAAAAAGATCAATGACGCCAGCGTCTGCGGTACTAATAGGAAATAAAAAAAAACATCGACTGTCGGGCGCAGGCATAGACGGTGGGCCTGTCTTCCCAATCAGAGACATCGACACCAGAGGGCTGCAGTGGAAACTACAGAGAAGAGTGTTGAAAACCGCTAACCCGAGGCTCTCCTTTACACGAAGGGTGGTGGGGGTGGGGAACAAGCTTCCCAGTCCGTGTGGTTGAAACCGAAACCCCGGCTTCTCTCCAGGCACAGCTGGATGAGCTCCTCCAGTCAGCACAGGAGGCTCTTCTTTAAACAGAGGGGGGTGGGGGTGTGGAACAAGTTGCCCAGTCCATGCGGTTGAAGCCGATACTCTGGCTTCTCTCCAGACACAGCTGGGTGAGCTCCTTCTAGTTAGGACAGGGGGCGCTTCTTTACACAGAGGGTTGTAGGAGCATGGAGCAAACCTCAGCAGGCTCTCAGCACCCTCTCCACCACGCAACGCTGTCCCCCCTTTCGATAAATAAGAGCTTTTCTCACCCACGCAGACGAGCCTGGCTCCTCTCCCGATGCGAAACCGCCCCTTGTCTCTGTCGGCGCAGTAGTACAGGCCCTGGTCTGCCGGGGTGACCCGCTCGATGGTCAGGCTGGCGGCGCGGTCGGCCGAGGCGCTCGGCGCCAGCGCGTACCGCGGGTCCCGCCTCTCGACGTAGTGGAAGCCCTGGCGGTCGGGCCTCCTGCTGGCCGACACGGCCAGGGCCAGCGCGTCGCGCCGCTGGAAGAACCACAGCGTCTCGTAGCGCGGCTCCAGGTCGCAGGGCAGGGCGGCGGCGGCGGCCCCGCCCGTACAGGGGACCCGTGTGGGCGCCGCGGGCCCCCCGTCTCCGCCGCCTCTGGCCTCTCGGAACGCGTCGCCTACAGCCGGGAGATGGGAGGGAGGTCTGAGGTCACGATTTTGGCGAAATAACTTCCTCCACAAGAGTCAAGGGTCCCAGCACTGCTCCCTCTATTCATGCTTTTTAGGTAGGATTCCTTTTTTTAAAAAAAATGACCCTCTTAGAAATGTAAAGGATCAAAAGGCAGGGCCTACGATGTAAGATAGGTGAAAAAAACTGATTTTCAGCTTTTATCGTTGCGAACTGTCTCCTTTTTTTTGTATTTCTGGTGTTAAAATAAAAAAAACTTTTTTTTAAAGAGTCGCAAAAGGAGTTTTTTTTAAAAAAAATTAAAACTTTTACTGGATATCACCTCACATGAACCTATGAAGCATTCAATTAAATCCGGTGTTAACACCGGTGTCCTGGCCAAATCCCCCCCCGGTTTTTATCCATCATGGCCTCCTAATAACCCCCGTCTCTGAACTGGCTTCATCACTCTGCTCTCTTGAGAGCTGCTGTGTGGGGAGAGGACTGGAGCATCATCCAGGTGGGGCTGCACACTGGTGGGGGTGGAGGGGATCCCCATGACCTGTGAAGAGCTCTGAGTGGAGTGTTCAGAAAAGCGCTACAGACGTGTAAGGATTATTGACTATTCTTGTTGTCATTTCAATACAAAACAAAACAGAAAAAGTATGTCAAAAAGTATAAGCGCACACACAAAACAACAACACAATACGCCACCAGAGGTTGTTATTATTATTACAAATCCGAAAACCATAAGTTACAATGTTGTTTTTCGTTTGCCTAATGTTTGTTTTTTAATGGGGTTTAAATAATATTGCATTTCCACCTCATCCACATGAAAGGACGGAGTAGCGGTGCACTATTTCGTTGTGTGAACGCGACATGTATCCACACGGGAGAAACAAATATAACATATAAATATAAACTATATAAACAAATCCTCTTTCTTTCCCACATTACGAAGTATTGCGAGGTATAACGTGATATCAACCTCCTTAAATCAAACACATTTACCTGCTTGAAGGTAAAGGTTTGCAAAACAGCGTTGTAAATGTTTCTGTTTTCGGCTCCACGACCGAAAAGCTGTGTGTCTCTTCTCTTTTCAGCACAGGAATCAACCTCTACTTCTTCCTCGGACGCAGCTCCTTGCTTGAACTTTGTATGTATATACAGTATACACACACAGCGCCGGTGCTCTTGTCCAGCCGAACAGAGCGCACAGACGTCACCTTGCTCACGCATTCATCCAGAAAGCTGGCCAGGTTTGAGAAGATGCAATCCGTGAATGAGAAAAAGGACGGCAGGGGTCGGCGCTGGATCCCGAGGTCGAGCTCGTTAACGGGGCCGGAGGGTTGAACAGGTCGCTGGTGCGAACACATTCGCACGCTGGTAAAAATACACGATGATGCCTATGGCACCGCCTGGTTTAGTTTTTGGATTAAACAGTAATCTCTATTCTTACATCTGTTTTTTTTTCTTTTTTTCCCCCGTTTACAACTGTTTTTTTTTGTGCAATAGATGCCAGGGACTTGTGCAATATATTTATAACGTGCAATACAACTTTTTTTTGTGTACTGTTCTGGTTTGTTCTTTGTATATTCTGGACTTGTGAGCGACTCTTCTTAGTGCACTTCTCACTGACAAGACTGATTGGATTGTGTTGTTGTATTGTTGTATCATTTCGTTGCACTGTCGCTGTGTTGACAGTGCTGCTGTCGCAGTGCAATTTCGCTCACGGGATCAATAAAGTATCTATCTATTATCACGTAACAGGTTTATATTCCCTGCTGAAAAGAGAAGAAAGAAAACACAACGTTTCGACCGTGGAGCCTACTTCAGGTTCGACTCAACTACAGACTCGACACAGAAGGATCGCCGCCCAGTACTCGACCACTCGGAGAAGTGAAAACGGGTGGCGGCCGTAACACCCCCTGGTGACACGCCACACCGTCTCCGTCTGCGACTCGACCTCGCTCTCCCAGGCGGGCCGCCAATGAAAGCGTGTCGACGCCTAAGCGCATTATCTTCCCGCGCCGGTGCGAGCCGACCACTCCGGAAAATCTCTTCTGAAAAGTGTCAACACTTGAAGCCCGACGTTCAAACACGAAAAGTCCCTGCCGTGATCTATCGACAAGCGGCGCTCGGTGCGCTCGGCGGCCAGGGGCTCCGGCAGCGGTGACGGAAAAGCCGATCTGCTTCTTGGAAATGACGCGCCCACCCCCTTCCTGACCCGCTCTCCTGCTGCTCTTACCGCGTGTTACAACACGCAGCTCCGCGCCCCTGCGTGCCCTCACATTTCCACCCCCTGCCTCGCCACGGGGCCAAGCGCCGTCCGTCGCGTCGTCAACCAGAGTTCCGGAGTGCAGCGAGTCCCAGCTCCTCGTCACGCCTCGTGAACTGGAACTGGCACTTTCTGGCCACAGGTAACCTGGTACCTGTACTGGTGCAATGGAATTCTTACGGACAGAAAGTCTCTCGATTGTTAAAAAAAGGTGTGAAAAAACAAAGTGCAGAAACGTGTTCGTTCTCTCTTTGTTGGGCTTATTCGCTTTCCCCACCCGAGCGACTGGGAGCGGACTGATCAGCGCAGCGGTATCGATTATTATTATGATTATTTTAGTCTTTTCTTTTCCCTCGCGGCTAGGCGGGCCAGCTCGAACTCTGACCCCCGGTGGAACTGGGTGTCCTGCTCGCCAGGGGGGACACGGGAGACGGCGTCAAACTCACAGAGCAGCCACAGCACGGCGACCCCCGTCTTCAGCACCTCCATCCCTGCTGGGGGGTCCCACGAACACGGCTTGCGGCGGGATGTGTGTGTCCAGCGCGGAGCGGCCTAAACACACGCAGTGAGCGAGTTAGACCCAGCGGTTCAAAGCCCAGAATCACCGTGCTGGGTGCAGTTTTGTTTTATTTTGATGAAAAACAGTAAATGGCAAAGAAAACGATCCGAGATCCGTCAACCCAAATTCATACACACCCGCGAGGAAATCATTCCTATGAAGCGCTGGGCGCAGCCGGGACGGACTTTCCGGGCTGCAGTTACAATAAAAAGTTAAAAAATAAAAGAAACTCGAGACGCCTTTCTGACAGATTCTGAAAGGGGAAGATCTGAACTCATCTTCCACAGTCGGACGTTGGACCTTGTCGACCATCTGCCCTTTTAAAAGCACTGGTAGGGAATGAACAGTTGGTCATCCAGGTTATTGGTTAAGTAATAATAATAATAATAATAATAATAATAATAATAATAATAATTGCTTACACTTATATAGCGCTTTTCTGGACACCCCACTCAAAGCGCCACTCATGACCACCAGTACTGCTCTTTCGCAGTCGTTATTGTTTTAAACATGGCCGATTTACCAGTCCCCGGGGTCGTTTCTTTGCCGATGGGACTCGCATATATGGTGAACCTCCAGCACGTATGAGGTAGGTCACGGTTTGATTCGGGAGTACTCACGGTATTGAGGGGTTCACTGCGCCAGAGCGCTTTCAGCTTCACGAAGCGTATCTCCAGGCCGTTCAATGACTGTGTTCCGAGGCGTCGATATTCTTTTGTAACCTGACTTACGCTCAGTCGCGCCTCTTTACAAAAAAGACTGCGGTTTCCTCTGCGGTCCAGACAGAGGAAACGACGTGCGTTGGTCGCCGAGCTGCCGTGTTAACCGTTCGTGCGCTTAATCTATGAATTGGCTTCATTACTCTGCTCTCCTCCCCACTGATCGCTGCTGTGTGGGGAGCGTTCTGGCGTACTATGGCTGCTGTCGCATCATCCAGGTGGGGGCTGTACATTGGTGGTGGTGGAGGAGAGACCCCATTACCTGTAAAGCGCTTTGAGTGGAGTGTCCAGAAAAGAGCTATATAATTGTAAGCAATTATTATTGAAAAGAGTAGAGAGACAGCTTTTCGGCCGTGGAGCCGAAAACAGAAACATTTACAAACGCTGTTTTGCAAACCTTTACCTTCAAGCAGGTGAATGTGTTCGATTTAAGGAGCTTGATATCACGTTATAACTCGCGAGCAGACTTCGTAATGTGGGAAAGAAAGAGGATTTGTTTATATAGTTTATATTCATATGTTATATTTGTTTCTCCCGTGTGGATACATGTCGCGTTCACACAACGAAATAGTGCACGGCTACTCCGTCCTTTCATGTGGATGAGGTGGAAATGCAATATTATTTCAACCCCATTAAAAAATAAACATTAGGCAAACGAAAAAGAGCATTGTAACTTATGGTTTTCGGATTTGTTATAATAATAACAACCTCTGGTGGCGTATTGTGTTGTATGTTGTTGTTTTGTGTGTGCGCTTATAATTTTTTGACACACTTTTTCTGTTTTGTTTTGTATTGAAATGACAACAAGAATAGTCAATAATCCTTACACATCTGTAGCGCTTTTCTGAACACTCCACTCAGAGCTCTTCACAGGTCATGGGGATCCCCTCCACCCCCACCAGTGTGCAGCCCCACCTGGATGATGCTCCAGTCCTCTCCCCACACAGCAGCTCTCAGGAGAGCAGAGTGATGAAGCCAGTTCAGAGACGGGGGTTATTAGGAGGCCATGATGGATAAAGACCGGGGGGGAATTTGGCCAGGACACCGGTGTTAACACCGGATTTAATTGAATGCTTCATAGGTTCATGTTAGGTGATATCCAGTAAAAGTTTAATAAAGTTTTTTTTTTTAAAAAAAACTCCTTTAGTGACTCTTTAAAAAAAAGTTTATTATTTTTACACCAGAAATACAAAAAAAAGGAGACAGTTCGCAATGATAAAAGCTGAAAATCAGTTTTTTTCACCTATCTTACATCGTAGGCCCTGCCTTTTGATCCTTTACATTTCTAACAGGGTCATTTTTTTTTTAAATAAAGGAATCCTACCTAAAAAGCATGAATAGAGGGAGCAGTGCTGGGACCCTTGACTATTGTGGAGGAAGTTATTTCGCCATAGTCATTACCTCAGCTCTTCCTCCCATCTCCCGGCTGTAGGCGACGCATTCCGAGAGGCCAGAGGCGGCGGAGACGGGGGGCCCGCGGTGCCCACACTGGTCCCCTGCACGGGCGGGGCCACCGCCGCCGCCGCCGCCCTGCCCTGCGACCTGGAGCCTCGCTACGAGACGCTGTGGTTCGTCCAGCGGCGCGACGCGCTGGCCCTGGCCGTGTCTGCCAGCAGGAGGCCCGACCACCAGGGCTTCCACTACGTCGAGAGGCGGGACCCGCGGTACGCGCTGGCGCCGAGCGCCTCGGCCGACCGCGCCGCCAGCCTGACCATCGAGCGGGTCACCCCGGCAGACCAGGGCCTGTACTACTGCGCCGACAGAGACAAGGGGCGGTTTCGCATCGGGAGAGGAGCCAGGCTACAACCCTCTGTGTAAAGAAGCGCCTCCTGTCCTAACTAGAAGGAGCTCACCGAGCTGTGTCTGGAGAGAAGCCAGGGTATTGGCTTTAACAAACTGTGTGAGCAGCTTGTTCCACACCCCCACCACCCTTTGTGTAAAGGAGAGCCTCGAGTTTGCGGTTTTCAACACTCTTCTCTGTAGTTTCCACTGCGGCCCTCTGGTGTCGATGTCTCTGATTGGGAAGACAGGCCCACCGTCTATGCCTGCGCTCGACAGTCGATGTTTTTTTTATTTCCTATTAGCACCGCATACGCTGGTGTCATTGATCTTTTTACCTTGAGTGACCGAAGGTTTTCGATGTCCAATGCGGATCTGTGCTCGTTTAAAAAAAAAAAGAGGACAAACATTTCATTCGGGCTGAGCGGTGTCTCTGTGGCTGAGGATCTGCGTCTGTGACTGGAAGGTTGCTGGTTCAAATCCCATGGCCAGTGGAGGAATCCTACTCTGTTGGGCCCCTGAGCAAGACCCTTAACCCCAACTGCTCCAGGGGCACTGTACAATGGCTGACCCTGTGCTCTGACCCCAAGCTCCTCTCCCTGTCCGTGTGTCTATGTATCATGGAGAGCTAGCTGGGGTATGTTAAAGAGATAATTTCCTAATGCGAGAAATTGTAAAGGGTTAATAAAATGATGCTATTTAAAAGATGAATTGCGACGGCTAATGAAGATGAAGCTGGGTCATATATTACTGTTTTTCTTGCTCAGAGGCAGCGGTGCAGAGCGAAGGGCGGGCTTGCAGCTCCCCTGCCTGCTGATCCTGTCTGCCCTCCTCTCCTCAGTCTGCGTCTTCTACGTCTTCCACAGAGGGGGTAGGCAACGTTTTTTTCATTTTGTGTCTGCCCTGTTAAGGTCAGGATCTCGCCCAGCTGTGTCTGGAGAGAAGCCAGGGTATCGGCTTTAAAAACATGGCTCAGCGGCTTGTTCCCCCCTCCCACCCCCCTTTTTGTACAGAAGTGCCTCGTGTCCTGACTGGAGGATCTCGCCCAGCTGTGCCCTGAGAGAAACCAGGGTACTGGCTTTAACAACATGGCTGAGCAGCTTGTTCCACACCCCCACCACCCTTTGTGTACAGAAGCAACTCCTGTCCTGACTGGAGGAGCTCATCCACCTGTGTTTGGAGAGAAGCCAGGGTATTGGCTTTAACAACATGGCTGAGCAGCCTGTTCCCCACCCCCACAAGCCTTTGTGTAAAGACGTGCTGCATGGCACACTGCTTGTGGTTTGGCTTGGTCCCGCTTCTGTGTATAGACTTAAAGAGACGTTAACTCGAAGTGAAAGGGAGGTCTTAATCTCCCCACACCGAAAAAAATAAGTCATTTTATTTCTGTTTGTGTCTTTTCAGCAAAATGCGGACGACAAACCTAAAAGGCATGAGGGAGAATCCCAGCTTCGGCAGTCGATATTTGTTTTTCCTGAGACGACCTGAACTACCCCCCAACAGAACACGGCACACCGGACCCTCTACAATATAATCCGCCCTTGCACAAACCCGCAGAGCTGCAGGTCAGCGCGGTATCCCTCCTCATGCCCGCCGCTGCACACACACACACACCCACAGGAAATGCCTCTTCTTTACCAGCGAGCTGACTGGAAGTCGAGAGCATGTCAGAGTAAGAGTGAGGGCCGCTGGCGGCGAACCTGTTTTCTTTCTTTTTTTAATGCAAAACCAAAGAGAAGGATCTGAACACGAGCCGTTTATTGCGCTGGGCTCTGGGGCTAAGTGGAAAGGGGGGGATTATTTTTAACACAATTACGTGCTACTACTAAGATTCCTGCATTTTCCATGTGAAATGAAACACCCCATGTCGCGACAGGCTCTGCTGCAGGAAAGACGGGCTTTAGTTCTGTTTAAAACAAAAAAAAATACCCGCCTTTAGGTGACTTTTGCTCTGCAGAAGAGCTTTGTCATGGTCTAAGCAGTCAGGATGCTACTCTGCGGTTTTTAAAGCGCCGTTCCGGGGGGTCTGCAGTAATTGTTCTCGCTTGTTGTGGACTCCTTCCTGTTTCTTACTTTTTGACGTCGGAAAAAAAAAATCAGTTCCCCCCAAGAGAATCGTTACCTCTTGTTACTTTTGAGCCGGTGGCAAGATGTCATATGAAAAAAGGAGCACGTGTTTATCTGTGTTCATCTGTGGCTGAAAACGGGTAGTTTGGACGTGTACCAAAACAAAACCGCCCCTGCTTTCACGCTTATCACGCGGAAATACAATAGGACTGAACCTCAAACAACAAATCACTCCTGTCTGTCTTGTTGGGTCGTGAGTGGTTGATTGGTTCCAGGGGCTCATCCAGCTGTGTCTTGAGAGAAGCCCTGGTATGGGCTTCAACCACAGGGCTGGGCAGCTTGTTCCACACCCCCACCACCCTCTGTGTAAAGATGTACCCCCTGTCCTGACTGGAGGGTCTCATCCATCTGTGTCTGAAGAGAAGCCAGGGTATCGGCTTCAACCACAGGGCTGGGCAGCTTGTTCCCCACCTCCACCTCCCTTTGTGCAAAGTAGCGTCGCATGCTCTCTGTCTGAAATGCACTTCCTCTGTGCCCTCTGGTCCATGATTCAGTATTAAATCTGAAGAAGCCAGCTGGACTGACGTGGCCAGTGAACTTTAAGGATTTGGAAAATTTGTATCACATTCCCCCCATTCTCCTCTGTTTGAGAATAAAGAGATCCAGTTACTTATCCCTTCTTTTCAGCACAGAAATGTATCCTATGTGGTCCCAGAGCAGCGATGTCTTTTTGAGTAAAATCGTATGTGGCATTCTCACCAAGGTGTGGACTATGCCGGCTTGCAAGTGGAACATTGCGTGGTTTTGTTTTTTGCAGCAGGTACCCTTGTGTATGAACGCACATTTCTGCACTGTACCGGGGCATCTGTGAACAGGAAGTTGCCGTCATAGAAAGACCAAGGTTGTTGCAGTCCTCGCCGCCTGCTGCAGAGGAATACGTGGGGGGGAAATAAGACGAATATTAAGATCTGGTCATGTACATGAAACGGGTTTGTGTGTGTGTGTACACTGCCCCATGATGGAGATTCGCTAGTCGTTCTCCAGAAACAGCAGTGAAACGGGGATCAGGGGGCAGGAGTGGACGCTCAGGGGGTGTGCGTTTTGGAAAGGAGAACGAGTGGCGCTACTTTACACAAAGGGTGGTGGGGGTGGGGAACAAGCTGCCCAGCAGGGGTGTTAAAGAGGATCGCCTGGTGCCCGTCAAGACACAGCTGGATAAGATCCTCCAGTCAGGACAGGACAGGGAAGGCGCTTCTTTACACAAAGTGTGGCAGGGGTGGGGAACGGGCAGCTTTAACATCCTGTGTTGTCCAGCCCCACCTGTGTGTGTCTGTCTCCCTGACTCTGACAGAAGCTTCGCAGGGCACCAATGTCCTCTGCTGTCCCATCCTCTGCTTTTTGCTTCGCTGGACTACCAAGGGGCTGAGTTAGTGTGCAGCCACATGAGGGGTTTAATCACCTCTCTCCTCCATATCTCTAAATACTGAGCTGCTCCTGCCTGATCTCTCTCTCTCTTTCTCTCTCTCTCTCATCTTCATCAGCTGGAGGTGTGCTCACTCTGTGGACTCCGATTCTGAGTGATAGCAGTATCTATTTTTTTCCTCAATTGAATGCTGACTGAAATCTCCACGTCGATAGATAGATGGGGATGGTAGGTGTGTGTGTGCATGTGTGATCCTGTGGAGTAGGAGTTAAGCCGATAGACAGATCATCGGAAGATTCTGGTTTATTCTTACTGACAGAAACAGATTGGCAAGTGAAGAGATGGGGTTTGTGGCATGGGTGGTGTAGGTTTGAGCCTTGCACCCAGCTGGTGGGGGGTTCAAGTCCTGCCTGTGTCTGCAGGTTTGTTGTCAAGTCCTGCTGATATTAAAAGGTTGATAAATAAAGAGATTAGTCTTTCTGTGTGTGTGCCTTTATACAGTATAGGTTTAGACTGTGCATCTCCTAGATGTGTGGTTGCAGCCTCAAATCCTACCTGAGACCTGTGATTTCATTTCAAGCAAATTCTTACTAATAGTAACACATTGATAAGTAAAGAGTTTAGTGCTGTGGTGATATGGGCCTATAGGGTTGGGGGTTAAGACATGTTCATACATAAACAAAAAGGGGGTCTGTGTCAAGGTGGCTCTGTAGAGGAGACGTTAAGATATGGGGTTCTGGTCTTGCATTCTGCAGCCGGTCTGTTTTCAATTTCATTCTTACTGACATCAACACATTGATAAATAAAGAGATTGATCTCTTGTATGTGGGCAGGCTTGTAGCATAGTGGTTACATCCCTAGATTTGGGAGGGGGTGGTGGGTTCAAATCCAATTTAAGCCCTGATCTTCACTTTAATTCTTACTTAAATATCATAACCTTCATAAATAATGACACTGAGGTCAGGGGAACATGGTGCTGTGGTCTGGAGTTTAATGCTCTGTGCTCATAGGTGTTAAAGTGTGGGCTCAAATCCTGGTTAGGAAGGGAGCTTTCTTTTCAATTTCTGACTTTCAATTTCTGTAGAGTAGGGGTGAAGGCTTTGCGCTCATGTTTGGCAGGTTGTGGGTTAAAATACACCTCCAAGTGTCATTTTCAGTTACAGTCTCCCAGAGAGGGGCACATTGATAAGGAAAGATATTGGAGATGACCTGGTTTGGCCCTTTAGTTAGTAAAGGCTGTGGGCTTGTAACTCTGGGAGTGTGGGTTCAAATCCTGCCTCAAGACCAGGGGTTTCTTTTCAATTACACTCTTAATAAGAGTAACATGTTGATAAGTAAAGAGAATGGGTCTGTGAGTGTATGTCTTTGTAGAGTAGGGGCTAGGACTCTGGGCTTGTGGCTGAGTGGGTGTGGGCTCAAGTCCTGGCTGTGATTGCATGTTGTTTGTCAGTATAATTCTTAGCAACAGTAACACATTGGTAAGTCAACAGATAGGGGTTGAGCTTTTAGGCCCAGAGGTTAAGAGTCTGGGCTTGTGGCTGACTAGTTGTAAGGAGGAGAGAGTGACCAGGTACCAGGGACAGAGCAGAGTAACTAGATGAGCCCAGGGTGAGGGGCTCTGGGGTTTACCTTTTAATGAAAATTTTCAAAAACTATCAAAATTTTCAGTAGAAGGTGAACCCCAGAGCCCCTCACCCTGGGCTCATCCAGTTACTCTCCTCTCCCTGGTACCTGCTCACTCTCTCCTCCTTACCCAGTTACCTGTCACTGCTCACTCCTGAGCTCAGCACCCAGCCTGGTCTTGAACCTGGGAGAACAGTCTCTTACCCTCTCTTCTATTGATCCCCCCACCCTTATAGTTCCCCTGACTTATCAACACCTTTCTGTCAAGAAGGACTAAACTACAAGCACACCTGTCTCAGCGGGATTGGAACCCACAACCACCAGACTGTGAGCCCATAGCCTCAACCTTCACACTATGGAGGCACACACTCACAGCTCCACTCTCTTCACACTTATCAGTGTGTTGACATTTCAGGAAGACTTAAACTGAAAACAGACCACAGGTCTCACAGAGGGTTTGAACCCACAACCAGTCAGCCACAAGCCCAGTCTTAGCCTCTACTCTACAAAGGCACCCGGACATAGACCCACTCTCTTTCCTTATCAATGTGTTATTCTTATAAAGACTGTAATTGAAATGAAACACCTGGTTTGAGGCAGGATTTGAACCCACACTCCCAGAGTTACAGACCTATAGCCTTTACCAACCCTCTATAGGGCCAAACTGTCTCATTCCCAATCTCTTTCCTTATCAATGTGTCCCTCTCTGTGAGAGTATAACTGAAAAGGAAACCAGGGGTGCAAAGCAGGACTTGAACCCACAACCCTTGAAAGCAGCCTCACACTCTTCACCACCACACCACAGGGCCAGACAACCATCAACCCACTCGAATGGAATTGGAAAGAATCATTAAGGCCCCCACAGGATTCAAACCCACAAGTCATGAGCCTAGAGACTCTTCTATAGAGTCACACAGCCACAAGAAATTTAAGTAAGAATTAAAATGGAACTAAAGCAGGAGTCACAGACAGGATTTCAACCCACAACCATCCTTCCCTGATCTTAGCGCCGTAACCACTATCTTAAAGGGCTGCACAGCTACTACCCCCAATCTCTTTATTTATCAGTGTGTTGATGTCTGAGAGAATTGAAGTGAAAAGAAACACGTGGTATTCAAACCTCCAACCTTTTAGCTAGCAGCATGGAGTTTTAACCACAACTCTATAGGGCCACGTGCATCCCAGTCCCCTCTTTTTATTTATCAGTGTGTTCATGTCAGGACACATTAAACATAAACCAAAATCCACCCATGATTCAAACCCAGAACAATCCAGCCATAGGTCCAGAACCTTAGGCATTACTCTATAGGGCCATGCACCCTGATCACCTATCGCTTTATTGATCAACGTGGTAGTACACCTGAGCTTGAAAGCAAAGCTCACATAACTCCCAGCGTTTGAACCCCTGATGCATCAGCTAAGAGTATAGATCCCTCCCTATGCACTACTCTATAGGACAGCAAACAAAGCACCCGACCTTTATTGACTCATGTGTGAATGTCAAGTAAGAATGGAAAATAAACCTCCTCTATTACCAAGGACTGGAACCCACAGCTCCCGGGCTACAAGTCAAGAGCTCTTCCCAATGAGCCCCAATGTCTTCTTGGTCTCCTATCCAACTGTCAGCGGTCACTTGTATTAAATATCTCTCTTATATCTCTTCTTTTATTCTGCAGCGGTTATGTGGCTGAATATCGGGGGGGGCAGACTAACTCAAATCGACGTGTGTGTTCGCCTTGAGCAACGACAGACCCATGTCCAGCGCCGTCTTGCTTGAGCATGGTGCAACTCACACCGCCCCGCTCCTCTTTATCGTTTTCATCCTAAATCTCTCCTGCGGTCACAACCCTCGTGTCTTCTGTTGTCGGAAGTTTTCTCCGTGCTGCCCAGCGCCGCTTGCTACCGGCGACTGCCGTCCTCCGACACCTGACAGGAGAGAGGCCACTGACCCGCGGCACAGGAGGAGGGACTCGGTTTCGCGAACGAGGCGTTCTGATTGGACGAACTCGCGTGGCTAATTATACCCGCTTTTCTTATTGGATGGCTCAGTCACTTCACCCACTCAGGACGGGTAACCGCCCCTATTTAAATAAAAGAAATGGACCAATAGGAGAGTCGGTCAGCCCCCCGCAGCCACACCCCCCTCAGAGCGCTGCTCTTGTGACGTCAGTTCTCCAGCAGCCAGAGAGGAGTTGAGCTCTGCTCCTACAAATGTTCACATGTAGATAATATGCTGTCCAACCTCGACGCGCCAGATTTAATAAAAAAAAAAACATTCTAGATCGAGACCTAGTTATCAGGCGTTAAAAACGCAATGAGGAGCCCAGAGAATCATGCAAAACCCATTACCAGTCCAGTGACGACTGACTGGTACCGCCGAGGCCCAGACGGAACCGGTCTCTCCAGACAGCCTGTGCCGAACTGGGTCCTCTTACGGCCGTGACGGCTCAGATAATGAGCTTCTGCGGGTTTCAGACCGGACTGACGTTACGAAGCGGCTTGCGGGACTGACTCAGGTGAACGAGCGGGTTTAGGAGAATAACTCCAATGACACTATCCCGGAATTCTGCCCTGAGTCACTGTTTACAGTGTTAATACACAGCCGCTCTTCGCGAAATAAATAAGATCAAGCTCAGTGTAGGAAACCTTTCGCATTAAACCACAAGAGCGCGCCACAGGTGCAAAAGCAGACTAGTTTTCCCAATTACTGCATTTTCTATCGCAAAGACGTTTTTATATGTGCAGCCCAGAAAGATACAACTTTTTTCAAAACACAAATTCATTAAAAAATAACAGTCGGGAATGGAAAAAGTCAGGATAAAGGCATATACAGCATGAGACACTTTCAAGAGGGAAATTATTTACTCTCAAGTACAAATTGTGCACCTTTCACTAATAACGTTCCATAAAAACATCGGAGGTCCGGATATTTTCGCGATCCTTATCAACAATTGTTCTTAGTGCTACAAGAATGGATACAAATTAGATCAGGAATATGGGCCGCTTGGCAGTTTGTAGCTAATTGATCCAAGAGTCTTATTTTTAACCCCGATTCCAGTCCAATCTTGTGTTCATTTACTCAGAGCTTCATGGTTGGTAGGCTCTTGCCTGCCAGGATCTCTGAAGGACAAAAAAAAAAAACATCTCTAGCTGCTTATGAAGAGTCCCATTCTTCCAAAAATATAATGTAAACGATCATATTGTGTTTCGATAGAAATCTGCCCTGAGATATATTTTTTTACATTTAATAAATAAAAATTAGTTCAGTTGAATGTAATTTATTGAGGTTGTGCTCTGACATAGCGTCCATCCGCTTTCCAGAAGAAAAGGAGCTGCTCTGGGGGGATTCCGGATGCAGGGGTCCCATCACAGTGGAGAGTGACCTCGTCGCCGACTCTCACAGACACATCCGCATCTGCAGACGATGCTGGGAGACAATGAGGACGGAGCAACATCAACGAGAGACAAAGGTCCTTCAATCCAGTTTGAAAGAGTGTGATCATAGGAAACACAGCGAGACACTCCTGTACACTATTCACGAGAAACTATGCCTTTTGACTCCAATTTAAAAGGGTGTGATCATGCTAAACACCAGAGACTCCAGGCAAAGCTTACACAGTGAGACACACATTTGAGACAACACATTTTTACTCCAGTTTAAAAGAGTGTGATCAGACAGATCAGGGGAAACTGGTACACTGTTCACCTCCATTTCTAACCGACTGGAAAAATTCTTGAATGAAACTAGGATTAATTCATTCAGGGTCTTGTTTCCTATGGAAGCTTATTGGCGCCACAGAGGAAAAAAAATTAACTCATTTATACGAGAAAGTTATTCAGTTTAAACACAATAGTTAATTTGTGACCAATGTCACCTCCTATATTAATACTGTGCATTTCATTGTACTGTATGTGCAATAATATTGCTCCATGTTGGGGAACTACCATCTCTTCTAACCCTGGATATCAGAAGCGGTTGCATCTATGATAAGCTGGACTAGGCACTTGTGTCAATTTTCAGTTTTTGCTGCTCAGTCTCTTTCAGAAGATGAAACAGTGTAGATCAAGGCAAACCCAAACACACCTCCAGTGTATCTGGCAATAGTCAACAACATTATTTCATTTATTTCAATAAGAAAAAGAATACTGATAAATCTTTGTAAAAACTTATATTCACCAACCAAAAACAAATGTGAAGTTTGATTAGCCAATTCTCAAGGAGTTCTTAGTTAATAATTGTCATATTAATGGTCATTTATTTAATATCATGAGAAATGAGATGTGTGATTTCATTTACTATCCTATTAACTTCTACACAACACCATTTAGGGTTTTAAAACATGCAGATATCCCCTAAACATTTTTATCTGCGGCACAAATCCAACTGGATAAATATTTTTTAGAAAAAAAAACTTTAAAACCGATACACTGCTGAAAAATACACCTCTCGCACACAAATTATTCTGAATTTATCCCCAAACCTTATTAAATATTAAATGTATATTTTCACAGGTTCAATTCTTATTTTGTAAGAGATTATGGAAACTAAAGAGTGCCCAGTCTGAGTGAGAGATCAGAGGTGTGTCCATCGTGCAGGGACAGTGTGAGAGGGAGAGATCAGAGGCATGTCCAGCGTGCTGGGACAGTGTGAGAGGGAGAGATCAGAGGTGTGTCCAGCGTGCAGGGACAATGTGAGAGGGAGAGATCGGAGTTGTGTCCAGCGTGCAGGGACAGTGTGAGAGGGAGAGATCGGAGTTGTGTCCAGCGTGCAGGGATAGTGTGAGAGGGAGAGATCGGAGGTGTGTCCAGCGTGCAGGGACAGTGTGAGAGGGAGAGATCGGAGGTGTGTCCAGCGTGCAGGGACAGTGTGAGAGGGAGAGATCAGAGGTTTGGTCAGTGTGAGAGGGAGAGATCAGAGGTGTCCAGTGTGAGATTCTGTGATCTGGGGCTCCTCTGGTCAGTACAGGTCAGGTGTGCCAAGAGGGGATTTGTGAATTGCTGAGAGTGAAAATCAACAGGAAATATAAATTTGTGAATGGAAATTGATACTCACCCTCTGTCAGTGCAAGCAAAAGAAAGAAAACCAACACAGGAAGTCGCATCGCAAGATTCACCCTGGGGAAAGAGACAAGGGACCTTAAAGAGGGAACTACCGTGTTTTTTTATATATCAGGGTTAGAAAGATAGTGTTTGCTGATGTAAAACAAGAACATATAAAACCTCTAATTTCCTGACTTACACTGAATCGCCGCAGTGTTCTGTGATTCAGAATGAATCGAGGGAAACACAACTGCCAGTGAGGTGGAGTGGCCCTGTGACACTGTCAACTCAGGCTTGTGGATCTGTCTCTTTTAATCCAGTAGAAATCCTGCTCTTGACTTCCAAATGGATTTGCCCATCAATATGTTTCATTCTTAATTCAGCCTGCAGATCATGCTGGAACAATTCTGTGTGAAACGTCTGCTGCACAACCTGGACGTATTCGCTCGTACATCCGTACATCTGTCATCACAGGGACTAGTGAGCAGGAAGGGCCGCATCACAATTTGTTGGGATTCTCACTCGTGCCCACGGCGAGACCAGGGGTTTGCCACAACATAGCGTCCTACAGTACTTTCACAAAGTTCACGATTCTGTGCCGTATTTTGAAATTTGTACAATGTTTCTATACCTACAATTAATTTATTTTGTCAGAGATTTAATAACCGGTCTGAGAACCTGGGACTGCAGTTCCTCTTTAATGTAGCCTGGTAATCTAGGTGTAACACAGGTGTCCCCCGCTACCAGACGCAGTACTCAGGTCCTGTGCCATCCCAAGAAACCCCCTGGAGACCCTCCA
This sequence comes from Lepisosteus platostomus, assembly GCF_059453375.1. Classification (NCBI taxonomy): domain Eukaryota; kingdom Metazoa; phylum Chordata; class Actinopteri; order Semionotiformes; family Lepisosteidae; genus Lepisosteus; species Lepisosteus platostomus. Next base: position 14,567,276 of record NC_142615.1, on the reverse strand, counting down.
AATGCATATTCTTGATTTCTCAGAAAATAAGAGATCCCCACTTGGAGCCTGACCACACAGCCATCCCGTCTGAATTCTCTGTAAATCTTTGGTCTGCTGCAACACACCTGGAGATTCGGTTATGAAGGAATCTATGCAGTATTTCATCCTTAAAGCTTATTTTATCAAACACGTCGCGATGTAAAACCGTTCTGTGACCACCATGTTGTGAGATTTCCAGGAGCGACGCCTTTACTGAATTCTCGTCTCTCCCTAAGAATGCAACGAGTTTATCGTATTTTAACAGCAGAACGTTGAATTCAGACGCAACAAACTGGAGTCTAAAACAGAGACCGTCGTATTTGTCAAAGTAAGGAGACTGGTTGGTAAAATATCTACACTCTGTCATTGACAAATCTGGCAAATGACTCCACTGGTCCACTTTTCCGTGTCAGTATAAACTACAGAACGACAGGTGTCGCTTTGCCTCACCTCCCCGCCCGGCTGCAGGTCTCCAGCGCTCAACACCGGCTCTATGTTACTCATTACTTCTGCTCAGTTGCTTTAAATGTCACCGCGCTACTTTTCACCAGTTTTAAACCTCCGTGCACGGGCTGCCTGAAGCCGCAAGGAAGAAAGTAACTATTCATCCTGTCTGAAGCCCACAACCCAAACTAAAGGAAGTTTTTGGTCGGACATCCGACTCCTCCAAGATGCACTCAACTTCCACGCTAGTTTCTATCATGTTGACGAAGGAAAAAAAATCACGAACGTAACTACGATATATTTAAAAATTAAACTGGTAAAAGTTCGTTTTCATTAAATTAAAAAGTAAAATATATTATTGTAATCGACACTATGTTTTATTTTTCAGTTCAATTCCATCTGATCACGTTCAGTCTCATCCCCCCCCCAAACCTCCGGTGAAGACGCCGGGACGGATCAATAATACTCACCTCTGTGACGACAGAAGCAGGAACTTTGCAACTGAACGAGTGAAATATCAACGAGTTTAGACGATGTATCTCACGCCTGACAGCAGCGAGGTGCCGGTGGATCAGTCCCCGACAGAGAGAAGCAAAGCTCGCGGCAGGTTTGAAGAAGCTAACTACGCGCACTAGCTACAGTCTGTGGGCAGGACTTCGACCTCCGCCGCATGGTGATTGGATAAATCCAGAGAATCCCTACACCTCCGCCGCATTGTAATTGGATAAATCCAGAGAAGCCCTACACCTCCGCCGCATTGTGATTGGATAAATCCAGACAAGCCCCAACACGAACATTTAGTAACCTTAAACTCGCTCTCTCTCTCTGCTCACGGAGATTAGAAATTGTACTAGAAAAAATGAGTATATGGAATTTCCCTCCCAAGTTTTTTTTTCCATATAAACGTGATATGGAATTTGTGTTAAAATGTCACTTTGACATTAATAGAATTCCTCTTAAATTATCGAACTTTCTTAAACAAGTTCTATTGTGTTTGGATTTAATATATAAGCATAACTTTTCACCATATACATATTGTATTTGGATATAAAGATAGATGGTATCAAAATAAAAGCATATTTTTTCCGACTTGGTATGATAACAAAATCTGGCTAGTGGCCCAATTGTGTGTTATCTGTATTTTGTAATAATGAGAAGGAATCTTTGTTACCTTTCTTTCTTAACTGCAGATATACAAAACTGTTTGGGATAGATTTGCAAAATGGTATTTTCCACAGAGGTCAATGGTCTAATACTGCCCCCTTTATTCATGCTTTTAAAGTTGAATTCCTTTTTTTAATTTAAATTCTATTAGAAATTTAAAGAATCAAAAGGGGAGACATACGATGGAAATATGTACGTAAAAAGTATCATGTTTTAGCTTTTACAATTGGGAATTCTTCTGGCTGTCAAGTGTCTATTTCTATTTTAAATTTCTGTCTCCTTTTTTTTGTCTCCAGTCACTAGAAGCGTTGGCTGCCAAAATAATGTCAGCAGATCTTAAGAGTGTTTTGGATGAGGCAGTTAAAATAGTCAACTTCATAAAGAGCAGGCCTGTACAGTCACACTTACTTCGAGTGCTATGTGAAGAAATGGGTAGTGATCATGTTCAGCTTCTTTTGCACACCGAGGTTCGATGGCTTTCTCGGGCCAAGGTGCTTACTTGGCTTTTTGAGTTGCGTGATGAAGTAAGAATTTCTTTTATTCGACTCAGAATTTGAGCTCTAAAATCGTTTCAATGATTGCGAGCGGCTCGCTAAATTGGCTTATCTTGCGGAGATTTTCAGTCACTTAAATGGACTCATCCTTGGTCTTCAAGGTAAAGCAGTGACGATTTGTCACGTCCGAAGTAAAATAGAAGCCACAATAAAGAAACTGGAAATGCGGGCCAAACGTGTCGATCGGTCAAACTACGACTCGTGTGAAAATGTGTCAGATTTTCTTACAAAAGAACAAATGCAGCTACCAGCCTCTGCCACAGAGTTAATTACAGAGCACCTGCAAAGTTTGACGACCCAACTGCGCGACTACTTCCCGGCTCCAGATGTTCGGTTCAGCTGGATTGAAAATCCTTTTGTGAGTTTATGCGAAGTGCCCCTCGCAAGTTTGAGCACAAAGGAAGACAGTCTATCCTGTGACAGTGCTTTAAAATTGATTTTTTCAAAGAAATGCTTAACCAAGTTTTGGCTTCATGTTACTTCGGAGTGTCCTGGTCTTTCAGACAGCAGTGACATTTTTGATGTCGTTTCCGACAACATATCTTTGTGAAACTGGAGTTTCTGCGCTGGTGGCACTAAAGACCGAATACAGTAGCTTAATATTGAGCCAGACCTCTGCTTGCAGCTTTTCTCTCTGGCGCCCGACCTCCACCATTTGTTATCTAAAACTACTCTGAACAAGCTGCAGTATGTCCAAAATTCAGCAGCCAGAATCCTGACCAGATCTAGTGCAAGTGTTCACATTACTCCTATCCTGGAGTCCTTGCACTGGCTTCCGGTCAAATTCCGCGTAGACTTTAAAATCCTCATGCTCACCTACAAGGCTTTACATGGCTTGGCACCTCAATACCTGTCTGAACTTTTATCGCCCTACTCCCCACCTCGCAACCTCCGCTCTTCAAATTCTGCCCTCCTTACTGTCCCCCAAGCCCGTCTACATTGTATGGGCGACAGGGCCTTCTCCTGCTATGCCCCCAAGCTCTGGAACTCCTTGCCCAAGGATATTAGAGAGTCACCTTCTCTGAACTCCTTCAAATCCAGACTCAAAACCCTCCTTTTCAGAAAAGCCTTTACTTAACTGCTTCCATTCTTCACCCCTCTGCTCTTCTTAATACCATCTTCCACGGTCTCCTCTATTGTTATTGTTGTATTGTTGTTATTATAATTGTGTCCTGTCTTGTGAAATTTTCTTATTTATTGTTGTAGTCTTCTTATTTATTGTTATTTTCATCCTGTAAAGCGCTTTGAGAAGCCACCTTTAAAGGCGCTATATAAAATAAAGTTTATTATTATTATTATTATTATTATCTGTCAGAGAGCACCAGCCCCCTCACTAAGCTAGCCAGAAAGAAGGCGCTCTTGAGTAATTGTTCTGATAGTTATGGTGCATATTTTTCTCTCAACGTCTTCATATGTTCATTGGCACAAACCGGCTACCTCGCACTTCTGGAAAAAATGTTGTTTTGTTTTTGACAAGGCTAACGTTTCATCATACCATTATTAGATATCATCAAAAAAGAGCTGTACTGGTGCCTTAGTTTTTAAATATTTTTTTTATGTTATTTATTTGTGAGGTGCTGACAGGACTCCTTCTGTAATCAATAAACGGTCTTTGTAAAGCCATGTTTGTAGCTTGTATATGCGTATTTTCTCTGATTACTGGTGTCGATTAGGCTACTGGTGAGGTATAGAGCTAGCCCGTTTCAAAACGGTGAGGACGGGCTGGTCCTTGTGTGGGCCGCGTAAGTTTTTATGGCTGTAATAAGTTGGGAACCTCTGCTCTAGCGTATAGAAACGTATTGTAAAAATAGAAGAGCGGTCACGCCCTGTTGGCATGCAGTGGGGCTGCGGCGCCTGCGCAGTGGAGACGTGCGCCATTGCTGATTGAGACGGTGGAGGTTCCCCGACTCCTCACTGGGTTTCTAGAAAACACCCAAGAAGGAACTGCTTCACAGCGGAGTGAGGGGAAAAAAGAGAGAATATGAAGAAAGGGAAACGATCGACGGGGCTCAGGAACAGATGCCAAGCCGCAGAGATGCAAAGAGTTCGGGAGCTGCAAAAAACAGCCTGCCGGGGTGTCTCTCACTCGTCTGAGTGCTTCTGGGGCTCTCCCAATTGTGGACGGCCCTTCATAACGGCCTTTACACATCTTGTGATGTTTTAACATTGGAGAAACTCCGTCCCCTCGGGGCAGGTAGGTCACCTTTCCTTTTCTTGGATTTGGTCAGGATGCGCAGGCCCCAGGCACTTGCACTCCGAAATGTTGCAAAAAGAGGGATGAACGCTCCAGTGGCTTCCGAGATATCTCTTCCGTTGTTCTTGCGCATAACACAGGAGTCCAGCTCGACGGCATGATTTTATGACGAACAGAGCAACGTTTACTTGTAAGGTGGTGCTCGTATCTTTTTTTTTAAATATTAAACAATTAAATAATAAATAATTTACAAATACAACCAGAGGATCAGAAACGGGTACAAGAGGAAAAAAAACAAACATTTAACCGCCAGACGTAATGAAGTAAATTATGTGATCAAGTCACAAAATTAAAGTTAAAAAAATAAGGTTACTTAATAATAGATTAAGAGCTCGAAGCATTATAGAGCGATCAACGTTTTGTGAGGCCGATCGCCGATTTTATGATCCCTGGGTGTGTGTGGCGTGTTACTATCCAGCCCAAGACGCACAAGATGGTAGAATGGTTTTATTAACAAGACGGACAACGATTGTTGCAAGCAGCTCACATGAAGTGACAAGCAGCAGGTTAACGGTCCTTTTATCTAAGGAAGATGACCATAATCCGAAGAGTATTTTTTTTTATTTCTTTCGAGATGGAGGCGTGCTGGTGGCATCCTGCCTGTTACAGCACCTCTGTGTCTTTTTTGTCGTCTTTTCTTTTCTTTCGGTTGGTGTTAGTGTTTTTCTTTCTTTTCTTTGCCGGCGGGTCGATTTGCGATCACACAACAAGATGGATACTAGGGAGTCGAGATACTACTTTTTGGCTGTTACTCGGACCACTGTTTGCTTCCGGTTGTAATGCAGATAGCTGCAGAGTAAGTGTTTACACACGTGACGCGCTGGGAGCACTGGTGAGGAGGCGGAGGGAGTGTAGAGCATGGAGTATCGTGTGTTTAACTGAGATGTGGCTGCAGGAACAGATAGATAATACTTTATTAATCCCGTAGGGAAATTGATGTGTTACAGCAGTCCAGCCCAAGACAAGCAAAACAGACATCAGAATAGTTATAAAACAAAAGACAATCAAAATAATTAAAAATAAATAAATACATAGGTGTGTGGAAAATGTGCTGATCATAGTCACTGTAAAAACAATAAAATCTGTGCAAAATGTGCATAGGTTTACACAGACTGATTGTCCAAAAAGTACAATGGAGTAAACATGCTGTCCATAGAGGAGCAAATGAAGGGCTAACAGTCCTAGCCTAGGGCAGCATTATACACCCTGACAGCCGCCGGGAGGAAAGACCTGTGGAAACGTTCCCTTGAACACCGTTGCTGGAGCAGTCTATTGCTAAATGTGCTCCGCTGCCCAGTAACAGTCCCATGAAGCGGATGAGAGGTGTTGTTCATGATGGCTGTGAGCTTGGTCAGCATTCTCCTCTCAGCCACCACCTCCATGGGATCAAGGCTCATCCCCAACACAGTCCGGCTCTACTAACCGGGGAGAAGCCATCAGTCCCAGAGGAGCTGAGGAGGAAACGCCGAGGCTGCAGGGCCCGGTGCGACGCGAAGAGAAGGAGATTTAAGTCCTATCTTCCTTCGATCATTATGGGAAATGTGAGGTCCTTAGCGAATAATAGGGCGGTGCGGTGGGTCTGTGGCTCAGGATCTGCGGGTAGAAGGTTGCTGGTTCAAATCCCACGGCTGGCAGAGGAATCCTACTCCTTTGGGCCCCTGAGCAAGGCCCTGAACCCCAACGGCTCCAGGGACGCTGTATAAATAGCTGACCCTGCGCTCTGACCCCCAGCTTCTCTCTCCCTGTCTGTGTGTCTCATGGAGAGCAAGCTGGGGTCTGTGAAAAGATGAATCCCTAATGCAAGAACTTGTATAGGGCTAATAAAGTGATCTTATCTTATAAGATGGACGCGCTGGGAGCACTGGTGAGGAGGCGGTGGGAGTATAGGGAATGCAGTATCGTGTGTTTGACTGAGATGTGGCTGCAGGAACATACTGTATTCTGGACTCGAAGGCAGACAGAAACGCCACCGAGAGGAAAGGAGGGGGGTCTCGCGGTGCTTGTTCACAACACATGGTGTAATCCTGGACATATTCCTGTAGCCCGGACATTAAACTGATTTGCCATCGGACTGCATCCATACTATCTTATAATAAAGAATTTTCCCTTTAAAGTGCCCCTTTAAGATGGCAACGCCGGCTGAATGATTAGTACCACTAGAAATCCAAATGTCATCCCCCCATTGACTTTTCCAAAACTGAAAATCAGGCTGATCTTTTGGTGACAAGTAGTTTCTTGTAAAAAAAAATAAAAATAAAAGTCTGCTCTCTTCTTTTTTCAAAATGGAAAAATCGCCTTTCTTTTAACTATATTCCTAATACCTCTGGGGTTAATAGAGAAAATAGAAAAAGACACAAACAATATAGAAAAAACTCTGGGGGGGGGAAAGCTACTGAACTGCGAGCTTCAAACCCTTAAAAGTGATTACAACACCACCGTGTTCAGCATTAACCGCGTTCATAACCGCTACAGGGAGATCTCTTGGGCTGGACAGTCACTGGCCACGGATCTCTTTCCCACAGCTGGTCCCTGGTGTGCCTGTCCTCGGCAGACAGATCCTCTGCAATCCTCAGGTCTTTGGCCTTCAGAGACTCGTTCTCTCTGGCCGCTCGCCACAGCATGTCCCTCGTCATCCTTCTGATGAATCCTATAATGATGGCTCTGGGCTTTGCAAGTCCACATGTTGGCTCTCCTGACGCGTTGGACTCTGTCAGTAGACGAAATCCTCCTCCTGGACTGGCAGCACTTTAGCAACGATGTCTTCATTTTGTTGCTCTGCACAGCTTTCAGTTACCTCTGTGTCGATGTCTTTTGCAACCTTTGTTATCGTGCCAAGAACGTTTACCTGCACGTCTTCCAGCGACAGGTCGCTTTTCCCCTCTCTTGGCTGCTAGAGTCCTTACAGGTGTGACGGGGGGAGACTCCAGTTCCAGCCCCACAATAATAGACCAGATCCCTAACAGACGCTGTTGAAGAAATGATAGTGGAAAAATCTGGAAAACATTACATTTGTCATTAGCATGTCCTGTGGGAAAATTCTTCATCAGAGGAGTAGGACGCAGTCTTGTGCAGATTCAGTGTTTATTGAGATTAATAAGGAAAGCAACATGTGCTGGGTCTGTCCTGCAGAACGGACACGCTCAATGCAAGGGGTACCGAGTTCTTATATACAGCACACAGAACCAGAAACAAAAGTCATATTTCATACTTTTAACATGTCAAATTGCATTTTGTTACATGTCCATGTAGGGGTGTAACCCTGGTGTCCTGGCCAAATTTCCCATTGGCCCTTACCAATCATGGCCTCCTAATAATTCCCATCTATGAACTGGCTTCATCACTCTGCTCTCCTCCCCACTGAGAGCTGGTGTGTGGTGAGCGGACTGGAGCATCATCCAGGTGTGGCTGCACAGTGGTGGTGGTAGTGGGATTCCCCATTACCTGTAAAGCGCTTTGAGTGGAGTGTCCAGAAAAGCACTATATAAGTGTAGGCAATTATTTTAATTATCATCATCATCATTATTATTATCCCTTTTAACACATGTAGCGGGGCATGTGTTGTTGCAGCCGTTGGTACAAGTCACTTTTGTATGCTCTAACGCATATGTTGAGATAGCCTTTGTTAGCAGATCTTGGGGATCTCACTCGGACTTCTGCAGTATGTTTCGGTAGTGATATTGCAGAGCTGGAAATGTGCAGTGTGAATATTGATCCTGCTTCAGCATGAATGGCAACATTTTGTTTGTAAAGGTTAACACGAAACTGTTTTATCTGTTTATAAACTGTTTTTATTTTGGGAGCTGGAGCCTGTTCTGTCAATCAGTGGGCATAAAGCAGGGTTCACCCTGGACAGAATACACACAGGACACACATACCCTGGACATGTCCATCACACAGGACACACATACCCTGGACAGGTCCATCACACAGGACACATACAGGACACTCACACCAGGGCCAATTTTCCCAGAAGCCAGTTAACCCACCAGCATGTCTTTGGACTGTGGGAGGAAACCCACATGAACATGCAAACCCCACAGAGACAGCACCCCAGGAACTTGCCCAAGGGCCTTAGTGCTGTGAGGCAGCGATGCTAAACACTGTGCCACAGTGCAACCCAATTTTTTTTTGTCATTCTAAAGAAATCTTTCAATCTCATCACCTGTTTCAGAAAGATTGAGTTGGATTGTTTTTTCTTCCCAGCTTACTCAGAAGTCCTCACCCTGCAGCCTGGAGCCTCTCTGTCTGTCCCTCTGTTCACCGGAGAGCCAGTGGAGGTGCTGTTTGACCCTGCAGGAGCTGGAGACTCGACCTGAGTGTGTTCTATCCAGAACAGCACAGCCAGCTGTGTCCCCCAGTACAGAGACAGAGTGTCAGTGTGGGACGGCTCTCTGAAACTGCGCTCCCTCACTCCAGCTGATCAGGGGAGCTACACAGTGAGGGACCTTCAGGGAAACACCATCAGCACTGTGACAGTCACTGTGGGAGGTAAGAGGTTTCCTGACAATTTCAGTTCTCTGTAACATTATAAAGGTGCACTGCTCTTGTCAAAATGGTATGTGTGGTAATGGAAACATAAACTTGTTTCTGAATATTGCGTGAGTGTGAGTGTCCAGTGTGCAGGGACAGTGTGAGAGGGAGCGATCGGAGTTGTGTCCAACGTGCAGGGACAGTGTGAGAGGGAGAGAACAGAGGTGTGTCCAACATGCGGGGACAGTGTGAGATGGAGAGATCTGGGGCTTCCCCATGACCTTTAGATGATGATTGAAAATGGATAGATTAATACAATCTCTCTATTATTGCAGATCCTGATGGTGGAGGGAATTCTCCAATTCTTTTCCTCCAGCTGATCCCTCCCTTCCTGCTGCTCTTCTTAGCTCTGATCTCTGGGCTCCTGGGCTCCAGGAATCGCTGGTGGAAAGGAAGCACAACCTCTGGTGTCCAGGAACTGAACCGTCCAGTCTGAAGGCAGTGCTGTAGATCAGTATTTTACAGAGCAGTATCAGCTTTGCTGTCTTGCAGAGCTCTCTGTGTGGCTTTAAGAGCTGCAGCTGTTTTTCAAAATGTAGACAGACTTTATAAGCTTGATTTTGTACTACAAATTGAGCTGCTTTGATCTTCTATCCACAGATTCAAAGATTTTTCAAAAACTGGACTGGAATCTGGGTTCAAAATGAGATTGTTGAGTGAATTTGGTATGAAGTGCCAAACGGCCCACATTCCTTATTTGTAAGCGTTCTTGGAGCACAAAAAATACAAATGCTGATATCATGAAAACATGGACTTGGAATCTTTTTCTGGAAGTTTATTATTAGGTGGATGCATGCATGTATTTATTTGTGGTTTAAGTGCAGTTTGTATTCTAGAGCACAATAATTTCAAAGTACTCTTAAATTGTGTAGTTAACATGTTATATGTAGTGTTGTAAGTGCCTTTAATTGTCCCTTTTCTCTGTCTATTCTATAATTTATAAATAAACACTTAATGTAAGTACGAAAATGGTCTTTCTTACTGCAAAGACGTTATTTCTCAATTCGAAGTGCTAAATGGATATCTGGCCTGATTGTGGTCTTTAAACATGTAGCTCTGTCGCCCTCTTGTGGGTAATTTGGTGAACTGACGCTTCCCACGCCAAGTTTCGGCCGCTCTTGATTTGAGATGGCGAAGCTCGGCTGTGCGGTATCAATACTGTTAATAATAATAATAATAATAATAATAATAATAATAATAATTGCTTACACTTATATAGCGCTTTTCTGGACACTCCACTCAAAGCGCTTTACAGATCATGGGGACTCCCCTCCACCACCACCAATGTGCAGCATCCACCTGGATGATGCGACGGCAGCCATAGTGCGCCAGAACACTCACCACACATCAGCTCTCAGTGGGGAGGAGAGCAGAGTGATGAAGCCAATTCATATATGGGGATTATTAGGAGGCCATGATTGGTAAGGGCCAATGGGAAATTTGGCCAGGACGCCGGGGTTACACCCCTACTCTTTTCGAGAAACGCCCTGGGATTTTTAATGACCACAGAGAGTCAGGACCTCGGTTTTATGTCTCATCCGAAGGACGGCGCTTGTTTACAGTATAGTGTCCCCATCACTATACTGGGGCATTAGGACCCACACGGACTGCAGGGTGAGCACACCCTACTGGCCCCACTAACACCTCTTCCAGCAGCAACTTTAGTTTTTCCGAGGTTTTAGCGGGGGCTGGCAGAAGCCGTTATTCTCCCGGTCGGGTTCCGCTCGCCGCTGCGTGACATCTGAGACCTGCCGAAGCTCATATTCTGAGCCGTACGACAGAGCTCCGTCACATGTGTAATTACCGAGTCGGTGTGTGTGAGGAGAAGGGGGGGGGGGGTCAGTGCGGTTAGAAGCCACTGAGGATTATATTGACTCTCCTGGTGTCCGACGGCTGTTTGTTGTTTTTTTGCCGGCGTAAACAAGCCCGTCAGCAGGCCCGATTTATTAAGTAAACTAATGAATTGATACAATGACCATATTACCGGAGCTGTGCTACTGTCCCGGGGCCTGCAGGCGTGTGAGGTGGGCCGGTTCGGTTCAGTTCAGATCGGCCCTGCTCAGCTGGGCCTGAGCTCCGGTGCTGTCTGATATGGGGGGGGGCTGTCTGGAGAGACCGGTTCCGTGTGAGTCTCGGCGGGCCAGGTCATCACTGGACTGGAGATGGGTTCGGCATGATTCTCTGGGCTCTTCATTGGGGTTAAAACGAGTGAGAACTGGATTTGGCAGCGATAGCGCGAGTGATGTGTGCCTAGACTTCGGCTCGCTTTCCTCCCTGGGATATTTCTCTCAATAGTCGATCTCAGACATCACCATCGCAGGACTACAGGCCCTGCGTTAATGAGTACCTGTAAGTGTGGTTCTGACGTCACCTTTCTCTCTCATTAGAACACGGGATCCGTGGTGTTGTGGTTCGTTCGCAATTTTAGTTGACTGTTACAATTAGTTGCCCCTTTCGTCCGACATCTTTTTTTTCTGCTAGGTCGTGTAACCAAAATGTCCTACAAATGCTTCGTCCCGAAGGAAATGATCACCGCCGAGCTACACTCCCGCATCAGTTGTGCCGTTTTTACAGTCGATATGTACAATGCATTTTTTTATTAAAACGATGTTTCGTACATATTATGTATACAGATTTACTAATAAGCCTATTTTTGTTGCTGTTGTTATTCTGTAAAGCGCTTTGAGAGGCCGCCTTTAAAGGTGCTATATAAAATAAAGTGTTATTACTAATATTATTATATAACGCCAGTCATTTTAAAATGTGAGTTCTATGAGTGTTGTTCATTACCTTGACGCATCTCATTTGGGATCGGGTTATCTCCGGCTGATCGCTCGGTTTTTGCTCGTGTCGGGGTGGAGATGAGCCATCTTCTGCGGCTTCCAACAGGTCTCGGCGATACCGCTGTCCAACAGGTTGCAACCTGCTGGGGGACAGGTGACAGGTGCGTCACGATAGAACTCGGCGTTTCTGTTTTGCTGTGTTGTGTTTTCCTGCCGGCGTTTCGCACATCAGCAAACTGCCGGTTTGACCCCCTTCCGGGGGCCACTCTTTAACGCCTCAGTTCACCCGCTATCCCCCCACTTTTCTCAGCTCCAGAAATCGACCCCGAATCTGTAAAACCCCTCTGTCTCGGAGCTCGTCACTCACCCCCTTCTGCTGCTGCTGCTGATGATGACGATGGCGATGACGGCAGAAGAAGAGTTTCACCCGCTTTGAAGCCGGCCGGTCCGGACCCGCAACGACCCTCGGCTTAAGTTGTTCTCCGATACTCGCTTCGTTCACCTCCAGCTCGCCCCGAGAAAACTCGAACTTGTCCCTCGGCTGCAGTTGTCTGCGTGTTCCCCCGGCCTGACAGAGCAGGTGACGGAGACGCCCACTCTGCTGCCGGATCGCTGGAAGGCGTCTCGGGAGAGAGTTTCTGTTCGTTCTCGGCGCCGCCCTGAAATCTCCAGGATTTGCAATGTTGCTATTTTTAGTTTTTAGCCTTCGTGGGGGCGGTGACACATTTCCCCCCGCTATTCTTAGTTCAAAGGACTCTGCTTTGGGGGAGTTTCTGTTTTTCTGTTGTTCTTTCGTTTCAAACGCGGTTGAACGTATTGAAACAAAGCGGGGCAGCATTTTTACACAACATGAATCATACCCAGTTTCTTCGGACGGTCGAAGACATTTAATGTCGTTCTCCCCCCTCCCCCTTCGTACGAGGTTCAAGAAGTGTTCTCTGCCGGCGCTTGAGCTTGGGGTCGCTGTTTTGCCTCTCGTTTCTTTTTTCCAAGAGCGGACCGGAGAGACCAGTCAGACTCGAGGATGGGGCAGTATTTTAAAAAATGACAGAATGTGCGCCCGACCGGACAACGCGATACCCCGTGTGCCCACTCGCGTTAAACCCACGTCGCAGGTCAGAGGCGACGGCGTGACACGAGAATGACTTCGACACTGCTACTAAACGAGACTTTCAATCCCTTCGCTGACTTTTGCTTTTTGTGTTACTGGGTAGGTTGTTTGTGTCCTAAATGTGCCATTGCAATTAGGAGAAATAACGGACTAGTAGCTGGTTAATAATGTACCCGAGGTTCATAAGCACTGCAATGAACTTGCCCGCAGAAAGTTGTCTCCCAACTCCGCACTAAAAATTGTTCTGAACTTGCGAAGAAACCCCAAGTTTATATCTTCTAGAGGACGCTAAAATATTAGCCGTTGAAATGAGAAAACCCGCCCAAAAGAACTAACGCACTTAGCTCATGCAGGTGCATCAGGCTTACATTTACGTGTATTTATTTAGCTCGTGCACATAAATGCAGCCTGTATTTAAAAAAAAAAAGAATAAATTACCGATGTATTCTCTTAACGCGTCTGAAGTATCTCCGTATGACTTAAGTGTGGTTTGATTAAGGAAATATACAGCGCCCACACGCAGTTGTCTTAAAAACCCAACATTATCACGTGCATTGGACAGATTAATAAATGCACATCGATAGTGGCCCGCAGATCAGTGAACCGGTCAGGATAATTCAGAGATTCCGAACCCCTGTTCAGTTTCCTGCGCGGTAGACGAGCGGTTTAATCCTCGGTACCGGATTCCTGCAGCAGGGTCTGCTCGTGGTTTATTAAGCTCACAGGTGGGAGAGACCCCTGGGCAGTAACGTAGGAACTTCAACTCAAGTTTAGCGCAGAACTGCAGGCCAAAACGCAACTTCTTAGCAACTGACAGGGGGGGAGACTCGTGTGTTCGTCGTATCCCGCGTGGGGGTATTTCAATTTTCTTCAGATTACCTAACAGGATTCTGCCAGTTTATTTCACTCATTCATTGACGGGATCTAATTATTTTTAAAGCATGGCCTTAAACTATCCTGTAGTCGCTCGTTCTAAGAAAAGTCACGGAGACACTCTGAGGCGACGGCACATTCGCCACCCTGACCCGTGCAAATCAGGTTTCTGATTAGGCCCAAAGCCAACGGATTTGCCATATGTATAATTCGTCACGGGTCTGCTATTTAAAAGAGTTTCGCAGGTATCCCCGCGGATATCGGTGTGGCAATGGGCGGAGTTATGGGTAGAAGCTAAAGCCTCGCTGTTCTGATCTTATTCTCACGTAGTAGGCGGTACTGGTATCGCTGTAATGTGCATATAAACTGTCGGAAACTCGGCAGACAAGCCGGGATGGCAGAATAGCTGATACGCAGTACAGAGCCGGCGGACTGGACGCGCAGGTGAGTGTGCGAGGACCTCAGACATCACTGCTGGGGGGGCAAATAGCATATCAGCCGGGATGAGTCTGAAATCTCTCTTGGCGAGCGTGTTGCTGCAGGACAGAGCTGTGTGCTGATCCCGGCACCTTCCTCAGCGCGGAGGTGCGACTGATCCTCAGGTGGGAAGAGCTCGATTTTAACCGCTGCGAGCTGCATCATTCCAGACAGAAGGGAGTGGATTTAGAAAGGAGGCGAGCAGCTCCCCCTATTTTCGATTTCTGTGAACCAAATGCTCAGCCCCCCTGCTAGTTTTAGATAGAAAATGCACACACGTATTTGGCGACTAGAAAGTGCGTGGTTGTTTTTTTTTTTTAGCCGTCTCGTCATTCGCTTAGAATCTTTTTGGACTAGTCCTTTGCCGTTTAAATACGCGTCTCTCTTTGCTTAAAAGTTTAAAACGCGTCGGGTTTTGTAAAGGGAAAGTGCTTCAAGTGGAGTAGAAATGCCGGAGTTTTCGTGTTTTGCGGATCTGCGGATGACCTACTGTACCTCGGCACAAATAAAAGGGTTTTGTTCTTCCTTGTTCTGGCAGGAGGGTGTTAAAATAGGTTGATGAAGAGGGCTCGTGAACTCTATCAAGCCTAACGGAGCCCTTCACCTCCGATAGTCTTTTTCTGTCGACGTAACTCCGTTTTAAATCTTTTTAAGCACACTAAACTGCTGACTTTCAGTTCATAAACCACCAAGCGGAAATAGAGCTTTCTTGCCAGCTGAAAGCATCTTCTAACACCCTCCCGAGATCAAGCAGGCTATACTCGTACACTCCCTCGTACACTTGGAAATATTCTAGATTTGTATGGGCTTTTTAATGAGTTAAAAATCCCCGAAAGGTTTCAGTTGGACCAAACTCACAGAATTGTGCCCGAGCGTATTCACACGCGTCATCTCGCATTTCTGAGGTATTAAAATTCAGCATCTAAATGCGAAAGTCTGGCGTCGGTATAAACTAGGAGTTAATAAATATTCCATCCTAATAGGACTTTGACCTTTTTAAAAATATTCAAGAACAACGGGGTGTATGGAATGTGAAAGATGGCGGGGAAAGGCTCCTTTCCCCCACCCGCTTGGTCAAACCGGGGATCCCCAGCGCTGGACCTGGTGACCTCCCCAGACCTGGTTTTCACTCCCTAAGGGAGCCTAAGAAGTCGCTTCGCGGCGATATTTCCGATAGTTTCTAGATACACGTGTGAGATTTTATTTCCCCTTCCAGCAGTCGAGGCCGAAGTGTTGTCTCTTTTCTTTTTTTTTCAGCGCGGAATAAACCTTTACCCGTTCCCTCTCCTTACGACGTCCATGTAGCCGAGCACTCGACTAGACCCCAAAACCACCAGGCGTGTGTTTGTGGGCCACCAGGCTCCGGATCCCCGGAAACACTCGGTTGCTGCTGAGAACAGGTTGAAATCCGTGAAGTCGCCCCCCGTCCTACACACTGTGAAACCCACCGCGCTCGTCGGCTCTGCGTGTGTGCCTGTTCGTGCCGTTGCAAGTTGCTCCCGAGCAGTTTCAGGTCGCTTTCCTTTTTTCAGGAGACCCAGGACTCTGTGGCGTAGCCTCCTGCAAAAGACACAAACTCAACTGATTTTTTTTTTGTCTTCTGAATGGGTGGAACCAGCGTTGTAGTGTTTCATTGTTTATCTGAGATGTTACCTTCTGCCCAGTCACGATTTTTGTTTTTGCCTTGGGGGGGAATCCAAGCTGTTAATCTGTCTTTCCATTTGTATTCTCTACCCAGTTTATATTCACTTATGGCAGGAGGGGGCAATGCCAATTTTCTTGCTGAAACATCTCTTATCTCCCCCTTACAGACCAGCGCGGTCTTTGCAGCGACCATTCAGTGTCGCTTCAGCTGCAGAATGGGAGAGTCGACTCTCGTCCGGGATCCTCCTGGCAGGATGGCCCTCCCGACAATCCCTGCTGCCTTTTTACTGGTGCTCTGGACCACGGGTGGGTGACGCTCCGGGCTTTCGATTCAAGTTCCCTTCAGATTCCAGCTGGAGTTCAGTTTCCTCCACCGTCGCGACACGATCCCGGAGGCGCCGGAACAGTTCTTACATTTAGCCGGCAGGTGTATCACCCTGCAGCTCCCAGCTGGCAGCCCCCCCCACTGAAACTCAGATAGTGTGAGCCTTTCCAGTACCTGGAGGGGAGACTCCTGGGAAAGCTGAGGCTGCTGCTGGAAGAGGTGTTAGTGGGGCCAGCAGGGGGTGCTCACCCTGTGGTCTGTGTGGGTCCTGATGCCCTGGTATAATGACTGGGACACTGGACTGTAAGAAGGTGCTGTCCTTTGGATGAGATGTAAGACCGAGGTCTGACTCTCTGTGGCCATTAACAATCCCAGGGTGTTTCTCGGAAAGAGTAGGGGTGTAACCCCGGCGTCCTGGCCAAATTCCCCCCCTGGTCTTTACCCATCATGGCCTCCTAATAAACCCCCTCTCTGAACTGGCTTCACCACTCTGCTCTCCTCCCCACTGAGAGCTGGTTTGTGGGGAGAGGACTGGTGCACTATGCCTGCCATTGCATCATCCAGGTGGGGGCTGGATGGGTGAGTGTCCAGTGTTTTGCTGATATGTTATTAAACCACTTAGGGCAGCTTAGTACATGGTTATCAAAGCAAAACATCCTGTTGAATCCAGTTCTCTGTGTACTTTCCATGTTTATTCCATTTGCTTTTAAAATAGTACAGTTTGTTTTTTAATGCGAAGCAGTTTCTTATTCTTTATTCTTTATAAATAGGTGGCTCGAAGGCTGGTTTGATGTTTTTAAACATTCTCGAACTGCTTATTCAAAATGAGAATGAGAGACTCCCTTGTCTCTTTATTTGAACTATTTGAAACTTTATTTCAGTTTTCTTAAAAAAAAAGACAACTCACAGCTACCAAGTTTGGACCTGCCAATTAATGCTATTTTAACAGTGCAGTTGTGGTTCCATCGGCAGCTCTTGTGGTTACACTGTGAATAAGGAGACAATTATTTTGACTGGTCACAATAAAAGCCCAGAAATACCGGTATTCAAATGAGATGGCTAATTGATAATATCCTCACCGGAAGACACTGAAATTACACCATCCGTTAGTGTAACTCACCGTAAACGCGGAGGGTTTCAGTGTGCGTGTGTAACTTCTTGGAGCTGACAGCAGGTGGGGGGGAGGAGGGGGGTAGCATGTCTCCCCTTGGTGATCCCCAGGCCTGTCTGAAACCACGTCTGTTGTTTCCCAGAGTCCTGTGCTGGCCCTGTCACTGTGAGATTTTTGGACTCGGCTACACTGCCCTGCATCTCCAAGGATCCAGCCCCTGTGGACCAGCCTGCTGTAAAATGGGTGTTGTCTACAGGAAGACCTGTGCTGTATGTCGAAGGTGGAAGACCTCATTCTGGACCCGGGTTCGAGCACAGAGCCCAGATGTCCGGAGACAAGGCCAGACTGGGAAATTACTCCCTGACCATCGCTGCTGTGACGTTCTCCGACACGGGCCTGTATGAGTGCTATCGGGAAGCCGAGCGAGACCACCTGCAGTTCCTGGAGGACACTTATCTCACTGTCACAGGTAACAGCTCACGAGTCTCGGTTTTAACAGCGTCCAGCTGAGCCCACTGTGGGAGGTGTCTGATAATGTTCACATCTGGATAATCTTGTCCCCAGTTCTTACACTGTCCATCTTTATTAGACTCCAAGGCTGTTTTCAATGTTCTTTTCAAAGTCTGCAAACTAAAATAATCCAAACCCAGCTGACATTCTGATGTTCATCTCTCTGCTTTCAGCTCATGAAGAAAATGTCACCCATCAGTCTGGAGCCTCTCTGTCTCTCCCTCTCCATACTACTGGTCCAGTGGAGGTGCTGTTTGATCCTGCAGGATCTACCCAGTCTTCCAGAGTCTTACTGAGCAGCGCAGGGCCCCCTGACCCCGGGTATGAACACAGAGTGTCAGTGCAGAACAGCTCTCTGACACTGCGCTCCCTCACTCCAGCTGATCAGGGGAGCTACACAGTGAGGGACCTTCAGGGAAACACCATCAGCACTGTGACAGTCACTGTGGGAGGTGAGCAGATCTACAGTAGGGTCACTAGAGGGCTCTATATTCTTGACAGAGTGTGTTCTTATATCATCCTTTATCCTGATTGTCTTTCAGCTCACAGAGTCACTGTCACCCTGCAGCCTGGAGCCTCTCTGTCTGTCCCTCTGCTCACTGGAGAGCCAGTGGAGGTGCTGTTTGATCCTGTAGGAGGTGGAAACTGGACCTCAGTGTGCTCTGTCCAGAACAGCACAGCCAGCTGTGTCCCCCAGTACAGAGACAGAGTGTCGGTGGAGAATCAGGAGTTGAGACTGCAGGACCTGAGGGCGTCTGATGAGGGGATCTATACAGTTTTGCTCTCACACATCCAGAAGGCCGTCAGCACTGTCTCTCTCACTGTGGAGGGTAAGACTAGACTGAGGTGCAGGAGAACTCCTCAAATCTTGTAACCCTTAACTTCTTGTTCTCAGTTTGAGGTTTTTAACCGCAGGACATTCTCGAGTGTAAAGAGTTTCTCCAGTTCTTGATCCTGTGGAGAGAGATCAGAGGTCTGCTGGTCAGTATCTCTATCGGAAGAGACTCCTCATGTCTTCTTGAAGGTGTGACGAGCTGTGTTTTGTCTCCTCTGTGTTTCCTACATCAGACCCTCTTCGTCACAGGTCTGTCGGAGTGATTGCTGGTGTCACTGGTGTTGGTGTTGCTGGAGTCATCCTGGCAATCCTGGGAGTATGGGTCGGGATGAGGAGATCAAGGACGACGATCAGGAATGACGGGACCTATGAACTGACAAGGAGAGATGATGCCCCGAATGACAGCAGCTCAGCGATCAGTCCTCCAGCAGATCAACCAGAAACTGGTAGTCAGAATGGAGTCTGTCCTCAGGTCCCTGGTGTCCAGGTGACTGAGGAGACAGGAGACAGACACTCTGATCCTGTTGTCTCCAATGGACACAGACTGTGTCACGAAACCGATACGTGGAATAGAAGGATCCTTATGCGTGACCGGAATCCCACAGGGCACAGAGTAGCAAAGGGACAAACCAAAAGACGAAATCCAAAGGCTGGGTCGCTAAGGGAGGCAGAGGGTCCGGTAACGAGAGAAATCCAAAACAATTCAAAGGCAAAATCCAGAAGGCGAGGTCAAGAGGCGGAAGCAGAAGATTCGTAACGGGAGATCAGTCAAAAGGTTTGGAAACGCACACTGGAGAATACTAAGAAAGGCTTCTCAATAGTGAGCGTGGGAAGGTGTGCGAAGGGGGTTTAAATACTGAAAGGAAAGGGGTGTGATTGGATGATTGGTTAGGGAGTGAGAATTTGAGGAATCTGATGCATGTGAGAATGTGCTGGGTTCAATCAGGGATGAGATTGGGAAGCAGAGGTTCCGGGAATGTAACGTCGTTTGCGAGGGAGAGTGTGGGGCGTGACAGACTGCAGGGGTGATGAGGAGAGTCAGGGCAGTATATTGGGGGTGTAGCGGCAATGCTTGTTAATAAGACAGAATTAAGTGTTGCTGTGCTTTCCCAACTGAGGCCTCATCTCTCCCTTCATCTCTGTGGTGCAGCAACTATTCATGCAGGCTGATTTAAAGATGTTTTCTTTTGATAAGGGACAGCTCCCAAAGGGGGATGCACTTAGCTAAGCCTGGCTATCATGATCAATGGTCATCCATTGGCGCCTATCTGTCTAGGGAGTGCCAGATAAGTGTCAGGAGTAAGTGACTCATATATCACCTTGATCAACCAATCAGGGACTGGTAGGGCCGAGTAACCCACGCGGGACTCTGATGCCCCTGGAACTTTCAGCCAATCAACGAGCTAAAGTTTCTCCAGGTAAAAACAGGCAACACAGAGAGCCTGAGAAGAATTCTGTGGACTTTTCTAAAGGGAATTCAAAGGAGAATTCCAGGGCAGGACGGCCCAGGAGCAGAAGGCTCCCAAGGGCAGGACATTTTCGCAGCGCGCCTCCTGACCATCCTGAGACTCAGCCCGGATAACCACGGAACGGTCAGTGTGTCCGAGTGCCAGAACTTTCCTTTGTTCTAAGAGTCTAGAGCGGAGGTTGCCAGAGAGTAACCAGAGGATCCACCCGAGGTTAGCCCAGCAGCCAGCCTCGTGAACAGGTCAGAACTGTGGACAGCTGAATCACTATTCAGAACTAGCTCTTCATTAGGAACGAAACGGTCCTCTTCCTGACTTGCTGGGACCCACAGTCATCTTTTCTCCTGTGCACAAACTTTGCTAGTTAAAGCCAACACTAACTAGCCGGTCAGTGAGCATCAGCAGCGCACCGTCGCAAGCCGCACAGCACAGCCTGGCACCGAGCCAGAGAGCGCGGATTGGACAGCAACAGCCTGCAACTGTTTCTTTGTGCCCGCAGGAGATCTGAATCCCCAGAGATTGAATGAGTATTCAACTTCAATGCATTACAGCTCGAGATTTCAATTGTTATCCCAACCAGTTGATATCAATTTAATTCCTAAGAGTTATGTACTTGTTTTGAGTATCTAATGTAGAAGTTGTAACCAAGTTCAATTACAATGGTCTAAATGAATGATATACTGAATGTATGTCCTCTTGATATATGTAACTCTTGGTAACTGAATATATACCCTTTGTATTCCGATAACCCTCTCGATAAGATCTGTTAGGTTTATATGCATATTCTATGTATTAATAAATGTATCCTCGTGTATTAGTACCTGTGTGTGTGCATTGTTTGAGTTATATCACATGGCTGGATTCTAAAGCCATTAAAAGAATCATTTTGTGATTTACTGCTACAATTAATAATTGTCCCAGTAAATGCCCAAACCCTACAGAACTGGTGCCTTCAGAGAGCATACTACATAGTGGTGACATCTTTCTGTATGATCAGGTCTACTGTGTTGTGGCTGCAGTACAGTTTTAGCTTATTATTACAATACTTTTTAACAGCGACAGATTCTTAAGATCACGAGGTGTTTATATTATTTCAGTATTAAGCTGTTACTACACTCGGAACTGTCCCATAGGAATCACTGTTCCATTAGTTTGGCACTAAACTGCTTAGTCTATTGCAGGAATTGTACTTACTCCTGTCCTGTAGTGTCCTCTAGAGGGCAGCAGCTGTTTCCTTGGGCTCATTGCAATTGGGAACATTGTGATTACTGAGCAGGGGACTAAAGTCAGCAGACGAGCGCGTTGCAAATCGGTAGTTATCTGGCGTACAGAGCTGCATGCTAATCTCTGGATCATCTCCAGTTAATGCGATGCTGTTCTTACCTTGCAATTGACCCAATCTGACTACTGGCACCAACCCTGTTATTACAAAGAAACTTCTTGTGTACCTACCGTGATACATAAGTTTGGTGGAGAGGTTTGGCAGCCCATATTCAGTCAAAGATGTGTGTGCAGATCACTGTGATATACAGGCATCAACAAACTGACAAATACAATATTAAATGTTTAACTGATAAAACCCAAATGAACCAAACCTGTATAAATTAGTGGTGGAAAGGAGTCTTTTTATATAGCAAAAGGTCTCTGATCCTTTGGTAAGAACGATGGGTATATAACCCATTGTCCTCAATATTAGAAATGAATCCTTGAGCATTGCCGTTGTACCAACAATCCTCAAAAGTGCTGCCATTACCACTGTTCCATAAAATCCTAACATTACTTGTCTTGCATAAATTGTAGAACATGCCATCACATTTCAGTTGCTTCTCAGTAGCAGTTTGATCTATTATCACCCTACTCCCCACTTCATAACCTTCACTCTTCTAATTCTGGTCTCCTAACTGTCCCCCAAGCCCGTCTACACTGTATGGGTGGCAGGGCCTTCTGCTGTTATGCCCCCAAGCTCTGGAACTCTCTCCCCAAGGATACCAGAGTCACCTCCCCTAAACTCCTTCAAATTCAGACTCAACACCTTGTTCTGTAGAAGAGCCTTTACTGAACTGGTTCCATTCTTTACCCCTCTGCTTCTACTTTTCTCCTCAATCTGTTGAAATTGTTTTATCCTGTGTATTCTTATTGTAATTCTGTCAAGTGCTTTGAGAAGCCACCTTCGGAACCATTATATAAAATAGTTTATTCTAAATCCTTGAAACTTTAATAGGGCACTGCAGTAGGGCTAAAAATTGACAGCCTTAGTGGGCCATCATGATTTGTGCAAATTATAGGTAGTCACAAAGGGAGACTAGGATTCACTTGAAATCCATGACATGGGACACTGAAACAGTGGAGAGGCTTTGTGTAGTAAGCATTCAGTCTCAATCTACACAGTCTGTGCTGCTGGTAGAGATGGTTGTGAACACCTGTCTTCCCAGTCAAGCACTGGGATCTCCAGTCTCAAGCCTAATACTTCTCATGACTGTCCACTACCACGAAACCAACACCCATAAGACAAGACCTCCGAGATTTTAACTGTACCATTATTCACTGATGTTTGCGCACCAGTATTGTTCCTCTGCTAAGGAAGGGAAGTCCTACTTTACACCAAGCCCCTGTTGACAATTCCTTCCTTGTGTTTCTTTTAGTCAGTTTGTGCAGCCTAGAATAGGACACCAGATCTCACTCTTACTGGGCACTACAGTAGCAACTCACACTCCATAAGCACTACCCCTCTCGGAAACAGGAGGATTTCCAGTATATTGAACACCTCCGTCTCTACCCCAGTAAAAAAAAAAAAAGTCACAATGACCTGCCCAAGGAATAGTGTGGCCATCTTCCCCCAGTACGATGCTTTATTACTCCAGCCATTTTCAGTCCTCATTGGCAGCAATACGGGAAGCATTCTTGAAAGGGGAACCCCCACAAATACAGTACTTCCATTGATTAATGGGTCTCACTTCCCTTGAATTCCTCCACCCCATTCAAACCTATAAACCATAAAGAAACAAGGGCAGGCAGAAGGGTCTTTCACAGCTTTATTGAAATGTTGCCATTACAAGGCGAGTGGAGGCAGGAGAGTCACAAGGGCGAGGCTGGAGCCTTCTTTCAGGCACCTGGGGAGGAAGAAGAACAATCCAGCTGAACTGCAGGACACCCACCCCTACAGGAGCTCCTCCTGCCAGACCCTACCTGTCCACTGGCCAACATCTCCAAAGTCCTCTGCTCCCTCCACATCCTCACTGGTGCTCTCAGCATCTTCACTGGAGCTCTGAGGGTCTCCCTCCTCATCCTCAGTCCAGTCAGCTCCCACATCCAGAGGAGCTTCTACTGGTGCCACAGCCACCCGACTGCTGGTCACCAGGCTCCTGGTACCTGTGGACAAGCAGCACCCAGGAGTGAGGGATCTGCTATACCCAGAGACCCACAGTGATGCTACTCATCTAAACAGTCCCTTTGTCCAGCATGGGATCATTCCTCAGTTGTCCAAGCATGGTTGTCTCTTGGGCAGAGATGCATCCACAAGGGATAGAGAACCAGACCCACCTTCATTCCGACTGCCAGCACACCTGGACTCACAGGTGTATGGTCACCATACAGCTCCTCCCACCTGGAGGAGAGGAGGACAGGTGAGGCCTCCACCTGGCATGTCCCAGAGCTCCTTGCAGAAGTACCTCTTAGCCTCCCTGTTGTAGTTGCAGGACTTGGTCCCTGGTGTTGCTTTAGAAGGAGCCACAGCCATGACACAGTGCATGTACAGCTCAGTCACTTCATGCTGCAAGAGGGAAAGTCACAGCATTAAGGGATCAAGGCCAATAGAGGGACAGAGAAGGACCTTCTGCCATCAGTGAAGGCAAGCTGGCAGCTCTAGGCACTACAGCTGCCACAGTCTGGTTCACATCTAGATCATGGATGGAAAAGCAGACAATGGATCAGTAGAGCAGGAAGGCTGAGCAGCCTTTGAGAGTAGTACCTTCCTGGACAGCTTCTTCTGGAAGGAGAAGGCATCAATTGTGAAGCGGAGCACATCCTTCTGCTTGGAGGGGACAAACCTGGACAGGCAGCCATCTGCCTTGCTGTCCACCATGCACCTGGGGACAAGGACAAGGATGAACCCCTGCAGGCTTTCGGGGCTCCTGCCCACCTCTCCTCCCAGAAGAGGCCGTACCCCAAGTTGTCGATCACGGGGAAATGGGGCTGGGAGTGCTGGTCTGGTTTCTCCGTTACGTAACACGAGTGGATGTACAGCCTCTGCTCTGCTGTGGCAAAGTAGGCAGTGGCCTGGAAGTACATGGGCTGACCCAGGAAGTACTCATCCTTAGGAGAGAGCCGGACCCAGTGGGCTGGAGAGAGAGGCAGCATAACACCTGCACACAGCGCCCCCTGCAGGCAGGAGGAGCCACTCGCTCAAGGAGCTTACAGTTGGTGGTGAGCAGGACAAAGCTGTGCTTGTTCATCAGGTCCTTGAAGAAGGTCCTTCTCCTGGCCCATGTGGGGACATAGCCAACCTTGTAGGACTAGTGGAACCTGCAGGACAGAGGGGATGAGGGGCTTCTGGAAACTTTCCCAGCAGCTTCTCAGCAGCAGCAGAGCCCTGCCTACCTGTTGTAGGAGCACTTGACCGGCACAGAGAAGGGAATGAAGCGATGCACAGGCGCACTGGAGGAGGGCGGCGCATAGCGGAGAGTGTTGGAGTACACCAGGCGGCCCTGGACAA
Source organism: Lepisosteus platostomus (assembly GCF_059453375.1). Classification (NCBI taxonomy): domain Eukaryota; kingdom Metazoa; phylum Chordata; class Actinopteri; order Semionotiformes; family Lepisosteidae; genus Lepisosteus; species Lepisosteus platostomus. Next base: position 14,542,463 of record NC_142615.1, on the reverse strand, counting down.
CCTGCAGGGTCACAGAGGAAGGGATATTCCCAGGAAAGGCAACCCCGACACTGGCCCTACAGCTCACATCGATACACTGCCTGTAGATGAAGACCCGCTTACCGATCGCTCCGTGCCGCACTCGTGAAGCCCGTAGATGAAGTAGAAGTAACGGCGTGTGGTTCGGCTGACGCTGCAGTTACCCAAGGTCACCTCCGATGGCCGACAGCTGAAGCCGAACAGGAGCCGACTGACCCTCACGTACATCCTGCTGGAGTCGCACCACACGGCCACTCCTCGGGTGCCCCCGATGGCCGGGCGAGCCGGCTGCCGCCCTCGCTGGGGAGGAAACAGGACGCTCTTGATGTAGGCGGGTAAGGGGCGGCTGCCGGCTTCGGGCTTCATCTTCTCCTTGTCGAAGTAGGGCGAGTACGCGTCTCTGGACACGGGAAGGCGGCGAAAGTCGGGAGCCAAGGACTGCGAGTCGTTCTCGCTTGCAGACAGGTCTTCGGAGGGCGCATCTGCCAGGTTCAAGTCCTCCAACTGGGCTGCGTCTTCAGGAGCCGGGAGGTCGGCCTGGAGCGCCAATTCCCGAGAGTCCCAGCCAGCCGGCCCGGCGGAGATCAGTGTGGGGAGCCCGGCCCCTGCGCACAGGCACAGCACAAAGAGAAACGAGCGCATCGCCAAATTAACGTCCCGCTCAATTGCTACAGGAGTAAAATAAGTAAACCACCAAACTGTGTTGAAGCAAGAAAGCATAAAGTGTGAACGCTGTGACTAGGTTTTTATACTGGCAGGACCTGCTACCGCACACCTGGTCATACTGCCGCTCAATCAACGTAATCAATTACACACAGAGACCCGGATATATAATCCGTTACAATAACAAAAGGACAGACAATGAAATATGGGCTATTTCGAAGTTGCAAATGTGAGATATAAAGTCGGAGTTGTGAGTTACTAAGTCGCAATTCTGAGTTACTTAGTCGGAATTCTGCGATACCATAGCGCGTTTTTTTGTAACTCCCTGGCGGAAACGGGCTTTCATACATTTCAATTAGTCTGATCAGTGCAGGACAAGTTAATGTAGAATCATTACTATGTCTGTCTCTTGTTTGTATATAAATGAATGTCTTTGACAACTTAATGTTATTTTTTAATTTAGTTTTACGATGTAGGTCATGCGTTAACATATGCATGCGTTAACATATGCACGAGCATACGAAATGTCTCACTCCTGATTCAGCTCATGCTCCATAGGAGAGAAGAGATTCCTCCTGCTTCTCGTACAATCATATCAGAACAGAAGCCCATGTCGCCCAGCTCTGATTCAAGAGCGACTCGTATCTTCAGCCCTGTTTTAATTCGTGATCCTAATTTTCTTTAGTTTTGATCAATATTGAACTTTTTCTAAATAAAACGACAATAATCAAACATGCAGGCAGACTTTTAAAAAGTATTAGGAGCTGACAGGGTGCCCCTTTGGAATAGTTGTCAGAAAATGTGAGAAAAGGAAAGATACATAAGCTCTCACACACAGCATTAGAGATTGGCATCTGATTGAAAAAAACAACTACCTGTCTCCCCAGCATTTAACGGTGCTGTTGTTTTGATTTTACATATTGTTAGCATTTTAATGAATTGTTAAAAGATTGATACACAAATCGCTAAATAAGAAAACGTAAAAACCCTAGCTGTAAGCAATTGGCCATTCATATTCCTGAATTTTAAATCCCTGTGTTTTTCTGTACCCGAATGCCTGGTGCAGCTAATTTGAAAGCAGAATCTACCATTTACTGTACAGAAGCGTATTGTTGCCACCAAGGAAATAAAATCCTGAGTTTACAGGAGTAAAAGAGGAAACAAATGCAAACACCGTTTAGAAAAAACATACACGTCTCAGGCCTTAACCATGACAAGGATAGGATTTGAACCTAGACGAGCAGAGCACAATGAATTAGCAATCCAAAAAGTGACTCCTGTTTAATTTTCTTTTCGCTTGCTCGATTTGTAGTACGCACCTCAATCCTTACAACCGGCAAACAATAGGGCTTCATGTGCCACAGCATTCTGCTGCAGGTACGGTTTGCACCGTGTATTAGGCGAACCCGAATGAAATATTTCAAATATGTGAAGAATTTCATGAAACCTGAAAAAAGAAGATCACAGCCAATGTCAACAATTCAGAGCCTGTAGGCAGCTTCAACAGAACAAAACGATCTGAAGCCGCAATTCTTTCATAGAGTGTTGTGACACTCTACGCTGTTGCTATTACTGCTATATCTGCTGCCGTTGCTTAAAACTCTACTCAGCGGGCAAGTTAGTTGTACAAGGAATAGACTACTTTGAGCCGTCCAAATTCCATTATGTGAATTTAAGCTTTTTTTTATTAATAACAGCATTAGTAATACAAGTGGGTAGCTTCTTCCACCTTCTTCCATCTTCCATCAACTACCCCCGACTGTCCACTTCAGTTTATTACAAACCCACGGATTCACACAGCTACCTCCTGTACAGCTCATTTCACCCCAACCACACTAAAAACTCTCTTCCTTTTTCACAGTTCCTTAGGTTACGACGACTATGCAGCGACGACATCGACTTCGAGAACCAAGCCCTCGAAATGTACTCATTTTTTATCAACAGAGGATATCCCAGCAGTGTGATTGACAGGGCCCTTGCCCGAGCCAAAAACACCCCCCGGACCATCAACCCGATCAGGAACTCCCGCCGTAACAACCGCATTCCCTTGGTGCTTCCTTACCACCCTAACACACTTCCTATCCCCAGGACCATTAACCAGAACTTTTCCATCCTACAGGATGATCCCTCCGTTGGGGCCCTCTTTTCTGATCGCCCTATCATCTCATATCGCCGACCACCTAATCTGCGTAACCTCCTTGTTCACAGCTCCCTTGACCGCCCTCAACAACCATCCACACCAGGCACTTTCCCTTGCAACAGAGCTCGCTGTATCACCTGCAAGTACACAGCCACCACCACACTCATTCAAGGCCCCTCAGGACAATTCCGGATCACCCAGACAGCATCTTGTACCTCCAGCAACCTTATTTACTGTATCTCTTGCAGTAAATGCCCAGCCATCTACATTGGAGAAACAGGAAGGAGACTCGGAGACAGCTTCAGAGAACACGTCAGGGTTGTGAAGATTAAAGATCTCTCCAAGCCCATTGTTTCTCATTTCACCTCTGACGGCCATGACCACACTAATCTCTCCGTCTGTGTTCTCAAAGACGGTTTTCCGAACTCATACATCAGAAAGACCACCGAAACTAAAATTATTCTGCAGTTAGGATCACACATTCTCCCTTCCCTTAACGACAGATTACTGTTCTTTTAAATTTTCTCCATTCATTGGAAGTTTCATTTCACACCTCTCTGCACCCATTCTGACTTCACACCTCTTGATTGGCCTCTCTTTCTGTCCCCTGCTCCCGCCTCTCACTCCTCCTCCCTCCCAACCTTTGTTCTCCCGCTACTTTACCTTTGCCTACTGCCCTGTCTCTCTCACACCTGAAGAAGGCTCCACGGCCGAAACGTTGTGTTCTCTTTCTTCTTTTTTTTTTTTCAGCATGGAATAAACCTATTACTTGTTCATTAGTAATACAATGCGTGCTCAGAAACGTTACTTATTAGCTTATGAAGCAATAGTGTTTCGACAATTTGCGGTCTTCAAAAAGTAAACGCTGAAGTTTTTATACTTCCTTGTGAGCAGATCACCTTTGATTTAGAAAAGGAAAACTTACTCCCCTGTTGCTTTCATTGCAATATCTGAATCGAGACCCAAGCGCTAAGAAAGCTGAAAAACGCAGAAGTCATAAACCTGATTTTAATTTAGATACACATTTTCTAATGCAGCCTTCATTACAAGACAGTCTATTTCTCGAAAGCGTGTTATGTAAAAAAGAGAAAAACGAAAATATGTGGATGACAATATTTAAAAGCTGAAGATTTTACTTTTGAGAAACTGTCATTTTATGTATCTAGACGCTTTTCAACCACTGCTTTTAGAACTTTGCTGTGCTTCCTGAATCATTTTCAGTGTTATAAACTGGGTGTGGAAGTAGCGATCACTTTGTAGAGCAGTTGATAGACTGGAGCTGTTCAGACTACTCTTCTTATTTCTCAAATGCTTCCATCATTTTTCTTTCACACTAGGACGCTAGTGTGGACATGTGTTTGGTTTTCGTTTCACTGATTCTCATTGAAGATTTGTGAATTAAGGAGGAAAAATCAGTTGCTTGGGAAAGCAGAAGGTTTGGTTCTCAACGATCTTGAAGACACGCCCATGTAGTGCAGCGTGTGATATTTGTACTATAAAAGACCAAGTGCTCAAAATGACGTCTGCGTTTACCGTTTAGACTTTTCATCTCGGGCGCACTTTTAGAAAGCAAAGATAGAGCAGTTGTGTTGAATCACCCTATGACAGCTGTCAGCAGAGTGGCGCAGCGGAAGCGTGCTGGGCCCATAACCCAGAGGTCGATGGATCGAAACCATCCTCTGCTATACACACCGTCAGTATAATGAAGTGAATTTAAACTGATTTTTTTCTCTCGTGTGTGTGCAAGCTTCACACTTACTTTATTCGTTAATCTTTACCAATAGCAGATGCCCAAATGTATCTTTGGTTGTTCTGCGATCCTTCATAGTTTCCTCAATTCCTTCAAATGAACATCCATATCAAAGCAATTATATATATACATTACAATTAAGGTACATATTAAAAATATCAACGCACATTTGTATAATGCTCATTTAATAATGATTGTCAAGGATTGTCAAGTTCTCCAACAAATCTGTGTTCTAATTTTAAAATATTTTTGCTAAGGATACAACGGGTGTATAAATGAATTCTCCCAACAGCCAGTTAAAGAAAAATTCCACACGTGAGGATGGTTTCTTGGACATTGACTTAGGTACTTAATTGTTTACTTGTTGTAGTTGCACACGAGTAAAACACGAAGATTTCCTGCAACATTCAAGAGGGTTTGCGAACAAATCCCTTCAATTTTTAGCGGAGATTATGTTTACATCATCACAATCTGAAGCACGTCCCTGAGTGCGTTTGACCCAGCAGCCCTTTGTTTAACAGCTGCACAGGGACACATTCCCATTGCTTTTCACAAATCACTGGCATTTCTTTGCAGCATTTCTTCTGTCCTGAGAAGCAAGATTTGTATTTTATCTTTCAGAAGTTGTATGAATTTCTTGAAGTTCAGAAACAACTTGTTCCAGAAAAGAAATGAACACTTGCTTCAAAGTAACGTATGTGTATGTGACGTATGTGTCTCTTGCTGTGTGTGCTCTTATCTGTCCATCTCTCTCTCCTCTTCTCTCTGGCAGTCTGTGTAGAGTATCTGAAGGGGATGTAACACCACTTGGAAAAGAAGAAAAATTATCAGGAAAAATTCTCAGGCAGAATAAAAAATCATTATTCTCTTAGTCAGATTCACAGCTCAGACTCACACTCAGACAGAAGCTCAACTCTGTACTGCTCTCTATCCTCACAATCCAGAACTAGAAGATATTCAGACAATCAGTGCTGCTACATGAACAATATCAGACAGAACAGCCTGGACTCATGTCACATTTCCCCCTTTTTTCCTTCCTCCCAGCCCTCTTAGAGACATAAAAGAGCTCCTGGTTCTCCTCTCTGTTAACTGGGCTCAGGGGTCACTGATCTGGCAGTTGTGGGCTCTGTTCCAGGTTGAAAGCAAGAAGGTTCTATTAACGCTTTCCAGGACTTCCAGCCCTTCAGTATTACTTTCTTTACTGTATGTCAGCCTCCCAAAATGTTTATAAATGTTTTATAACACATATGAGTGTGGAATTATCTTATTATTTATATATAGTATTTATGTAATAAACACCAGTAGTGACACTATGATCAGTATATTGATTATTTGTAGCCGATGGTCCGATGGTCGTGTCTACAATAGTGACCATTTGACCAGTCTGTAGCTCTGGGCAGTGGGACTCAGATCACACAGAAGACCCGTCTGTGTGTGATTCCATACGAGCCCTGGGATTCAGCTACTCTAACAAATGTCTCATAGACCGTCTTATAAATTTACAATTAGATGAAGTCATGTAACAGTTTTACAGATAATTTAAATAATCAGACAGCAGTTTTGGCAGTGGATACATCTCCACATGGGGGAAAGAAACTGAAATATATGTGCTCACTGTGAAGTAGGAAGAGGTGGTCAGACAAGCAAAACAACTTTGCAAATAATGTGAAGTGACATTGTTTTGTGTCAATCAGCTCACAGATTTCGCTTCATGTGCCTTAAGCTGTGCAATTTGTATGGTTGTTGAATGAGATTGGTTTCTTCACAAGCCCAGTCAATTGCCCAGCTTGCCGACGCACACCTCCATGAAGACTCTCTTTAAGATTTAATTGTCAAGTCGCCTCCTTTGCATACAATAGTAGCACCGACACTAAGAGAAAGGATGAGAAATGGTGTTTATCAAGCGATTGCAGTGTTTGTTTGACTGAGGATCCTTGTGTGCTGAACTGGCCTCTGGAGAAGTGTAGTGCAGTAAAACAGAAGGTTTGTGTCACTCAAGATTGTTACAGAACAGAACAATACAATTACAATACTTTTGTGAGAGTAAATATTACTGGTGCATCACAGTTCTTATAATGGTGAAAACAGGAGCACCTTCTCTACATTTTTGACTGAAGTATTTAAATGGAAAGAAATAATATCACTATGCAATTCATAAATGCAATTGAGCTCCTCTAAATGTTCTAGTCTGATGAAACAATGTATAGAATTAGGTGACAATATCGGAATTAATTCAAATGCACAAGATTAATTTTCAGCAACAAAAAAAGTGCTCGGAAATATTTTACAAGAATGAAACCTAACATTCACCTAAATAAACATTCACCCTCTACATAAGTAGAGAACAGTAGGACAGAAGGTTAGTGTCACTGGACACTGCGTCAGAGAGGCCGATCTCTTCTCCCTCATTATGCAGGCTTACCCACTCATGATGAACTGTCCTCCAGTGATACTCAGCTGCCATCATCGACTCAGACATGACGTTCATGTACATATTATACCTTAATATGGCACTGCGTTACAATAATTTGATCAAAACAACTGGTGAAAAAATAATAATCAAATATTTCTTTCCTTCTTTTAGTAAAGATAAAGACTTTGTCCAAAAAAAGAAGCATTTATACCTTTCCTCTCCTACCAGCCCTTACAAGTCACCCAGTTTTTAATTTAGAGCTGGATTAAAGCTCTAGTCTCTTTGGGGGTGTGAGTTGGAATCCCACTGCTGCCAAATATCTCCAACTATCTCAGTGTTAAGAAGCAAAAAACACACATTTGCTGCAGAAGTAACAGGAGAATTTGTGCCATTCAGGCTTATAGCGTGATGTCATTTTCTCATGCTCATTTTTAGATGCTTGTGATCGAATCTATGATTCTTATGAGTGTGCCCTCCATAAAGGTAGCAGATATAACGTGCCAAGTTTTCAGAGAATCGCATTAAATACAGGTCAGAAGAAGGCGACAAAGTGTCCGCTAGGCAGTTCAGCGATTTCAACAGTGTTCTCTGTTGTTTAGGTCCAGAATGACACCCTTTACAACACACAGTGTCAGGCATCAAAAAGACTTCCCAAAACCCTGATCCTCTCCTTGATCCGGTGATGGCATCCAGACATTTCCTGCAACAAAGCCAGGATACGGTCTTCAACAACACGAGTGAAAGGCTAATTCCCAACCTTTGCAATCCTTTGCAAAGAAGGACCGCATGTGCTCAGTGTTAAATGCACTGTTCATTATTATTAATCATAATAATAATAATCTTTACATTATATAGTGCCTTTAAAGGTGGCTTTCCAAAGCGCTTTACAGAATGAAACCAATAAAGTTAAAAAAATACACAAGATAAGCAGGATGAGAATACACAGTTAGAGGAGACAATAGATGGTGGTATTAAATACAGTAGGAACAGAGGGGTAAAGAATAGTTCATTAAAGGCTCTTCTTTGTCAATTCAATGAAATGTTTCTGAAATGCTGAACGATTGATGTGTTTCACGCGCAGCGCGGGCTCTCCTTTGCTTACAAATATTTTTTTCCACCAATTTACTCAACTACGATTTTTGCTGAGCATTTTGTTTGATTGCTTCCTATTGTATACTGCACTGATTTCTGTATTGTTCAATTTCCCTGTTGATTTTAATTTCTTGTTTTCTAAGACAATCAGACCAGCTGTTCTGACCATACCTTGCACTGGAGCCACTCTTTTCTTTCCAAAGGCGTGGAGAGAGATGCTACTGCAGGTAACACCTCATGAGAAACATCATGAGCATCTGTAAAAGCTCTCTACCTGCCCGCTCCCCACACCGACGTGTGTGAGCAGGGATTTAAAAGGACATTTTGAAGTGTAGAAACATTTTATTGTTACGTACTTTTTCTGTGCAGTTAGTTCTCCTTCAACTCCGCCCAACAACAGAGGTCAGTTTTAATACAGGAGTAAAGGCACATTGCACATCTGCAAAACATCACGTACAGGTTTAGGGAGAGCTACATCAGTGATTGGAAGGTAGGAAGTTTCGGGTCACTTTTTTATTATAGATTCAAGCAGCCCTGAATACCTTTTCAAGAAACATTTCAGAATCCCAGTCACGTCCAGTATGATTGCTACACAGGTCTACAGTATACAATCAGAATACTGTTTGTGCGTTATATAAAACACATCGCCCAAAGTATTTCTAAAACAGGAATTACACGTTTCTGAATGCGCCCTCCTTTATAAATAAAATAAAAGGTCTGAAGCCTGCTCCAAAGAAGCACTATATTCAGAGCTGACAAAGAAGTGATAGGAAACATCTCGGAAAACGAAGGTGCAGTCATTTCCAAGCATCGCACAACAAGAGCTGAACCCACCCGACGTTCTCCAAAAGAGTAAGGTGTTGGGAGTGTGGCTGGGTGGTCTAAGTGCTGGGTTTGTGCTCCATTTTCTTCGCTGGGTTAGGTTTGAATCTTGCCGCTGCTAAGTGTTGGTGGGTTAAGACCTTCCTTCTATTGCGACTTCAATGGGTAAAAGCTTTGCTTGACAGTCTGTCGAGAGACTGAACTAGGTGTTTCAAGATAGTCTTTGTCAGCTTAACATCAAGGCATAAAAAAGCCTCATTTTGTATTCCCAACAGCAATGCTCTTTGGTCCCTTCAGCATTATGCAGGGAACAACATCTGCCGTGATCACTTTTGAGTCAGTGTGAATCGTAGTGTGCCGCAATTGTTTTTTAAATTGGTTTTGTAGGCAAGGTGCATTTTTCTGTGAAACTTGAATGCTGTGCTTTTTCACGCAGAATCATCGGCAGGAGCAAAGCTTATTCAATCTTTGCGCACAGCACTCCATCAGAAATACTTTGTCCAAGTTTTGAAGAGATTGTGGGATTCTCTGCACACGTTCACATCGCGTACCTCAGACAACAACACCATTCGATGGGAAGTTGATTCTGCTTATTGCAGTTGTCCCTGTGGTTGCAGTAGTTACAAAGTTGCACTTTCCTCCACCTTCTGCTATAGTATTCACTGGGTGAGCTTCATCATTTGGCTCAGAAAGGTCAACTGTGCTTCGGAAAAAATCAGCTGCAGTGTCGTTATTTTGTCGGTGAGTATGGCTGTCTTTTAAAGCACATGAAAAACACGAGTTTGTGGATTTCTCCAAATAGCAACGAATTCAGTTGTGCAGTGCTTTACTGCTTTCAGAGGGTCTTTTATCAACGCTGCTATAGTAGAGAAGTGACATAATCACAAACGCAACCATTTGTGCTGGCTGTTTCACTAAGTATTAAGCTTTTTCAACTATCACATGATTTTAACTAATTTAACATCATCTCCAGGAGAGCACCTCGCACTGCTCACTGATGTACAGTATGTGCCCATTTCTCAAAAAAAAATATCATCTGAACTGATTTTTTCTATTTTAAATGCTTTCCTACTCTTTTAATATTTCAGTTAAATCTTAAAGTACTTTCCATTGATATTAATCCTAGTCCCGATGAACGATTCTGGGACATGGTGTACCTTGAATAATGTTCTTATAGGTTTCAGTTTGGAAAAGGGCGCTCTCCAGAAGCTACTGAAACCTCCAATGGTCGCACAAAGCTTAATGCAATAGCAACGTTTGGGGTTGAAAAAGAATATTACTTGCTATGAATACGAACACTGTTACAGGAGGCGCGTAAGGACTATTTTAGCTCAGATCATCAATTTATCTTACATTTCTACTCCATTAATATCGCTATTGAGTGCTAAAGGTAGGTCCTGGCAATACTTCATGAGATCTTCTTAAGAAAACTTAAAAAAATAGATTTCCAGTGCTGAACAAAAAGTAAAAAATACCGATTATGTGCAACTGATAAAATCTCTCTTCCAGGGATGTTGTAGCCACATGCAAATTACTTTATCAGCTTTAAAAGTTTCTTTTGCATTTATAAGACGATCAGCATGACACTCAAAACATACCTGTATTCAGTAAGCGCTGAGTCTGCTGGCTGAGCAAGTTGCCTCCTCTACACACAAAAGCAGCCCTGAAGCTAAGATAAATGAAGAGAAATTGCTTTTATTGGGCACTTTTCATATCCGATGAGCTTGACATCTCCCAAGGGCGATGGAGTTTTTTTGCGACACTGCTTTTCCCTTTTTTCTTCTTTCTGTACTCTGATGGAAAAAAAATACGAGAAATCATGTAAGGGAAAAATGTATTTTTTTTCATGGAGAAAACGTGCACCAGGAAATGTTTTGTTTTGAAGAAGTGATTTAACATGATACATGACCTAATTTACTGGAGTAAATGCTCACACTGCAAGGTCTGCTTTACTACAAGAGAGAAGTAGAGTGAAAGATGTCATAATTTCACTGCGTTGTTCAAGAAAACATCTTTTTCTTTGAATTCTAAATCAATCAGAATTTCAAAGTGACACACAAACCCTTTGTCTGTATTAAAGAGATGATATTTTAAAACTGATAAAAATGTAGAAAACACGTTTCTCACTTAGAAATTTTAGATGGGATGGTGTATTACTAGTTGCAGCGCTGAACTTACCATGGTGCAATTCAGTTACATGATTGGCCAGTGGTTTAATGGATAACGCGTCTGATTTTGCATCATGAGATTGTAGGTTCGACTTCTACCGGGTTCGTGTGTTTTTAAATCAGGCTACTCAGAAATAGATGTCCATTATGTGAATGAACCGCACCTGAAAGCAAACGTTGGTCGGGTTTCCTTCTTTCCAGCATGAAATAGCAAATCGTTACAAAAAGCACCAGCTAATGTCCAATAGCGTTAGTCATTTTAATTCACATGAATATACTGTAAGGTCTTGGTACATGGGATTGGATTTCATCCACAATTTAAAAAAGGGCAAATTATATTTACAGGCTTCAGACACTTTTTAATACAAAAGTGACCTAAAACTCTGTAACTTTCAGGTTAGTTTGAACCTGTAATGAAAAAGGGGCCTGAAACTTCCATTCTGTGATGTAACTGTCTCTAAAGTCGGACGTGATGTTTCACGGATGTGTAGTGTGCCCTTTCTCTTGTCGTGTTCAAAATGACTTGCTGTGTAATTTCCTGAATGCGTGTTCTGTACTGCTCTGTTATTTCATTTAGATTATCTATGTGGTGTACAGATAAAACCAAACTGCATGGTATAATTTCCGGGTTCGGCACCAGCCGAACCTGAACATACATCAGCCAATCTCGACATGATTTGAACACACAGCCTTCTGATGTGGTATCAGATGCACTACCGTTGCACCACAAGGTCACTCCCCATAAGTGCTTTTAATTCCCCCAAAGATTTTTTTTCATTCTCTCCTGTGAGAAGCGTCGCTCTTCCAACGAGGGTCTCTTCTTCCCAGACCACAGATTATTCTTCCTGTCCGGCTCTCATACAGAGAACAGACACACTGTCTCCACTAATGTGTTTACTACATCTATAGATCTGACCCCCTTACAGCCCTGATATTCCTGGACAGGATCCCATATTGAGCAGTATTTCTCGCGTTGTGAACTTACAGTGTGTACACAATGTACTTTATACACAAAGTAAGTGTTTTCGTAACTCTTGGACGTTTTGTGAAAATATTACTGGCATGTCAAAATGGCCCCCTCAACTGAACAGTTCCACCCCCCTCAGTTTTGGATAAAAGGTTTGGATAAAAAGTTTTTGAACACTTTCACTTACTTAACTTGAGCCGTAAAAAATAGTTGTACTTTGTCAATGGTCAGATAACTATACTAACCCCGAATTCACAGTTACTACATCAGACTGTTTGATGTGCAGGGGGCTATCCATCCAGGAACAGCACGTTACATAGTGTCTATGTTTTGGGGTGTCAACATTATTATGACCTTATTTGCTCAGGTGGACCAATGGCTTGCAGTAGTTTATCCTTATACTTACAATCGTTATATAACTAGGACTGTAGTTATAGAAGTTTGTACTTTCTGTTGGTTTTACAATGATTTCTTAATGATTCAGATCCTCGTTACCGTTGATGTTGTTGAAAAAATGAACACATATGGTTGATGCTCCAGGCAAAAATAATCACGTGAGTTCTGATGAACATGGAACTGTTCTTTATCACTAAATACCAGATTGCTTGTCGTTATCTTCTAACATGAAATACTAATCAGTGGCATGCTTACGAGAATTCACTTGGATGGTTGCAACGGCTCCGTTTAAACCAAAATATCACTGCCCCCCTCAGGATTTCAGACCCCCCCCCTACAGATCATTCCCCTGGCACCAGTCCTGGGTATAATGATGAACATAGCTGCCTTGCAAGCAGTGAATCCGGGTGTGATTCCCACCTGACCCATCTACAAACCTTTTCCAATGAATCTTTGATCGATTTAAAAAAGTCTTGAAGCTGGTAGGCTAGGGAAGAAGCACTGTTTGAGTGCACTGAGGAAAATGTGCTACTGTGCTGTGCTGCTCCAGTAGCGCAATTGGTCAGGTTGTGGTGCTTTTGTAGTGGAGTCATACCAAGGTTGTGAGCTCAATCATCACGTGGAGTAGGTTCCGTTTTCAGCTGCAGAAACGTGCTGTTGAATTTAAGTTGGTTCTTGTGTTACTTTTTCCTCTCAATGGAGCTGTATTAATGCAGGCACACCTGCTTCCATGTCAAGTTATTTTATCATTGCTCACAAACCAACACACTGCAGACACCTCTGATATTGTCACTGTTTGTGGGCCACATGTTCCTGCTGTCAGCCTACCATGATCATACACCTATAGAAATATTATTGCTGTAGTACAGGAGCGAAGAAACGAAACGAAAGCACACCAAGTTTAAAAAGGTCAAAATGTGTCAAAGCCCTTCCTCGACGAGGATGGGGTTCGAACCTACTTGTGCAGAGTATAATGTACTAAGAGGAGAGTGCTTTAACCACTAGGCCACCTCCATACACACTTTATCCCCCTCCGGACATGAGTTAGCCTCTTTCCCCATACTCAAGGGTAATTTTCCTCTTCCACCTACAATTTCAACATTTACCTTGTGAGATGTCAAACCACAGAGCCTGTGCTGCGCTTCAGTGTTAGCTGTAGTGGACAGCCCATTGAACATAAAAAGCATATTGAACTCCTTTGACATAAGCCATTTCTCGTCACTTGCTCAGCGAGCAGGCTCAGCGCACACTGAATGCAGGTGTCTCAGAGCAATTGAGATGTGTCCAAGTGGCTGTAAAAGGGATATCTGATGCCAATGCCATGGCTTAGTTCTCTGTTTGGAGTATTCTCGGTCGCATTTAATGGCAACGTCATGGCAACGTCAGCTCAAACCACCAAATGGAGACGGGCGTGCTGACAAGCTGACCCTGCTGATGCAGGATTAACACTAGGATGCGAGAATGCTGTGGCTTAGTTGGTTAAAGCACCTGCCTAGTAAACAGGAGATCCTGGGGTTGAGTCCCAGTGGTGCCTGTCTTGCCACACAGTTTATCATTATGGACAGCAACATGCTTCTACAGTAAATTTAATGGAAGTGTTTTTAAAAAAATCCATACAAATTGCAAAAGATAAAATACTCATCTGTTTTGTCAGTGCAGAGGAATTACTGCCAGCTGGCAAGGAAACGAAAAAGATTTTTTTGTCTTTAGCCAAAAACCTGTGAATGTAGAAAAAGGTGATGTGCGTTAGTTTCTATGGCACAGTCAGTCAGCGTATCCTTCAGTTAAACATAACGTTGGTAAATCAAAAGTCCCCAGAGACGCATTTCAAATTAATCCGACCTCAACACCGTCTCCCCTAAATGTGATGGGGTTTCTTTGGATGTCCTTAAGCATCCTGATAGTTGCAGAGATTTCAAACTTTTGGCACAAGTCAAACTACAAGAAGTTAATAGTTGAGCGCCCAAGTCAATAGCACGGGAATGTGACTATGTAAACTTAAATAGTATTCAAAATATTGCAATTTTGTTGTAGTTTAAAAAGATATTTTAGCTGGGGATCCTCAAATGATGAAGGTAGAAAAGAGAACTATTCGACACCATCAGGAGTGCTTAACGTGATAAAAGTGTTTTTTAATCACAAAGTGAAAATAGTGAATTTGTCTTTCATTTAGGCGTTCATTAAAAGCTCATTAAACAATGAAGGAGAGGCTCGTGTTCCGAATTATCTTCGTGTCTCATTGTCTTGCTTTGATTTTTAAAATGTACACTGTTGGCTATTCACTCTTCCTAACACAATTAAAGAGCCGAGTTTAGTTCAGAGGTAAAGCATCTCATGCATCGTTTTCTATCACCAGCATCTCCACTCCACTTTTTAAGCGCGATATCTTTTCTGTGATTTCTTTCGTTTGAATTCCCTCATGTGTGAATTTCAGCGCGACACATAAACTCGTTTGTCTGTTTTAAAGAGATGCAATTTTTAAAACAGACAAAATGAAAGACTGTTTAACTAAATACACATAGAAAACGTACACCTAATTGAGAAAATTTGGACTGGGGCGATTTATTATTGTAGCGGCGCAAGCTCATAGTGGTGCACTTGAGGAGTGCGGTACAAGGGCCAGTGGTGCATTGGATAACGCATCTGATTACGGATCAGGAGACTGTAGGATCGTAATGCTCTTAAACCCAGTACCATAACCGTAGTGTGTTCAGTCCTACACAACCTTTCTATCGACTGAATAAGCCTCCTGTTCCATCTCCATCTTCTTCCCACACATTCCGGCTATTTCAGCACCGTTATTGTTGGACCACAGTCACAGATACGTAAGGGACACTATTCTGAAGAACCGTCTTAAATAAATAATGTTGCAAAAGGTAACAATAAGGGTTTCTTAATGTAACCTTACATTTGGCCGTACAATACAATTTTCTGTACCCTCAAAAAACTAAAAAAAAAATATTACTGCTTTCTCCTGAGAAACACAAGTTTAGTGTCAAATCACAATAAATAATACAACAAATATACTAAATTAACACCCAGATATGACAACACACAGCTATGACAGAACACATTGAAGACTTAAAAGCCCTTTAAATTTTTATTTCCTTAATTTCCATTCTCTTCCCTCCCCAGGATAACTGAAAACTAACTATAATAAAGACTGTATATGCATTTCTTGTAATACAGCGACTAATAAAGATATACATGGAACTTAATTATTAATAAATAACACTTTTATTAATAAATACGTGTAATGATAACATTCATTGTGAATATTTGTGGTGTCTGGAAAGCAATTTTAGTTAAATATAATAATAATTTTCAAGCAAGTGGTGCATAACCTTGTTACTAAATGAGTACATTATTTCCATTACATTCAAGACAGTTCTAATGTGATCAATTGTTCTGCTTAGTCCGCTACTGAGTTGCTTAAAACCTATGAAGAGGTGGTTTAAGCTAGACTCCTAATGCAGTAACATCTAACGGGCAGCAGCTGTTATTTTAGGTTTGTTGCAATTGAGAACAGGTTTAGTACAGAGTTGCTGACAAATTTCAGCAGAGTTTATTGAATATAAGTTTATTGCAATTGACCCATTGTAGCTACCAATCAGCAGCAAGGAAAAACAAACTTCACTTGTGCCTGTCAAAAAAAAAGGAAACAGAGTAGTAGTTTATGTGGTAATTTCAGGTACTGTACAATGTAAGAACTAATGTTAACTACTCCCATAGTAATGCGTGGGGTCCTATCAATAGAAAAAAACAATTGTTGTAACCCGAAAATACAACAAACACAAAACAAGAAGTCTTCCAGGAACCTAGGTAAATCCCGGTAGTTGTCTAACAACTACTGAAAAAAAAAAACCAAACGCAACAACTTCAAAAGAAAAAGAACATTAAAAACAAATCTGGGGAACAACAAAAACACAGAGTCTAATGCGAGAGCTTTTTCAAGTCTTCAGTGCTCCTCTCGTCTCAGTAGACCTCTCTCATATATTTGTGTACAGGTCAGCTGGAGATACACAGCTGATGGTAATTTAAGTAGGGAGCTGCGTCAGCATGCATGGGCTTCAAAGGAAAAACAGTTGCTTTCAGTAGCTAAAGACACTAGGTGAGGCTTAAACTCACAACCTCGGCATGACTCCGCTGTGCACTACTGTATAAGTACCGCACGCTGACCGATTGTGCCACTGGAACTGTGCAAGGTGTGCAGAAACACAGGGTGAAAACGGTTTCGGTTGTGGATCCATCTATACATGGTGAAACACTAAAATAGCAAGGAAAATACAAGAAAAGAAACTGAAAGAATTTTGCTAACAGCAAAGGGGGACGGAGGGAGGTGGTCGGACAAGTAAATCAGCCTGGCAGATTATTTGTATCGACATTTTTTGAGTCAATCAGCAAACAGATTTCTCTTCATGTGCCTTAAACTGTGCAGTTTGTATCTTCGTTGTAGATAGGTTTTTTTAGAAGTCCAGTAAACTGACAATAATGGAGAACTAGCTGACGCACCCCGTCGTGAAGACCCTCTGTAAGGTGATTACACGTTTCATTTTCAAGTCGCCTCCTTTACACGCAATTGCAGCCCGGACACTGAGAGAAAGCAGGAGAAATGGCTTCAATTTCAATGTGAAAGCGCAGTACAGGCTCAATGGCTTCACATCTCCCATCAATCAAATAAAATTGCAGTAAAGCGATCTAAATATGACTCTGAAGTACTGGGAAAGATGATTATTTTGAGCGTGACTCCCAGGGTTTGCTACGAGGCTGAAGTTACAGTAGCTTCTCATTCACCAGCTTCTTATGCGTGTTTTTCGTTCCACCTTAAATGGTGCTGCTGTGATGTTATGTCACCTTTCGCCTGTAGATGGCTCTCTTCAATCAGTACTAATCCGGCTGGAATATTGTAGACATCTTCACTGAAAGGGAATATCCAAATAGCGACTGTCCAAATTATATTTTTGTATGGAATATATTTCAGAAAATCGCAAACCAATTTTAAAAACTCACCACAACACAGACTTACACTGGGAAAAGGTGATTGCACTTTCTGCTTATTGCTACGGCCTTTCCCCCGATTATCAAAATGTCTCAAAGTTCTGACACCGCCGTGTGAAAGACAATGTAACAGACTATCAAAATCCTGAAGTACAAGAAATTTTAATGCACCAGTTTTTTAAATATGACCCTCTGATCCTGGCATGTCAGAATACATTTCGAAAAAGTATGGCACGAATTGCACGAATTGCAATGGCACAAATTGTTGAGAATATCACTGACCTTGCCGATACTTGCAGGGGATACGAGTGTTTTGCACATGTTGAACTACGACACGTCAAAATTCAGCTCCTTAGTCAATATCACCGGGAATGTCCAATAATGCCGAACATCAGTAGCTTCAAGGAAACTTAGACTCGCACATGGAGTTTTATCTTCGAATGGAGGTTGGGAGAATTCATTTATACTCTCGTTGCTCATTAGCTAAACTATTTAAAAAATATATGACACAGATTTGTTCGAGAAAATTGTAATTGCCTTAAAGAGAGTCTTCTTGAAGATCTGCACCAGCTAGCTCTCCACTGTCAATTGACAGGACTTGAGAAGAAACTGTTCTCATACAACCAACATACAAATTACACATCTTAAGGAACATGAAGAGAAATCCGTGTACTAAATAACATAAAACTGTCGCTGCAAATTATCACCAAGATGTTTTATGTGTCTGACCACCTCTTTCCTACTTTGCAGCGAGCACAAATCTTTCTGTTTCTTCATCGCTATTTTACTGTCTCTTTCCCCCATGTGGAGATGGATCCACAGCCGAAACTTTAGGTCAGTTCCTGTTATTCAGTCTGATTGAAAGAGCTTTATTAAAGGCACTTCCATCTCTGCAGGAAAGTTATTGCTGCTCTCAACACAATATACTGCAGCCAAATATAGCGATACTGTCACTGCCTGTGGGCCACGTGTTCCTGCTGTCAGTCTATTATGTCATGTTCATCCACATCCAGAAACATTACTTCATCGCTATTTTACTGTCCCCCATGTGGAGATGGATCCACAGCCAAAACTTTAGGTCAGTTCCTGTTACTCTGTCCGATTAAAGGCACTCCCATCTCTGCAGGAAAGTTAATGCTGCTCTCAACACAATATACTGCAGCCAAATATAGCGATACTGTCACTGCCTGTGGGCCACGTGTTCCTGCTGTCAGTCTATATGTCATGTTCATCCACACCCAGAAACATTACTGCTGTAGCACAAGAGTTATATAGGCGCAGTCCATAGAGCAAGAATCTCTTAATCTCAGAACTGTGGGTTCAGCCCCCACATTGGGTCCCTCTGTGTCAATTTGATCCCCCCAATCCTCCTAGCATGACCTGATGGCGTAACAGTGATACCCAGTACCCAGCGTAATTCAGCTTTCTTTCCACATGATTCAGATTTTGATCTGAAATCATCAGCCGAACAAGAGTTTGTCTAAATCGAGGGAGATCTGCTCACAAGCAAGTATTAAACACTTCAGCATTTTCTGTTCGAATACCACACTTTGTCAAAACACTGCCGCTTCTTAAGCTAATAAGTAACGGTTTTTGAGCACGCATTGTATTGTTAATGCTTATATTAAAAAAACATAAATTCACATAGTGGAATTTGGACTGAACAAAGTAGTCCAGCCCTTTTACAACATTACATACCCACTGATTAAAGCTTAAAACTACAGCAGCAGGAGTAACAATAATGGCAACAACATGTTTGGAGTTCGGCATTTCATTTATTCTGCGGAAACATCGTATCGGAATGAACTGCCCGAGATAAAAGAGTAATTGCGGCTTCAGATCGTTTTTACAGAGCATTGCGTTGTTCTGTTCATGCTGACTACACGTTTTAAATTTGTCGTTTACTGCAAGCGTTGCTTTTCCAGGTTTTTCTGAAATTCCTCGCATTTGAGCCAGCACTAAAATATTTCATTCCCGTCGCTGAATACATCGTGGAAACGGTATTTGCAACGGAATGCTGTCACACATGAAACCTCTTTGTTATTCGGTTCTGAAGTGTGAAAATGAAAATAAAACGGGGGTCACTTCATAGGCTTGAAAGAAGTCCAAGCAGCATAAAAACCCGCGAATTCTCACAAAGGCTGCACCTTTCTTCTGCTGCTGTTATAAATAAGCCTTAAACATTTGAATGCATACCTTACTGCTGCTAATCACATTCACGTGTTTACGAAGCTTTTTTCTGTCCGTTATGTTTTTGCTAAGCAGTTTCTCCGTTCTCCTCGTACTGTGATTGTCAGCGAGCACAACAAGACTGAAACAGTGTAAAGGCAGGTAAAAAAGTCAGGGTAAAACGCCTGATTGTCGGGAGTGGGATTTGAATCCGTGCCTCTATTTGGAGAGCGAAACAAAGCTTAAAAGACACAAATCTGTGAATTTGCTGTTTTATACCGCTCGACTATCCTGAAAAAATGGGTGCTGATTGCACCAGTCGCATCCGATTTTCCGTAACTTTGGGACGATTGATACGACTGGACGAACACAATTTGTGGCGTTTAGCATGACATGGAAAACGGTAGCGGAGCATTCGGGTACGGACTACCAGACTCAGAAACAGTTTTTACCCCCGCACTATCAAACTATCAAACTCCCAGCCTCTCTCGCTCACTCCTCACCTCTCACCTATGATCTGAACCTCACAGTGCCTTCTTTCTTACCAAAACCCAAACACACATTGAAAATCTACCTCTACCTTACATGTCAAAAGCTCACTCCCCATCATTTCTATCCCTTTATTTCATTCTTTTGATGCATGTTTTTGCACATAACCTGTTACCTTTTTGTTGTTTTGCACACTGCCTGTTGTTGTTTTTTGCACATCGGCTGTTGTCTCTGTCTTTCTTTTGTTATGCAATTGTATTGTTGTTGTGTTTTTTTCTTTGTACTACTTATGTCCGAGAGCTAGCTAAATAGCATTTCGTTATACCATATACCTGCGTATGAGTATAATGACAATAAACTTGAACTTGAACTTGACTTAGTCTTGCAGGCAGTATATTATTTTATATTTTATTTACTCGTTTAAAAAAACACGGTCTTCTCGTTCCTAAGTCAGATTCTTAGTGCTTTAGTTACTTCCAACCTGGACTGACAGCTCACCCGATCTGTTTGTGATCAGACCATGGAGTCGGGGGCTGTACCAAGCGCACGTTCCTTCCCAATGCTGAGGCGATCATTCGGAAGATGGGTGTGAAGAGAGACAAGCTTTGTCGACTAAAAATCAAGGCAGGATATGCACTAATCACTGGCAACAGTTATGTTCTCTTACTATTGAGACTCCCACATTGTTAGTTTTTTTGAAGACTTTGAAACAAGCACAGGTGGGGTTTGAAACCACAGCTTTCGGTTTACAATTCCGACACTTTAACACTTGGCCATGGCACCTTCAAGTGAATGTAGGAATAATGTTGTTCAAATTATTTTTTTTTCTGAATCTGGTTTACATCGCCTGGAGGTAGCAACAACAATTAAAGGGATACTTAACAAGGAGATACGCTGTAGCAGTGTGACTCCAACAGATGCTCCTGAAGAGGCTCAAGGTTTAAGCCAGCTCCTTAGAGCGCTCGGCCGTGTTACTTTCAACAGCGGCTCTTCAGCTCTTGTTTGACCTAGTGGTTTTATAAGGCGTGGAAACGACCGCAACTTCGTTTTCTGAGATGCTTTCTCTCACGTGGTGAAATCTCGACCTCTTTGACATCTCTGGCTTTTGTTCTTCTGTAGAGCAGGCTTTCACACCTCTGCTTATAGTGCCCTTGAAGTCATTTTATTTTTACAGGAAGACGCATTCCCTAACGATCTCTCCTGTTTTAGAAATGTTTCGTAAGGCGTGTTTGATTCAACGGACAAACTATACTAATTGTACAATGCAGATCTATGCGGCATTCGTACTGTCTTTGACTGGGATTCTGAAATACTTCTTGAAAAGGTATTCAGATTTTCTTGACCCTATAATAAAAACACAGACCTGAAACTCCCTAGCTTCCAATCTCTGATGTTGCTGTCCTTAAACTCGGACGTGATGGTCTGCAGACGTGCAGTGTCCCTTTACTCTCGTTGTTTTCAAAACGACCTCTGTTGTCGGGCGCAGTTAAAGTGGAACTGGCCTGACCGCACAGGAAAGTACGGAATGATAAAATGTTTCTATGGCTCAAAATGTCCCTTTAGACCCTCGTCATGTCTCTGTGAGGAACGGGCAGGTAGAGAGGTTAAACAGATGCTCATGATGTTTCACACGGGTGTTACCTGTTGTAGTGTTTCAAAAGATGTGTTAGCGGACCAGAGATTATCTTGAAAAGATTTGGGTTTGCACTGGCTGGGATTCAAACCTGACTCAATTATTTGGAAGGCGCCTGTACCACCAACGCACTTCCGAGAACCACCTGCAAATTATCACACTCCTCTCTCTCACCTACAAAGTTATGGAGACACAGACGTCCAATGAAAGCTCAAGGCTCCACTCAAGGCTTTATTCACTCAAGGCTCCACTCTTTTGTTGTGATGTCATTTTAATTAATATTAGCTTTGATAAGGTGTCATTTTTGCCTCTTAAAGGTAAAGTCTGCTCCTTTCTTTCTGGTATAGAAAGAACGTGTTCCATCTTTGTTTAAAAACACCACTAAAAGTAAATTATTCAGCTCTACCGCCTGTGTGCATTGACAAGACATCTCAAAAGGACATATTAAATAAGAACACGATCCTTCCTGTTACCATTCCTGTGGTTGGGGCGTTGTTTCACCCTTTTACGTTAAATCATCAGTACTGCTGTTTTTCTATGCATAGTTTAATAAAGAGCACTTAAAAGATGCAAAAAGCTTTCAAATAAAATAGAATTGAAAGACAGTCGAGTAAGAAGGTAGAAAAAAGCACTCCCCCGTCTGGGAATCAACCACCATCGCCCATGTAACTGGATGCAAAAATAACAGATTAATTTGTGCCCAGTCTCTTGAAGCTTCGATGTGATTATTTTTCCTTCCTTATTTCTTCATTCCTATGAATTTACTCTGTAGTAGAAGAAACACGAAAGTGGGAAACTGCAGGCATTCTTCCTGAGTGGTGTGATCAGTGAGCATTTGCACATTTCTAAGTCTGTTCCATAACCTTTTTAATCGGGGATGTAGCTCAGTGGTAGAGCGCATGCTTCGCATGTATGAGGTCCCGGGATCGATCCCTGGCATCTCCAGGTGCTTTATGTTATAGTACTCACATCGCAATCTTCTGTTGAGTGAGAACTCTTTGCTCGTGTTCAGAGAGAGCCAGGTTTACAAAATTAAATGCAGGCACACTCGACGTGCTGCAGAGTTGCGCTGCTGTTTTAAATGTACCTCATTTAGTTCTGTTAAATCCTAAATTATTTGAACTAATAATTTAGTTCAAATTCAGGAAATCCAGAGATTGCTTCACACTTGTCGGGGCTGTTGCAGAAAACAAATGTTAAATCTCACCCGGGATTTCCTGAGAGATCATTCAGCGAGCGAATCCTCTTTCTGAACTCCGCACTAAACTGAAAGCTTCATGAACTCCTCACTCCGTGTCCTGTACTGTTACAAGTGCTGTCGTGTAAATGTGTAGAAGCACAGCCATAAACACACTTTGAACTTTTTCCGTTTGTTAAGGAAAATGCAAAAGAGCATGACAAGTATTGATCGTATAAAATAGCCATGACACAACTCGAGAAAGTACTGAAGGACTACACATCGACTTTTGATGATTACAAGAGATTCAAGAAACACAATCGTCCGCAGCTCGGTTTGGATCCTGAACTCTAGAGTTAAAAGAACATAAGCGACGGATATGACCTATAAACTCTCTGAATTGTCTTATAGTTTATGAAATAAAACAATTTCTTAATAAATTCTAACTGTTGATAGACGATTTATTGAATTTTTACAAAATCACAATTACAAACTTTTTCGGTTAAACTGTTTTTCACATACTCTAACATAAATAAACATTAGTGTCTTCCGGTGTGTGAGCCAATTTCTCCAACAAATATTTGTTAGTCTGTCGGGAGGCTGTGCAAGGTGTTAAGAAATAGAATTTCGAAAAGACAGGCTCCATAAGCTTAACATCAAGGCTGTTTTCTCTACAGAAATGCTCTTTAAATTTCAGCACTGTTGCAACTCCCTTTATAAAGGGTGTGCACACGTATACAACCAAGGCATTGAAATATATTTTTTTAAATTATTGTTCCAAAAAACGTTCCATTTGTTTTCTTTTTAATGTTGTTGATTAAAAGATTTTATTAAATGAGAAAAAAATCTGAATGTGAAAAAAGGTCAAAATGCTATTGAAAAAAATCAGTAATGTGAGGAAAGATGGATTGTGGGAGCCCCTTAGCTACCCATGTCATGCTGTATTTCTCACTCATTCTACTGGGAGTGGTGCCGTCACTTCATAATAAAGTCTGTCAGTGGTCATTCCAGACGGGTCAGGTATGACTACTCTTCGGCACAAGAGACACGTGACTTGCGAGGATCCCGACAGTGTTGACCTTCTCTCAGAGCCCGGATAGCTCAGTCGTTAGAGCATCAGACTTTTAATCTGAGGGCCCAGGGTTCAAGTCCCTGTTCGGGCGGTTGTGCTGTTCTTATTGTGTCTATTGTGAATGTCATCCTAAATAGTCTTTTATCTTTCACTCTTCTAGCTGTACTGTGGTTATTTTAAATGTCCAATACTTGTATTTACAGTAGTGTATTTAGTGTTTCATTTCACAAACCGAAAATGTTCAAGTAGTTCTTGTCACTCTTCTCCACGTAATCATCTAAATTAAATCACAGTAGAGTACAGAACACGCAGTGAGGAGCTCACACAGTGAGTACTCTCGAATACGACAAGAGGAAAGGCACACTGCAACTCTGCAGAACATCACGTCCGAGTTTACAGTGAGAGCAGAGGTTGGAAGCGACGTAGTTTTTTAATACTCGCTCGCTGAACGATCTCTCAAGAAACCTCGGTGGAGATTTAACGGGTGTCTAATAATCACGTTCAAAAAGATGACGATAAGTTTTTTTTTTAACTAGGTAGCCTTAATGGCAACACGGTGTGAGTAGATCTTAAAGCAGCTGCAGAGTACCCGTAATGGCAACACACTGCTTTGAGTTCGGCTTTTCTTTTTTCTTCTGCAGAACCAGTGGTATCGGAATATACTGATCCGCATAAAAAGCGCTTTCGGTTTTTGATCATTTTTATTGAGCACTGCTCTAAGTACCACAGGCCAGATGGCTGGTGGTCTAAGGCGTTACGTTCAGGTCGCAGTTAACCCTGGAGACGTTTGTTAAAATCTCACTTCTAATAAAGAGGTCTTTCTCGTTAGAGTAGAAACGATAGAAGCCTTAAGCGGGAAAAAAATCACAACATCTCGCATTTCACGTGTTTAATGTTAACTGTCTCAGTAGTTGCCTCGGTGATTGATGGCTCTTCTCCCTCGCAGGGTGACGGCAAACTTCTTCAGAGAGGGAGTCTCCCATGCACGGCTTTTCTTTATCAAGAGCTGAGACAACAGAAACAGACTTCCAAATGACATTAATTACTTCTTGACCGTTAAGTTTAAAAGCTGAAAGCAGGTGAAAAAGTATTTGGAAATGAGGAAATGACTGCTGACAGTAAACAGAGCTGACGCTCAGCTGCAGACAAGCGCTCCTCTTTAGTATAGTGCTGAGTACCCCCGCTTGTTGCGCGGGAGACTGGGGTACGTTTCTGTGACAGGGCGCTGGTTTAATTTTTTAACAACCTGACTTCACTTAAAAAGTGTGTACTGTGTACTACGTTTCGGACTAGTTACGGCGGTAGAATATGGAGATCTTCTCTAGCTTTGAGCTCAACTGCAACAAGAAGTCATGCTAAATGTAGTTTAGTGAGTAGACATCGCGAGACAACAGATCGAGAGAGTAGAAGGCGGGAATATACAGTATGGTGTAAGGGCGTGATCTGTGTAGTTAATAAAATAGTTAAAATAATATGAAAACGTCTCCTTATTAAGATACACAACATTTATGGCGACGAGAGATGAGTGGTTAACGGACTCAAAGCGAGCGGAACACTGCTGATTTTAGTTATCTTGTTGGTAGAAACGAACTTCTGAATTT
The DNA here is from genome assembly GCF_059453375.1 of Lepisosteus platostomus. Taxonomy (NCBI): domain Eukaryota; kingdom Metazoa; phylum Chordata; class Actinopteri; order Semionotiformes; family Lepisosteidae; genus Lepisosteus; species Lepisosteus platostomus. The sequence continues at coordinate 14,516,895 of NC_142615.1, read as the reverse complement.
TCGGACTTTTCGTTTAGCTTTCGCCATGGAAGATATGGTAGCCGCGCCGAGAAGCTTTGCTTATGCTCAGCTTTTTCCACCATTTCTACTGAACCTCGGACCTCCGTATTTGTATACGGAATACAAGATATGGATGGAGTCGTACAGATTTTTTTAAATAGCCAGTGGATCTACAGAAGCTCAGGATGCCGTGAGACGTGCTACATTACTGCACTGTATCGGGGCTCCCGTGCAGCGGATTTTCGCCAACCTCCCTGGAGAAAAAGACTGTAGCTGCCTTAAACGCTTCCTTTACACCGCGGAGAAATGTGGTTTTGGAACGGCATAAATTTAGGCAGAGAACTTAGTCTCAGGACGAATCTGTTGATGCTTTTGTGACTGCACTAAGAGAACTGGCTAAATCTTGTGACTTTGGAGTATTGGAAACAGACATGTTAAGATATCAACTTGTGGAAAAATGTGCACATAAGAGACTATAAATTGCTGCAGGAGGAAGGGCTGACTTTAAAAAGAGCTCTTACAGTCGCTAGAATTCATGAAGCAGCTCAAGCAGAATCAAGAATGCTTTCTGACCACAGTGACAAAGTGACACTGAACGGGGCGCTCGCTCAAACTTTACAAACAAAATCCGAGCAGCAGGACGCACTCATGCTAGAGAAATAGAAGAACAGGGGACGGCTGACATTACATGTTACAGGTGCGGACTAACAACGCACAAAGCAGATGAATGCGGAGCGTGAACAGCAAAATATCTACACTGCAAGAAAACAGGACATTGTGCACATGTCTGCAGAACATCACGTCCGAGTTTAAGGACAAGTATCCCTTTTATTGTTGTTGCTGCCTCCAGTTTACATTTGGCGATGTAAACCAGATTCAGAAAAAAATAATTTGAACAACCTTATTCCAGATTTTTGCTCGAAGGCGCGGTGGTCAAGTGGTAAGGCGTCGGTCTCGTAAACCGAAGAGCGTGGGTTCAAGCCCCACCCGTGCCTATTTCATTTGTCACCGCTTTCCTTCAGTTTCAAAGTCTTAAAAAAACTCGCAATGTAGGGATCTCAATAGTAAGAGAACATAACTGTCGCCAGTGATTAGTATTCTTGCATATCCTGCCTTGTTTTTTAGTCGACAAAGCTTATCTCTCTTCACACCCATCTTCCGAATGATCGCCTCAGCATGGGGAAGGAACGTGCGCTTGGTACAGCCCCCCACTCCATGGTCTGATCACAAACAGATCTGGTGAACTGTCAGTCCAGGTTGGAAGTAACGTTCGAAAGCACTAAAAATCTGACTTAGGAACGAGAAGACCATGCTTTTTTTTATACGAGTAAACGATAAAATAATATACTGCCTGCAAGAATATGTCAAGTTCAAGTCCAAGTTTATTGTCATTATACTCATACACAGGTATATGGTATAACGGAATGCTATTTAGCTAGCTCTCGGACATAAGTAGTACAAGAAAAAAACACAACAACAATACAATTGTATAACAAAAGAAAGGCAGAGACAACAGCTGATGTGCAAAAAACAACAACAGGCAGTGTGCAAAACAACAAAAATGTAACAGGTTATGTGCAAAAACATGCATCAAAAGAATGAAATAAAGGGATAGAAATGATGGGGAGTGAGCTTTTGACATGTATGGTAGAGGTAGATTTTCAATGTGTGTTTGGGTTTTTGGTAAGAAAGAAGGCACTGTGAGGTTCAGGTCATAGGTGAGAGGTGAGGAGAGAGTGAGAGAGGCTGGGAGTTTAATAGTTTGATAGTGCGGGGGTAAAAACTGTTTCTGAGTCTTGTAGTCCGGACCCGAACGCTCCGGTACCGTTTTCCATGTCATGCTAAACGCCACAAATTGTTCGTCCAGTTGTATCAATCGTCCTAAATTTACGGAAAAGCGGATGTGACTGATACAATCCGCACCCATTTCTTCAGGATAGTTGAGCGGTTTAAAACAGCAAATTTACAGATTTGTGTCTTATAAGCTTTGTGTTTCGCTCTCCAAATAGAGGCACGGGTTCAAATCCCACTCCCGACAATCAGGCGTTTTACCCTGACTTTTTTACCTGCCTTTACACTGTTTCAGTCTTGTTGTGCTCGCTGACAATCACAGTACGAGGAAAACGGAGAAACTGCTTAGCAAAAACATAACGGACAGAAAAAAGCTTCGTAAACACGTGAATGTGATTAGCAGCAGTAAGGTATGTATTCAAATGTTTAAGGCAGATTTATAACAGCAGCAGAAGAAAGATGCAGCCTTTGTAAGAATTTGCGGGTTTTTATGCTGCTTGGACTTCTTTCAAGCCTATGAAGTGACCCCCGTTTTAATTTCATTTTCAAACTTCAGAACCGAATAACGAAAATGTTTCATGTGTGACAGCATTCCGTTGCAAATACCGTTTCCACGATGTATTCAGCGACGGGAATGAAATGTTTTAGTGCTGGCTCAAATGCGAGGAATTTCAGAAAAACCTGGAAAAGCAACGCTTGCAGTAAATGACATATCTAAAGCGTGTAGTCAGCATGAGCAGAACAACGCAATGCTCTGTAAAAACGATCTGAAGCCGCAATTACTCTTTTATCTCAGGCAGTTCATTCCGATACGATGTTTCCGCAGACTAAATGAAATGCCGAACTCCAAACATGTTGTTGCCATTATTGTATTCCTGCTGAAAGAAGAAAGAAAGAAAGGTGTCGTAAATGAACTTTGTCGCCCGTGGGAGATGTCAAGCGCATTGGACATGAAAAGTGCCGGATAAAACCCATTTCTATACGTTTCTCTTAGTGTCGGGGCTCCTATTGAATGTAAAGGAGGCAACGTGCTAAGCCAGCAGACTCAGCGCTTACTGAACGCAGGTGTCTCAGAGCGGTGTGTCCAAGTCGCAGTAAAAGAGGTGGATTCTGCCGGCGCCGTGGCTTAGTTGGTTAAAGCGCCTGTCCAGTAAACAGGAGATCCTGGGTTCAAATCCTAGCGGTGCCTTTCTTCCTGTCTTCTCGCACCGTTTATTGTTATAGAGAACATGCTTCTGCATTACCTCAGTCAATATCACCGGGAATGTGAATAGAAATGTAAACATCAATATTTCTGCTGTCTCCTGAGAAACACAAGTATAGAGTCAAAACACAATAAATAATGCTAAACAATTATTCAGTTAACACCCAGATGTGACAAAACACATTTAAGACTTACATCCCCTTTAAATATGTATTTCCTTAATATCAGTTCTCTTCCCTCCCCAGGACACCTGCAAATTCACTAGAGCATATTAAAAGCTGTGTGTAAGTCTTACATGTGTTCTGTCACATCTGGATGTTAAATTAATAGATGTGTTGTGTTATTTAATATGATTTTACTCCACGCTTGTGTTTCTCGGGAGACAGCAGAAATATTGGGGATTTGCGGCTACAGAAAATAATGTGAACTTTACAGGCAAAAGTAAGGTTAAGTTAAAGAAACAAAAACGTATTGTCACCTTTTTCAACGTGATTTTTTAAGACATTTGTTCGGAATAGTATATCTTCTCGTGTCTGTGGCTGTTATCCTACAATAACGGTGGTGAAATAGCAGGAATGTGCGGAAAGAATCGGAGATTGAACAGAAGACTCATCCCGTCGATAGTAAGGTTGTGTAGGACCGCACACCCTACGATGTCAGTGTTGAGGAGTGAGGTTTAAAAGCTTCTTCACGAACCAGGAAGGAGTACAAACCTAAAGTCTTCTGATCCGTAATCAGACACGTTATCCATTGCGCCATTGGCGTTTGTATTGCATTCAGAGCCGCTACTATTCATGTGTCTTGTATGTGTGTCTAGTTACTACGTCTTTCATTATGTCTGGTTTAAAATAATGTATCTTTAAAACAGACAAAGGGTTTATGAGTCTCCCTGAAATTCACACACGAAGAATAAAAAATATCGCGTTTAAAAAGAATACAGAGATGCCGGCGATAGAAAACGGACCCAGTGGGCATTGATTCGTCGAATATACGTATATTTACGGCGAAATTACGTCTATACGTATATATACGTCGCCTAGACGTATAATCAACGTCGAATTGCAACCGTAAAATCGACGACATGAATAAACGCATATATAACGTCGAAAACACATCTAACACAGTGCCTGAGGCTTTTTACTGTAAATTACGAAGTAAATTATTTTGGCAGTAATTAGTTTACACGTGTATAATACATATAGTAAATATAATAAATTAATTACTGCCAAAATAATTTACTTCGTGCACTGTGCAGAGTGCCGTATACTCCTAGTTGCGGCACACACGATACATACAGTAAAAAGCCTCAGGCACTGTGTTAGATGTGTTTTCGACGTTATATATGCGTTTATTCATGTCGTCGATTTTACGGTTGCAATTCGACGTTGATTATACGTCGAGGCGATGTATATATACGTATAGACGTAATTTCGCCGTACATATACGTATATTCGACGAATCAATGCCCACAGCTTGGCATACAAGGGTTTTGCTGAGGGGGTCTTGCCACCTGCCTGAAAAAAAAACAGTAAAATGTTTGAGTGCCTATAGAGTTTCTATTTTTATTTTCTTGACAAAAGTTGATACCATTTCCTGGACACCCCGTCCCCCATCAGTGCGCGGTGCCCGGGGAAAAATCTGTAGGGGGGCGTCTGAAATTCTGAGGGGGGAGTGATATTTCGGTTGAAACGGAGCTGTACGGTGCAGCTACCCAAATGAAATCTCGCAGCTATGCCATTGATTAGTGCTTCATGATAGAAGATAACGACTAGCAATCTGGTATTTGCGATGAAGTTCAGTTTCACATTTTTCGTCACTCTCACGTTTTGTATTGCCTGGAGCGAAAAGTACCATAAGCGTTCATTTTTGCAGCTACATGGACGTTCTGAATCGTTAAGAAAAAAATGTTGTAAAACCAACAGAAAGCACAGACTGCTATAACTAGTCCTAGTTATATAACGATTTTAAGTATAATGATAAACTACTGCAAGGAATCGGTCCACCTGAGCAAACAGGATCGTAATGTTGACACTCAATAACGACTGATATGTGCAGTTCCTGGACGGATAGCCCTCCTGCCCATCATACAGACTGAGTGACTGTTCGTGTCATTTAGTGTTGTCTGACCATTGACAAAGTACAACTATTTTTTTAGGGCGCAAATTAAGTTAGGTAAATCTTTTTGCCCAAAACTGAAGGGGCGACATTCCCCCCTCCCCCCGTGATGCCAGGCCTGTCCCCATCCTATTCCATAATGTCATTATATATAATACCATACAACAGTGACCGATCCTTACTAACTGCATGCGTTAAAATTGCACATCAGCTCATAGCAGGGGGCACATAGCCGCGATGTATTATCAATGTTAAATTTCAACCATAATATCGACAACATTAATAAACGCATACGTTGAGAAAATATCGAACCCAGCATATTTTCCGGTTATATACCACAATGCATTGCTAGTATTCGTTGGTCACCATTTTGGACACGTTTTTCAAACGTAGAAGTATATCTGCAAATATCTCAGCAATCCTCTTTTGACGAGTAAGTATGAACAATAATAATACTATCTGAATACATACAGATCTTTCTTAATATTATTTTGATTAAAATAGTACGTGAATAAGCAAAAAAATGGCACATAAAATAGTGTGAATGGGGAAGATGACACAAAATCGTTTTGCCGTTTCTCTTATTCTTATTCTATGTTGTACTTTCAAACTTTGGGTAATTAGGACAGATTTTATTGCTCAACTGCTATGATGCAAGCCAAATTTTATACATTTATTTCAGCTTTGAGCTTAGTAAACCGTTCATTTTTTAGATTATACTAAAGAAGATATTAATCATCATTTATTTGGGAAGTAATATTATATAATTTTCTCCTAGCTGCGGTGCTGAAGTCCCACCCTACATCAACAGAAAAAGAAATAAAGGAGCACGCAATGTGTTACTTGAAGAATGCATATGCAAGGCAGGGGGCCAGGAGATCTGGACTCTGAAAATAATAGGTTTTTGGTTCTAACTGTTAGGACAATTAGACAGGGTTTGCAAATAGTGGACAAAAATCGTCTTAACTTCCATTGTAATATTTTTTTTCTTGGAAATATAGAAGTTGTACATTTTAAAATGTATATTTGAATCAAAATGTGGTTTTGAGTTAGTGTGTTAATGTAATTAGTTTTGTGTTTGTCATTACTATACTGTATATTGCCATGTTACCAGAATTTGTAGCTGAAGTTTAAGACTAGTTGTGTTTTTTATGATTATTGCCCATATGTTGATTGTTGATTGATTGTATACAATGTATAATTTGAAATACGTATGTTTCAGGTGTGAATGTGTATTTTCAGAATAAATTTCTAAACCTAATCATTGGCTTGGTTTACTTGTTTCTACACCTATAAAATCTATCTTTGATGTATAATAGACCTCTAATGTTATCCGTATAATAGACCTCTAACCATATACGTATAATAGACGTCTAATGTTATCCGTATAATAGACCTCTAACCATATACGTATAATAGACGTCTAAAGTTATCCATATAATAGACCTCTAACCATATACGTATAATAGACGTCTAAAGTTATACGTATAATAGACCTCTAACCATATACGTATAATAGACGTCTAAAGTTATACGTATAATAGACCTCTAACCATATACGTATAATAGACGTCTAAAGTTATACGTATAATAGACCTCTTACCATATACGTATAATAGTCCTCTAAAGTTATCCGTATAATAGACCTCTAAAGTTTTCCGGAACTCCAACCATATATGTATAATAGTCCTCTAAATTTATCCGTATAATAGAACTCCAACCATTTATGTATAATGAACGTCTAAACATAGACGTATAATTGACGTATAACTTTAGACGTATATTAGAATTTCATTCTAGACGAATTGTAGACCACATTTAGACGTCTAAGGTATACGTTTAATAGACGTATATTATACGTCTTTTGCCCACTGGGCTGTTGCTGGAGCCGATTCTTGATGAGCTCTTGGGCTCAGTAAGAGGCCCCCGCTGGATGCTAATCTTTCTGTTGTTCTTGCAGGTCCTGCGCTGCTTTTGAGCCGACAGAGCTCGTCCTGGTCTGTCGGCACAGCCCAATTGCAAATGATCGGCTCTGCGTACAGAAGGAACGTGCGTTTGGTACAAGAGTGCACGAAGGCACCGGAAATACATTGGGAACAAATGACCGGTCGCTCAAGACCTCTGTGAAGTACAGGAGCGTGCAAAACGAGGCTGTTTCCACCCAGTCTCGAACCGGGGACCTTTCGCGTGTTAGGCGAACATGATAGCCGCTACACTACGGAAACCTGCAGGGACTGCTTCTGGTGTCTCGCTTGCGTTTCGGACTGAGAAAGGGACGCGTCACTTTAGGCAGGTGGCGCTGGAGAGAGGAACAAAGGGCGCGATGAAACAAAATGCGGAAACCCGGGATCGAACCAGGGACCTTTAGATCTTCAGTCTAACGCTCTCCCAACTGAGCTATTTCGGCGGTGCGCAAAGCCCACAGCCACCTGCTATAGCCTTCCTGTGTTGTGGCATGAGCGCACCAAGAGTAGCGGGAGAGTGTTGCAGGAACGTCACTCAGAAGGAAAGCCACCCAGCTGCGCCCTCTGAGCTCTGTCCAGCGCATCTTCCTCGCATGGACTCCTGCCTGCGACGGGCAGGAAACAATTAGCAAGAACAGAACGACACCCCATGGGTGTCTCATGACCGCACCTTAGGTTGTGACACGTGCAGGTGTGAGGGGTTGCCGGGCTACTTTGGAGCAGAGCTTGGGCGGAGGGGGGGCGGGAAAGCAGACAAAGAGGTGACACCTCAAGGTCTGCACGATCACAGCTCTCCGCCACCCCAGGCTTCCGCTCGATAAGCTACTGGACACACCCGCCCCTCCTCACACAGACCGTGGAAAAGCCCCCGAGTGGGAGGGCTCTCTCTTCCTCCCAGGAGCTCTTGGACACGACGCCCAGACAGGGCGCGGGGAGCCGCCGCCTGCAAACACGGCTCCAGGCAGGACTCCACTCCGCAGGAGCCGCAGAGCAGAGGAGATGAGGGCAGCTTAGCTCCTGTGCAGAGACCTGAGCTGTTGTTGCTGTGGATGCTGTCTTTTCTGCACTCGGGGTAGGAGTGAATGTTGAGTTGCCCTTAGAAATGAAGCAGAGCACTTCAACGGCACGGGGGTGTGTGTGTGTGCGCGCCCTGGTGATTCTGGGAGACAGATCGAACCTGGGCTAAAAGAGAGGGGGCTTAGCCCTCTTCCATTTGCTAGTTCAAAGTTGTACAACCCATTTGTATCTGCTAGGCGGCGCAGTCGTCGTGCACAAAGAACGCTTTGAAAAGCGTCAAAGGCAAGTCATTCCGAGTTGGTCGTTTGTGTTTTCCGTTCAGACGCGAAATGCTGAAATGATCTCTCGGCTCCTCGGTTGTCATTTCTGCTCCGTAAAGGAATCACAGCACGCGTCGGCTTCCAGCACGCTGGGTCGGGACACGATGCTGGGGGTCAGAGAGAGCGATGTCTTCCTCGTTAGTATAGTGGCAAGTATCCCAGCCTGTCACGCGGGAGACCGGGGTTCGATTCCCCGACGGGGAGTAGCTTTTCTTTCACCTCCTTAGAGAAATGACTGCCTTTCACTTCTCTGTTTTCTTTCACAGCGTCGTGCACCTTTTCATTGCTCTCGCTTTCAGAGCCTCCGCACGGCACACGACTCGACATCAGGAAGCACATTGAAGTGAAAGCAGGAAGCGCTGCGACATGCACTGTGCAGATCCCGCCACACTAAGAGGTGAGTGGGTCTGTTCGATGCACAAAGAACGCTTTGAGAAGCGTCAAAGGCAAGTCATTCCGAGTTGGTCGTTTGTGTTTTCCGTTCAGACGCGAAATGCTGAAATGATCTCTCGGCTCCTCGGTTGTCATTTCTGCTCCGTAAAGGAATCACAGCACGCGTCGGCTTTCAGCACGGTGGGTCGGGACACGATGCCGGGGGTCGGAGAGAGCGATGTCTTCCTCGTTAGTATAGGACCTGTCACCTGTCCCCACCTGTCACGCGGGAGACTGGGGTGCATCAGGACGCGCCTTGAAGTGAAAGCAGGATGCGCTGTGACATGCACTGTGCAGATCCCGCCACACTAAGAGGTGGGTCCAGTGGGTCTGTTCGATCACAGCGCTAGGCGAATCCCCAATCCCCTTTTGTGCCTGGCGACAAAAGATGTCTGTTTCCACCCGGTTTCGAACCGGGGACCTTTCGCGTGTGAGGCGAACGTGATAACCACTACACTACGGAAACGGTGGTAAGACGTGCCCAGCGGCCCAGCCCTGAGCTTCGCAATGCGATTCAGCTGCTTCCAGTGCCTTTATTGGAGTGCGCTGATGGACCGTGCTCTCTCTCCAGAGACCAGCACGCCTGTCATGGACGGAGCAGGAAAGGCGGCGCCACATTCTACAGCCCTCTCCACGCAATCGACGAAATCGGGCTACTGAAGTGGAGAAAATCGCCTCTCCAGAAAGTGCAAATATCATCTTGGAGACTATAAATCCTATTGCCGAAGGTCAGCCCTGTCTACCAGAGTAACCCTCCCACAGCGATGATCAGCTCGTCTCACACGCGAGAAGTTTCGGTTGGAAACAAGCGCCCCCTCTTCTCGCACGTTTTGCACGTTCGAGTAGTTTTAATGCGGCTCTTTCGTACACGGTGCTGATCTTTTGGAAAGCAGGAGGCAAAACCGAGTCGAACCGCCTGGGTGAAAACCAGGAACCCTAACCGCTAGACTATATGGCAGCGAACAACCATGCTGTTCCCGGCATCATGCAAGCAAACTACATAAATATGAGAAAACACGCAAGAGAGTTGTCACTCAGAGTGTCGAAGGGTCGATGTATACTGGGGCTCAGTTGAAATGCAACGTCAGGAATTTTCCGTATTATGTCACACGAAGAGAGCACAGCCCTTTCCGCCCTGCCACGTGTGTCTCGGTAACTCGCTGTGATCGTATAGTGGTCAGTACTTTGCGTTGTGGCCGCAACAACCCCGGTTCGAATCCGGGTCACGGCAGAATAGGGGCGTCTGCTTTTACTACTCGCACGAATGAAGGCAATAAAAAAGCCGATCGACGTGAACGAACGGCGCTTTACAGAGGAGTACTGCCTGACTGGATCGTTGATGAACGACAGAGGCCACTCCGACCTCTTCTCGGTTTTCTTCAATGACTTACTAAGGATCTTCTTCACATTCGCCCATGCAGGGGAAGCCAGTTACACCAAAGCAAACGCAGGAAAGTGCATTTCAAGCAGAGACCAGGAGGGACTTGTCTACACCGAGAGTGGGCGGAGAATGGAACAATGCGCCCAGCCCTGTTGCTGGAGCCGATTCTTGATGAGCTCTTGGGCTCACTAAGAGGCCCCCGCTGGATGCTAATCTTTCTGTTGTTCTTGCAGGTCCTGCGCTGCTTTTGAGCCGACAGAGCTCGACCTGGTCTGTCGGCACAGCCCAATTGCAAATGATCGGCTCCGCGTACAGAAGGAACGTGCATTTGGTACAAGAGTGCACGAAGGCACCGGAAATACATTGGGAACAAATGACCGGTCGCTCAAGACCTCTGTGAAGTACAGGAGCGTGCAAAACGAGGCTGTTTCCGCCCAGTCTCGAACCGGGGACCTTTCGCGTGTTAGGCGAACGTGATAGCCGCTACACTACAGAAACCTGTAGGGACTGCTGCTGGTGTCTCGCTTGCGTTTCGGGCTGAGAAAGGGACGCGTCACTTTAGGCAGGTGGCGCTGGAGAGAGGAACAAAGGGCGCGATGAAACAAAATGCCGAAACCCGGGATCGAACCAGGGACCTTTAGATCTTCAGTCTAACGCTCTCCCAACTGAGCTATTTCGGCAGTGCGCAAAGCCCACAGCCACCTGCTCCAGCCTTTCTGTGTTGTGGCATGAGCGCACCAAGAGTAGCGGGAGAGTGTTGCAGGAACGTCACTCAGAAGGAAAGCCACCTAGCTGCGCCCTCTGAGCTCTGTCCAGCGCATCTTCCTCGCATGGACTCCTGCCTGCGACGGGCAGGAAACAATTAGCAAGAACAGAACGACACCCCATGGGTGTCTCATGACCGCACCTTAGGTTGTGACACGTGCAGGTGTGAGGGGTTGCCGGGCTACTTTGGAGCAGAGCTTGGGCGGAGGGGGGGGCGGGAAAGCAGACAAAGAGGTGACACCTCAAGGTCTGCACGATCACAGCTCTCCGCCGCCCCAGGCTTCCGCTCGATAAGCTACTGGACACACCCGCCCCTCCTCACACAGACCGTGGAAAAGCCCCCGAGTGGGAGGGCTCGCTCTTCCTCCCAGGAGCTCTTGGACACGACGCCCAGACAGGGCGCGGGGAGCCGCCGCCTGCAAACACGGCTCCAGGCAGGACTCCACTCCGCAGGAGCCGCAGAGGAGATGAGGGCAGCTTAGCTCCTGTGCAGAGACCTGAGCTGTTGTTGCTGTGGATGCTGTCTTTTCTGCACTCGGGGTAATAGTGAATGTTGAGATGCCCTTAGAAATTAAGCAGAGCACTTCAATGGCACGGGTGTGTGTGTGTGCGCCCTGGTGATTCTGGGAGACAGATCGAACCTGGGCTAAAAGAGAGGGGGCTTAGCCCTCTTCCATTTGCTAGTTCAAAGTTGTACAACCCATTTGTATCTGCTAGGCGGCGCAGTCGTCGTGCACAAAGAACGCTTTGAAAAGCGTCAAAGGCAAGTCATTCCGAGTTGGTCGTTTGTGTTTTCCGTTCAGACGCGAAATGCTGAAATAATCTCTCGGCTCCTCGGTTGTCATTTCTGCTCTGTAAAGGGATCACAGCACGCGTCGGCTTCCAGCACGCTGGGTCGGGACACGATGCCGGGGGTCGGAGAGAGCGATGTCTTCCTCGTTAGTATAGGACCTGTCACCTGTCCCCCCTGTCACGCGGGAGACTGGGGTACATCAGGACGCGCATTGAAGTGAAAGCAGGATGCGCTGTGACATGCACTGTGCAGATCCCGCCACACAGCGCTAGGCGAATCCCCAATCCCCTTTTGTGCCTGGCGACAAAAGGTTTCTGTTCCCGCCCGGTTTCAAACCAGGGACCTTTCGCGTGTGAGGCGAACGTGATAACCACTACACAACGGAAACGGTGGTAAGATGTGCCCAGCGGCCCAGCGTTGAGCTTCGCCAATGCGATTCAGCTGCTTCCACTGCCTTTATTGGAGTGCGCTGATGGACCGTGCTTTCTCTCCAGAGACCAGCACGCCTGTCATGGACGGAGCAGGAAAGGCGGCGCCACATTCTACAGCCCTCTCCACGCAATCGACGAAATCGGGCTACTGAAGTGGAGAAAATCGCCTCTCCAGAAAGTGCAAATATCATCTTGGAGACTATAAATCCTATTGCCGAAGGTCAGCCCTGTCTACCAGAGTAACCCTCCCACAGCGATGATCAGCTCGTCTCACACGCGAGAAGTTTCGGTTGGAAACAAGCGCCCCCTCTTCTCGCACGTTTTGCACGTTCGAGTAGTTTTAATGCGGCTCTTTCGTACACCGTGCTGATCTTTTGGAAAGCAGGAGGCAAAACCGAGTCAAACCCGGGCCGCCTGGGTGAAAACCAGGAATCCTAACCGCTAGACCATATGGCAACGAGCAGCCATGCTGTTCCCGGCATCATGCAAGCAAACTACATAAAGATGCAGCCATTCAAAGTGTGCGGTACAGACACATACCGCAGGTAAGATGACACGGGGTACCGCGGTGCGTGATTTGTTGACCGACAGGGGCACTCGTGATCCGTTGGTCTGTCGTAGAAAGACTTACTGTAAACGTCTTTACTGTGCCCATTGTAGATATTGAATTTTACCACTGAAGGGAAATCTTAGTAGCTGAGCATAAAAAGAATAGGAGCATATTGTAACGCGTGTGAAGGCCATAAACGATATTAATTTTGGAACGTAAACATACAGTATATAGCTGGTCTCGGTACTTTAAAAAAAATACACACCAGTATTCCATTTCTCCCTAAACATTGTAAGCTTCGAAGTCTTTAACTAACGTGATAACGGAGTCAACAAGCATACTTTTAGAATTTGATTAAAAGGGAATATAATATGGAATCGCGTATCTCAAAAATTTAATAACGGTATGATTATATCCGTGTACTGCGGCAGGGCTGTGTAGGGCTGTTTCGCCTGCCTGTTCATGTGAGCTGTCTTGTAGCCTACTGGTTCAGGTGTGTGACTGCCAACTAGCAGGCTGTGTGTTTAAATCCAGCTGGTGCTGGACTTTTCATTTTTATTTATTTATTTTTTAATCGCGTAACATAAACATATTACCGTATGCAAACTGTACTGTATACAGTATGTATATGTATATTTAATGTCTTAACTGTGCCCGTTTAATTGAATTTAAAAAAAATATTTAAAACACGAACATTAAGCTGTTTACATCTTCCGCCTGAGAACAGTCACCCGTTGCTACCCAACGCAGAATGGTGATTGGCTGACACCATCTGACACCCCTCTGATTGGAGAAAAAAGAAGTGCTGGTTTGCTATACATACTGTACCAGGAAGAGGATTTCTTTCTATTCAAAACGTGTATTTTAAAAGTTTAAGAAGTAAAAACCTTACAGCGTACACAGATTTCTAAACTGATCAGGATCGTTATCTTTGTCTTATGCATAATAATGTTCACCGCTCTGTCCAGCAAATTAATAATAAACTTTATTTTATATAGCGTTTTAAACGAATAAGTAATTAGATTGCTCATAAACCTAATCACTTGCTTTTTCCTTTTATTTAGGCTCAGATTTCAACTATAGATCGTATTATTAATAACCATAATAACAACCAACCAACAAAAACAACCATATAAACATAATGGTGGTGCTGGACCTTCCAGTTTTATTTATTTATTTTTTAATCGCGTAACATAAACATATTACCGTATGCAAACTGTACTGTATACAATATGAATATGTATTAACTGTGCCCGTTTAAGTATTGAATATTCATATCTAATTTTACCACTGAAGGGAAATCTTAACATAAACATACAGTATATGGCTGGTCTCGGTACTTTAAAGAAAAAAATACACACCGGTATTCCATTTCTCCCTAAACATTTTAAGCTTCGAAGTCTTTAACTAACGTGATACCGGAGTCAACAAGCATACTTTTAGAATTTGATTAAAAGGGAATATAATATGGAATCGCGTATCTCAAGAAATTAATAACGATATAATTATATTCATGTTGCAAAAGAACTGCAACGGACATAAAAACTCCCTTGCATGGTTTCATTACGACCAGAATCGGTCTTCAGATATTTTTAACTTGATTTACAGTATTTGAGAGGTATGTCTTAACACTGATACTACAGTGCTTAAGTACTGCTCACGTATATGTTTCTAGGTTTATATTATGCATTTCATACGGTCAAATTACTTTTGAGCAACTAATAAGAAGCGCGAAACGGTATGCGTTTTCGTTTCGTTTTGTGCTGGGACCCGTGGATTGATTAGAGATATCAAGTACATACAAGTCATTTTTTAAATGTTGTAGTTCGTCTTGAAAAAATGTTACGAGTACATCATCTATCAACAATTACACAGGTTCTGTTTCCATATTGCGGATTTTGGTTAGGTAATATTATTTTCTAGATTTCACGTTGTGAATATGATGGGATGTCTGATGGGATGTTTCTAAAAATCCATCCTCTGTAAAACGTCTTCTCTAGTTGTCCTGCATATGTATTCGCTAATGAAGCTGTGTGTTCTGAGCCTGGATCTCTACATTTCTGTATGAACCAGCTTAGAGGGCTAAAGACAGCTTGTGTTTAAATTGAGTGTAAGGCAATTTATGCTTCTAAAGTCATGGTCAGCATTTATTTTTGTACTGTGCTGTAAACTTGTTCTGTGCCAAGTCACATTATTTTATAGCGTTATCAAATACGGTGTTACTGTAGTTTACTGAGTCCCATGTCACATGGTCTATGATTGAAACCTGTAAAACCGGTTTAATTCGTCACAGCCAGCACTCAGGTGTGAGGGTCTTCTGCTCAGAATGAAACGCTAAAATGTTTGTGTATATTCTAATGGTAGTGGGGGCAGGGTGTGTGGGAACAGGTTTGGTTGAAATTGCATTGGAGATCTATGTTCTTCACACCTGAAACATTTTCTCTGAAAGCATTTTCTTCGCAGTTTAACCGATCTTGTTACAGCATGTTACGGTTTACTATTATTAACCATATTAATTTTAAATGCTTAATGTAAAATCTTGTAAAAATATATTTTCATTGTTCAAATATACATTAAGTCTGACTATCATATAATAAGTTAAATACAAAACTAAAGAAAAAATAGGGTTAAATATAATTCAAAATATTTTGCTAACAATGTTAACTGTTTATGAATAATAAAATGTATTAACTAAGGAGTACGATGGCACAGTTGTTAGTATGTTTTTTGTTTTGTTTCTTTTTCATAAATACAACAGTAGTACCTGATGTCTCAGTGGCTTTCAAAATTAAATTATGCATGCAAACCTGTGAACTAGAAAGATAACTAAGATATCCATCCATTATATTCCATAATATCCATGAAATATATGGCGCTGAAATACAGTATGTGTGACGCATAAAAGACACCAAGGGATTGGGTGAGCTCCCATCACAAAAAAAAAAACTGCGAACCTGCACTACAGCGACCATAGTACAGTATGGAGACCAAGGCGTTTTACGGAAGAGACGGGGTGCTTCTGCCGCCCCAGCTTCCAAAGAGCGAAGGGTAAGCAAATACAGCAGACTTCATCTGAAATACGCGATTACAGCGCATATTACAAGGTATTATTGCCGTTTTGAATTTTAAATTCAATTATAATTATTTCTTCGTAGCCTGTTCTTCAAGAAAACACCGCACCGGCGAAACGATCTACCACCAGGACAGTAAAAAAGAAAGCGGTAAGATGGAAAAAAAGAAAAGTTTATTTTGACTTCTGTTCCGCGACTGATGAATACTACTGTGTGACTTTATTTCTTACATGAATTATGTTATTTTGCCACAGGCCGTGGGTCTCTGCTCTCGGCCACTGGCCAGGGTGCCAACCTGTAGAAGCAGCACCTGTATGGAGACATTTCGGCAGCAGCGGGAGCATTATGATGCATTACTGGGGAGAATTGGGAGGCTAGAGTTCCAGCAGTCAAACAGTTGAGCAGCTGTCTCCCGAAAAGTGCCTCTCCCCACCGCGCAGGCTGCAATGCCTGGCGTAAGCTCTGCCCCCCGCAGAGCACACACCGCCTCAGGACACTCCATCCCGGCCTCTCAGTTCACCACCGCGCAGGAATCTGTTGATGCTGTCCCCGCCGGCTATCTCCCCCCAGGAAGCACAGCGGAATTCACAGATGCCAGTGGGACGAATAATTCTCCCAGATGTCCAACTGCTACCCATCACCCCGGAGATGGAGGGGGGGTTGTACTTGCAGTGCATCGGCATAGACGGGAAAGCAAGAGCCGACCGCTACGCCGCCCTCGTGTTTCGAAATCTTGTGACTTTTGAAATTTACTGGGGGTGGACCACGTCTGTAAATTTCGATGGGTCCAGAGGCAAAAGAGCCTTGCCTTGCAATCTCCGGGAAACCATTAGTACGATGGTGAATCGGAGATTCTCAACCCTTGCTGCGTACGACTGGAAAAGAATTCGTGATCGGATCAACGAAATGCTTCGTAGGAGGAGGCGGTCTTTTCCTCTTGTCTAACAGTCTGTCCACAAACAAAACATTCCTGTTAGACAAGAGGAATTGAAAAAAAACAATTTTGTCAATGAAAACCGGTGTGTGTGTCTCTCCCTGCTGGATGTCCCTCTCACAAACTGCTGAATTAATAAAATAATTTTATTGAAAACGAGTTTGCGATTGTCTGGTCTTTAAATTCTTGAGATACGTGATTCCATATTATATTCCCTTTTAATCAAATTCTAAAAGTATGCTTGTTGACTCCGGTATCGCGTTAGTTAAAGACTTCGATGCTTAAAATGTTTAGGGAGAAATGGAATACTGGTGTGTATGTGTGTAAGTACCGAGACCAGCCATATACTGTATGTTTAAGTTCCAAAATTAATATCGTTTATGGGCTTCACACGCGTTGCAGTATGCTCAGGCACTAAGTAAAAGGAGATGCTTCGTATTGCTTGACTAATTTTAAAAACTAAGTTATAAATGCAGACGCTC
This sequence comes from Lepisosteus platostomus, assembly GCF_059453375.1. Taxonomy (NCBI): domain Eukaryota; kingdom Metazoa; phylum Chordata; class Actinopteri; order Semionotiformes; family Lepisosteidae; genus Lepisosteus; species Lepisosteus platostomus. Next base: position 14,499,645 of record NC_142615.1, on the reverse strand, counting down.
CCTCTATGCGCTGCTCTGGTGCGTCGGCTCCTACACAGTGCCTGTCTGCCGTAAGCGTTACAATATACTAAATACTAAATACTAAAGCCAATACTGGCTCAATGGGCTTTGATGTGCTAATGCGTTGGTTTAACAGTCCGGGTGTGGCAGGCTTCCAATGTCAACTCGACTCGATTGGAAGACAATGAACGTATTTTAGCCCTAAATGAATTAATAGCAAACATGGTTTACATAAAATACATTTTTCCAAGAAAGTTTATAATAATACGATCTATAGTTGAAATCTGAGCCTACTTTAAAAATAAAGGAAAAGCATTTTCAGAGAGCAATCACACTGTGTTTATGTAGAAAAAGTGATTAGGTTTATGAGCAATCTAATTACCTATTCGCTTAAAACGCTATATAAAATAAAGTTTATTTAGAGATGAATGATCAGTGTCGCAGTTTAAATAATGTGAGTCAGGAAACTAACACAGCGCCACCGGATTTAATAACGCAATAAAAACGCTATAAAATAATGTGACACAGTACAGCACAGTACAACAATACTGACCATGACTTTAGAAGCATAAATTACCTTACACTCAATTTAAACACAAGCTGTCTTTCTGTATGAACCTCTAAGCTGGTTCATACAGAAAATGTAGAAATGCATTAGCCTGATCATGATTAAAAAACACATAATTAAACACGCGTTTGCGATTTAAATCAGAACACGATTTAAATCAATATAAATGTTTATATTGTAACGCATACTGTCCAGCCTCCATTTCTCTATAAAAATTTACTGTTGCACACACACACACAATAGAAGCAGGAACCGCTGTCAGAAGGGAAGATATGTTCAAAATATCGCAAATATCGATCATGTTGCGATATTTTGAAATATAAAAGTCAATTGATTGTCCATAATATCGCTTACCTATTTTTTCGAAGAAATGTTTGTTAAAATAAAAGTCCAGCACCAGCTGGATTCAAACACACAACCTGCCAGTTGGTAGTCACACACCTAGACCAGTAGGCTACAAGACAGCTCGCATGATCAGGCAGGCGAAACAGCCCTACACAGCCCTGCCGCAGTACACGGATATAATCATACCGTTATTAAATTCTTTAGATACGCGATTCCATATTATATTCCCTTTTAATCAAATTCTAAAAGTATGCTTGTTGACTCCGGTATCACGTTAGTTAAAGACTAAGAAGCTTAAAATGTTTAGGGAGAAATGGAATACTGGTGTGTATTTTTTTCTTTAAAGTACCAAGACCAGCTATATACTGTATGTTTACGTTCCAAAATTAATATCGTTTACGGCCTTCACACGCGTTACAGTATGCTCCTATTCTTTTTATGCTCAGCTACTAAGATTTCCCTTCAGTGGTAAAATTCAATATCTACAACGGGCACAGTAAAGACGTTTACAGTAAGTCTTTCTACGACAGACCAACGGACCACGAGTGCCCCTGTCGGTCAACCAATCACGCACCGCGGTACCCCGTGTCATCATACCTGCGGTACGTTTCTGTACCGCTCACTTTGAATGGCTGCATCTGTAATTACAGTGACATAACCTTGTTGCTAGATCATATTGTTCCTAAAGGTTTACAACATCCTCTAAAAAGGAGGAGGCAGATTGGCGGATACATGACCCAAATGATGAAGAAGTGTCCATCTAAATTAAACCACACGGACATGGAGAGGAAAAGATAGGCGGCCGCTTCTAAAAAGAGGTAAGGACTCCTCTTTTCTAAAAAGTCCCTTGTCCTCTCCATGTTGCTGTGGTGGATTCAGGGTTTTCCTGAAGCTGAAGCAAATACAACAGAAAAATGAGTTAATGGTGTATGTGTTTTTAGATGCCTCTTTTGTGAAGGTGGGGTAGAAAAAGAGGGATTGCTAAAGGAATAGCGTCTCGCCCTGCCCGTGCGAAAAAATCCAGGTGTTGCATCCTGGTACACGACTGCAGTACGGCTGAAGGTAGTAACTAGAACTGTACTCGCAGAAGAGCCGAAAATGGTAACTCAATTCAACTGTGTGTTTAAAGCCAGGATTTGGAACCTGGTCCGTGTTCCTGTATTGTGATAGTTCGTCAGTTTGTCTCGACTGGGGGATTCCGCGGGGCGCGTGGGAGACGTGAAAATGGTTTGGTGTGAAGAAAAAAAGTTTGATTAATCCAAAGTGAAACTTAAAAGAAATATTGACTGTCAGACGGAATTTAGGCTGAACAGGAATGTAGAAAAGTGTATGAATATTTGGATAAAAATAAACAATAGTTAGAGGAATATTTGAGAATTCAACAGAATATCATAGATGAGACGCAAAAATCCCTGATGGAAAAGCTAAAAGCAATGGCTGAACGAAACGAAGTTATATATGCAGAAAAAGAAACAGCGAAAGAAGAAATAGAACGCCTTAAGAGAGAATCTGGGAGAAGGGTGGGAATTAGTGTGGAGATTTTTGAAAGAGCATTACCCACCGAAAACTGATTAGAGAAAAGTAACAGCATGTCAGCAGAAGGAAGTGAGGATGTTTTCAGATTTTACAGAAAGGTTTATAGCTTTATGGATAGTATACTCGGGGTTAGCCGATGAAAAGGAAGTGAATGAAGATACTTCCACAGTAATAAAACAAATTTACTTGAGTGTGTTAAAACCTGATGTTGCCAAGAATGTACAACTATGCTTTCCTGATATTACGGACAGTGGAGACAGATTTGATTTAATAACTCGCGAAGCATGCATGCAGAAGTGCGAGCGCTGCAAATGGGAGGTAAAAAGACTCCCAAGGAGGAGAAAAGGGAGCCGCCAGTTTGTCGAAACTATTGTGCGACTTTCATGTTATACCGAGATATAAAACCCCAAAGACAAAACTACTAATAAGCTGGTGTGCAGTTACTAAAAAAAAATGTGTTTTTTGGAGAAATTGGAAGAAAGAGGCTTGATTTCACAATTAAAGAACATGTCAGAAGCTGAAACGAGAGCCGTGCGTGAACTAACAGCTTTAATCTAGTAAACCCCTCTTTAGCCTTCCTAAATTTATCTCAGGATTGAAATAAAAGTGAAATAATCTTACAGTGTGCAGTAACTGGGGGACACAGGAGCACAGCTGTTCTGTTTTTAGACTAAAACAGCATAAAAATGTGATATAAAGTTTTCTAACAGGTAACAGGAGGCTACAGGAGAAGGAGTGCAAGGGTTGTGTTTAAAGCAAATATAAGCTGTCAGAGTCTGCTTGGGTAAAGATGTACAGTTTCAACTACTGATGTGGGTGGGGGACACCCCAGACCTATTTTAGGCCCAGACTGTAGCATTTTATAAGGAATTACTGCATGAAAAAGCATTTATGTAAACCTAACTCAATAGAGTTATGTGATATTGTGATTGTTTTACCTAATGAGGGAATCCATAAGGCCGGGCTACTCCAAGTACTGGATCTTGAAAAAAAAAGGAGTATAAAACCAACTACATGATAAAGCCAGGGTGAATGCCTTCTCAGAACGAGCTTGTCCAGTGACGTATTGGTTTAAGGGGGGTAGTGCAGTCTAAAGACAAAATTGCCTTGACCCCTGCAGCAGAAACCGGTTTTGATGTTTTGAGACAAGCTTTTTTGCAGGCACTGGCCCTGGACTGGATTCCCTCAGACGGATCATCTGTATGTAATCTGTCTGTAAGTGAAAGAAATGGGTTGTGAGCCATTGTGCTGGTGCAGGAGCATGGAGATAGGCATCGTCTGGTGGGTTATTATTATTCAGGACCCCTTGATGCGGTGGCCAAGGGGCCGTGTTTATGTGTTGTGCAGGCTACCTGCCTGGCTGTATAAACTGTGAATAATCTGGTGTAGAACTAGCAGACCGAATGAAAATATTTAATTGAAACTTGTAAATATGCTAAATGGAAAATTGTAGCAATTTATATAGACTGTATATATACATTTGGTGTATGCCACAATTTTGGATGGCAGTGAAGGAATAGGGATTTCCCCAACATGGAAGGGACTCCAGTCAAGAATGCTGGGTTTGTCTCTGAACTGTTAGAAGCTTTGCAGCTACTGGCTGAAGTAGCTGTGGTAAAGTATAAATCACATAATAAAGAAATGTTTCCAGTAACTCGAGGGAACAACTTTGCAGATGTAGCTGTCAGGTGCACAGTCCAGGTAGAACAGGAGTCTGAGACCCCTGTGAGACCTCTGTTGGTGAAAAGGGGACAGCTACAGGATATTCAGGCTGAGGCCTCTAAAGCAGAGAAAAGGACATGGTTAGAAAAGAGTGTGGTGCTGCCAGCACACTGGACACTCTGCAGGCCCTCACAGCCTAATGCCCTTTGTAGCTCGACAAATGCACTCTGTCGGACACCTGGGTGGGGACCGTGTTTGAAGCAGTAGCCACTTATGTGGTAACTCAATGTGATGCTTATCAAAGGAACTCAACTACAGTTCAGGTGCAGGTGCTACAGCTCAAAAGGCCTGCTCCTGAGAAACCTTTCACGCAGTAGCAAATGTTTACAATTTACAATTGTAAAGGGAAACCTTGGCTCTTATCATCTGTTTTCCCAGTGGGTTGCTGTCACTGCCTCTGTGTCTACCAAACACTTGATGATGGAGATAAGCCCTCGGTGGGCACTGACCTACCGCTTGTATTATGATCAAGGGACAGGCTGTGGCTGCATTATTCGGGGTGAGATGGACTGAGATCACCCTCAGTCTGCTGGAACAGTGCAATGAAGGAACAGAACTCTAAAAGATCGACTAGACATCAGACTGAAGGAACGCCATGGAATGCGGGCTGGATCAAACAGAACTGTGTAATAGAGCCTGTTTGATGTCATCACAAGCCAATCAACAAAACTTCCTGGAGGGATGAATTTGGCTAATGGATTGTTGAATTTGCTAATTCTCTATTGTAGTATTGTAGGTTGTTAATTGAAGTGGTGCACGGGGCTGGTGAAAAGGTGCTGGACGCTTGGAGACCTCCAGTAGAGGGAAGACACGACCTGATACCTGGCGAGTGGGGTGTAGGTGAGGAAGATATACCCTGCCAGATGTTGCAACCCTGCTGGGAAGGACCATATCAAGTGCAACTGACTACCGACTCTGCCATCTGAGTGACAGGATGAGATCGCTGGATCTACGCATTGCGCCGACACCGAACCACTGCACCAGAGACTGAGTGAACATTAATTATTATATTGTAACTGTTTCTGTGTTTGTTGAGCTTCCTGAGGGGGGATGACAGTGTACCTGTTAAGTGTAATGAGTTTTACTTTGATAAAATGGGGATATGGAATCAATACTTTATCAGTCAGCCACAAATAATAATCGGAGCTCATGTTGGGATTGTATTGCTATAAAAGATGCTCATGGGAGTAATCCCCTTTGATAGAGGTGATTATTTATAATAATAATAATTAATTGCTTACACTTATATAGCGCTTTTCTGGACACTCCACTCAAAGCGCTTTACAGGTAATGGGGACTCCCCTCCACCACCACCAATGTGCAGCATCCACCTGGATGATGCGACGGCAGCCATAGTGCGCCAGAACGCTCACCACACATCAGCTATCAGTGGGGAGGAGAGCAGAGTAATGTAGCCAATTCATAGAGGGGGATTATTAGGAGGCCATGATTAGTAAGGGCCAATTGGAAATTTGGCCAGGACACCGGGGTACACCCCTACTCTTTTCGAGAAGAGCCCTGGGATTTTTAATGACCACAGAGAGTCAGGACCTCGGTTTTACGTCTCATCCGAAGGACGGCAGTATTTAGGTTTACTGGCATGGGTAAATAGCCCTGCTTTTAGTCTGAGTGTAACTCAGATGTATTAGAATGGAAATAACTGTATGCTCCTCGCTATAATCACAGTTTTAGGCCATTCTCTATTAGGGTGATAGACAGCTGTTTAGGTGAGCAAAGACTAAACAGTACTTGTATTCTAGACAATTATTAGCAAATGAATGACTTAGCAAAGCACATCTATGATGAAGAAAAATATATATCATAATTATAATCCAGATAATTGGGGCATTGGTGCATGGCTACAGTCTGTGCTAGGAACCTGGAGAGGGTCTCTGGTTCAATACATATTTGTGTGTCTGGTATTATTCGTTATGATCATACTGTTAATATCCTGCTTGAAAAACATGTGGACTAAAGCTGCTGCTTCTGTGCTTATTGTACGCCCTGAAGGGATCATGAAGGTCAAAAAATGATTTCATGGGAAAGGTTCTCTTATCTAGTGGCAGAACCTGATGGGTAGAACAATATAGTTTTAAGGGGGGGTTACCCTTGGGAGTGATTCCTCTAGATGCACATTATTATTATGATTTGTTTGTTCATAATAAGATGTTTTGCAGGAACGGGCCAATGAGAAATTTTACAACTTCAGCTAGAATTGTTCTGCAAAATGGCACAGCTGAGGCAGTGGAACAATGTGTAGATTTTTCTAAGAGTTATTACTCTTCTGGTGAAAGACTTCAGGAAAAAGAAGTGGTGTTCACTCAGGTGGAGGGGGCCGTAGCAAGGCTGCTGACCACTGCGACTGCTGTGAAAGTCACGGAAAGGGTGCCCTGAATTCATGCTTCCCACTGTAAAAAGGTCACAAACGAACTGAGCAACGCGCAGGAGTGATGTCTCCACAGGGATAGATGGGGATCACATGCTTGGGACTGATGTGCCCAGCCTTTTTCCTTTTTATGTGGAAGCCTGTCACCACCCAGAAAGAGGAAGAATCTAAATGCGAAGCCTCTTTGTATACAAACTGGCTGAATGAAACTGATAATGAGGGGGATATGAGTATAAACTTATAAATCATACTGTAAAGTTAAAGAAATTTAATGCATCTTGTTATGTATGTGCTTTAATGCCTCATTCTACAGCCTCACCCATTTCTCTCCTGGTTAGAATCACTGTTTGGGCCAGGGGGAATGTTTTTCTTTAAGTTACTAACACCGATTATAGTAGCTGTGATACTTGTCTTCCTGTTTTTGTGTTGCTGTACGACATATATTATTCCAATGCTTTGAAATATGGTAATGAATATGTTTGCGCATCAGTATGTTCTGATAAGAACGCAAGAATCCGAAGTATGGGAGCCTCCTGGGAGTCCATATTGTAACGCCCTCGCCTGGTGGTGAGGAGGAATCGCCCCTAGGCACTCGTAGTACCGCTGGGCATGCTGGGAGTGGTAGCCGGGGAGAGTCTGAGGGTCAGCACGATGACCAGCGGCTGACCCTACCTGTGTAAATAATGTCCTAGTAATTCTAGTGCCCTGTGTAGTCCTGTAAAAGTATAGTGTATTGTTAGGTAATTACCACCCTAAATGTGTGTACGTGTTCCGTCAGTCTCCTCATGTGTGTGTAAATCTTGTGTTTGGTTTTGTGTTGTTGTAAGCGAATAAAACTAATGCTTGTTTGTTAATTAATGTTAATTAATAAAAATAATTTTTACTCAGCAGCTTATTAAAAACAGCTCCCGTGATGTTCAAACCGATTTTTTACACAGAACACTGACACAGCTTTGCGTTCTGAATCTCTTTTTCTCGTGCGTTAAATTTAATGTGGCACAATGCACTGGGATAGGGGTATTCTGTTCACAAACCAATAGCATTTAAACCACAGCACCCACAATGCTGCAAGTAAGTGTTTTGCACACTAAGCAGAGAGCGATGTCTTTCTCGTTAGTATAGTGGCGAGTATCCCCACCTGTCACGCGGGAGACCGGGGTACATCAGGACGGCCACAACGTAAAGTACTGACCCCTATACGATCACGGCGAGTTTCTGATACACACGTGGCAGGGCGGAAAAGGCTGTGCTCTCTTCGTGTGACATAATTCGGGAAAGTCCTGACGTTGCATCTCAACTGAGCCCCAGTATACATCGACCCTTCGACACTGAGTGACAACTCTCTTGCGTGTTTTCTCATATTTATGTAGTTTGCTTGCATGATGTCCGGTTGCTTGCTCCGGTCTAGCGGTTAAGATTAAAGGTTTTCACCCAGGCGGCCCGGGTTCGATTCCTGGTATGGGGACGTGTCAGTTTTGCCTCCTGCTTTCCAAAAGATCAGCACCGTGTACGAAGGAGCCGCATTAAACTACTCGAACGTGCAAAACGTGCGAGAAGAGGGGGCGCTTGTTTCCAGCTGAAACTTCTCGCGTGTGAGACGAGCTGATCATCGCTGCAGGAGATGGGAGGGTTACTCTGGTAGACAGGGCTGACCTTTGGCAATAGGATTTATATTCTCCAAGATAATATTTGCACTTTCTGGAGAGGCGATTTTCTCCACTTCAGTAGCCCGATTTCGTCGATTGCGTGGAGAGGGCTGTAGAATGTGGCGCCGCCTTTCCTGCTCCGTCCATGACAGGCGTGCTGGTCTCTGGAGAGAGAGCACGGTCCATCAGCGCACTCCAATAAAGGCACTGGAAGCAGCTGAATCACGCTGGGCCGCTGGACACCTTCTTACCACCTTTCCGTAGTGTAGTGGTTTTCACGTGCACCTCACACGTGAAAGGTTCCCGGTTTGAAACCAGGCGGGAACAGACTTCTTTTGTCGCCACGCACAAAAGGGGATTGGGGATTCGCCTAGCGCTGTGATCGAACAGACCCACTGGACCCACCTCTTAGTGTGGCGGGATCTGCACAGTGCATGTCACAGCGCATCCTGCTTTCACTTCAAGGCGCGTCCTGATGCACCCCAGTCTCCCGCGTGACAGGTGGGGACAGGTGACAGGTCCTATACTAACGAGGAAGACATCGCTCTCTCCGACCCCCGGCATCGTGTCCCGACCCACCGTGCTGGAAGCCGACGCGTGCTGTGATTCCTTTACGGAGCAGAAATGACAACCGAGGAGCCGAGAGATCATTTCAGCATTTCGCGTCTGAACGGAAAACACAAACGACCAACTCGGAATGACTTGCCTTTGACGCTTCTCAAAGCGTTCTTTGTGCATCGAACAGACCCACTCACCTCTTAGTGTGGCGGGATCTGCACAGTGCATGTCGCAGCGCTTCCTGCTTTCACTTCAATGTGCTTCCTGATGTCGAGTCGTGTGCCGTGCGGAGGCTCTGAAAGCGAGAGCAATGAAAAGGTGCACGACGCTGTGAAAGAAAACAGAGAAGTGAAAGGCAGTCATTTCTCTAAGGAGGTGAAAGAAAAGCTACTGCCCGTCGGGGAATCGAACCCTGGTCTCCCGCGTGACAGGCGGGGATACTTGCCACTATACTAACGAGGAAGACATCGCTCTCTCCAACCCCCAGCATCGTGTCCCGACCCAGCATGCTGGAAGCCGACGCGTGCTGTGATTCCTTTACGGAGCAGAAATGACAACCGAGGAGCCGAGAGATCATGTCAGCATTTCGCGTCTGAACGGAAAACACAAACGACCAACTCGGAATGACTTGCCTTTGACGCTTTTCAAAGTGTTCTTTGTGCACGACGACTGCGCCGCCTAGCAGATACAAAGGGGTTGTACAACTTTGAACTAGCAAATGGAAGAGGGCTAAGCCCCCTCTCTTTTAGCCCAGGTTCGATCTGTCTCCCAGAATCACCAGGGCGCACACACACACACACCCGTGCCGTTGAAGTGCTCTGCTTCATTTCTAAGGGCAACTCAACATTCACTCCTACCCCGAGTGCAGAAAAGACAGCATCCACAGCAACAACAGCTCAGGTCTCTGCACAGGAGCTAAGCTGCCCTCATCTCCTCTGCTCTGCGGCTCCTGCGGAGTGGAGTCCTGCCTGGAGTCGTGTTTGCAGGCGGCAGCTCCCCGCGCCCTGTCTGGGCGTCGTGTCCAAGAGCTCCTGGGAGGAAGAGCGAGCCCTCCCACTCGGGGGCTTTTCCACGGTCTGTGTGAGGAGGGGCGGGTGTGTCCAGTAGCTTATCGAGCGGAAGCCTGGGGCGGCGGAGAGCTGTGATCGTGCAGACCTTGAGGTGTCACCTCTTTGTCTGCTTTCCCGCCCCCCCTCCGCCCAAGCTCTGCTCCAAAGTAGCCCGGCAACCCCTCACACCTGCACGTGTCACAACCTAAGGTGCGGTCATGAGACACCCATGGGGTGCCGTTCTGTTCTTGCTAATTGTTTCCTGCCCGTCGCAGGCAGGAGTCCATGCGAGGAAGATGCGCTGGACAGAGCTCAGAGGGCGCAGCTGGGTGGCTTTCCTTCTGAGTGACGTTCCTGCAACACTCTCCCGCTACTCTTGGTGCGCTCATGCCACAACACAGGAAGGCTGGAGCAGGTGGCTGTGGGCTTTGCGCACTGCCGAAATAGCTCAGTTGGGAGAGCGTTAGACTGAAGATCTAAAGGTCCCTGGTTCGATCCCGGGTTTCGGCATTTTGTTTCATCGCGCCCTTTGTTCCTCTCTCCAGCGCCCCCTGCCTAAAGTGACGCGTCCCTTTCTCAGCCCGAAACGCAAGCGAGACACCAGCAGCAGTCCCTGCAGGTTTCCGTAGTGTAGCGGCTATCACGTTCGCCTAACACGCGAAAGGTCCCCGGTTCGAGACCGGGTGGAAACAGCCTCGTTTTGCACGCTCCTGTACTTCACAGAGGTCTTCAGCGACCGGTCATTTGTTCCCAATGTATTTCCGGTGCCTTCGTGCACTCTTGTACCAAACGCACGTTCCTTCTGTACGCGGAGCCGATCATTTGTAATTGGGCTGTGCCGGCAAACCAGGACGAGCTCTGTCGGCTCAAAAGCAGCGCAGGACCTGCAAGAACAACAGAAAGATTAGCATCCAGCGGGGGCCTCTTAGTGAGCCCAAGAGCTCATCAAGAATCGGCTCCAGCAACAGGGCTGGGCGCATTGTTCCATTCTCCGCCCACTCTCGGTGTAAACAAGTCCCTCCTGGTCTCTGCTTGAAATGCACTTTCCTGCGTTTGCTTTGGTGTAACTGGCTTCCCCTGCATGGGCGAATGTGAAGAAGATCCTTAGTAAGTCATTGAAGAAAACCGAGAAGAGGTCGGAGTGGCCTCTGTCGTTCATGAACGATCAGTCAGGCAGTACTCCTCTATAAAGCGCCGTTCGTTCACATCGATTGGCTTTTTTTTGCCTTCATTCGTGCGAGTAGAAAAGCAGACGCCCCTAATCTGCCGTGATCCGAATTCGAACCGGGGTTGTTGCGGCCACAACGCAAAGTACTGACCACTATACGATCACAGCGAGTTACCGAGACACACGCGGCAGGGCGGAAAGGGCTGTGCTCTCTTCGTGTGACATAATTCGTCCTGACGTTGCATTTCAACTGATCCCCAGTATACATCGACCCTTCGACACTCTGAGTGACAACTCTCTTGCGTGTTTTCTCATATTTATGTAGTTTGCTTGGTGGCGCAGTCGTCGTGCACAAAGAAGGCTTTGAAAAGCGTCAAAAGCAAGTCATTCCAAGTTGGTCGTTTGTGTTTTCCGTTCAGACGCGAAATGCTGAAATAATCTCTCGGCTCCTCGGTTGTCATTTCTGCTACATAGAGGAATCACAGCACGCGTGTTAAAAGAAGACTGTGATATTCGGTGCGTCTTGGATTAGACGAGATTAAAGAGTGAGTAGTTTTGTTTTTCTGTGATGTAATGGGACCAATGAAGAATGTGGCATTCAGACTAATGTGGAGTATTTGTTTCCTTAGGGAAATTGCCACTACCATATACTGGGGCATTAGGACCCATATGGACCGCAGGGTGAGCGCCCAGCGACAGAAACCAGACGGTACAGTGTGTCGGGCTCGGCCGCGAGCAGGACAATGACTTCACTGAAATGTTTAACTGATAAAACCCAAATGAACCAAACCTGTATAAATTAGTGGTGGAAAGGAGTCTTTTTATATAGCAAAAGGTCCCTGATCCTTTGGTAAGAACGATGGGTATATAACCCATTGTCCTCAATATTAGAAATGAATCCTTGAGCACTGCTGTTGTACCAACGGTCCATAAAAGCCTAACATTACCCTTTCTTGCATAAATTGTAGAACATGCCGTCACATTTCAGTTGCGCCTCAGTAGCAGTTTGATCTATTATCACCCTACTCCCCACCTCATAACCTTCACTCTTCTAATTCTGGTCTCCTAACTGTCCCCCAAGCCCGTCTACACTGTATGGGTGACAGGGCCTTCTCCTGTTATACCCCCAGGCTCTGGAACTCCCTCCCCAAGGATAGCAGAGTCAGCTTCCCTAAACTCCTTCAAATTCAGACTCAACACCTTCTTCTGTAGAAGAGCCTTTACTGAACTGGTTCCATTCTTTACCCCTCTGCTTCTACTTTCCTTAGTACCACCATCCATGGTCTCCTCTGTCTATTGGAATTGTTTTATCCTGTGTATTCTTATTGTAATTCTGTCAAGTGCTTTGAGAAGCCACCTTTGGAACCATTATATAAAATAGTTTATCCTAAATCCTTGAAGCTTTAATAGGGCAGTGCAGTAGGGCTAAAAATTGACAGCCTTTGTGGGCCAGCAGGATTTGTGCAAGTTATAGGTAGTCACAAAGGAAGACTAGGATTCACTTGAAATTCATGACATGGGACACTGAAACAGGGGAGAGGCTTTGTGTAGTAAGCGTTCAGTCTCAATCTACACAGTCTGTGCTGCTGATAGAGGTGGTTGTGAACACCTGTCTTGCCAGTCAAGTACTGGGATCTTCTGTCTCAATCCTAATACTTCCCATAACTGTCCAATACTGTGAAATCAACACCCATAAGACAAGACCTCCAAGATTCTAACTGTACCATTATTCACTGATGTTTGCGCACCAGTATTGTTCCTCTGCTAAGGAAGGGAAGGCCTACTTTACACCAAGCCCCTGTTGACAATTCCTTCCTTGTGTTTCTTTTAGTCAGTTTGTGCAGCCTAGAATGGGACACCAGATCTCACTCTTACTGGGCACAACAGTAGCAACTCATACTCCATAAGCACTACCCCTCTCAGAAACGGGAGGATTTCCAGTATATTGAACACCTCTGTCTCTCCCCCAGTAAAAAAAAGGCACACTGCCCTGCCCAAGGAATAGTGCGGCCATCTTCCCCCAGTACAACGCTTTATTACTCCAGCCATTTTCAGTCCTCATTGGCAGCAATATGGGAAGCATTCTTGAAAGGGGAACCCCCACAAATACTTCCCTTGGATTCCTCCACCCCATTCAAACCTATAAACCATAAAGAAACAAGGGCAGGCAGAAGGGTCTTTCACAGCTTTATTGAGATGTTGCCATTACAAGGCAAGTGGAGGCAGGAGAGTCACAAGGGCCAGGCTGGAGCCTTCATTCAGGCACCTGTGGAGGAAGAAGGAGAACAATCCAGCTACACTGCAGGACACCACCCCTACAGGAGCTCCTCCTGCCAGACCCTACCTGTCCACTGGCCAACATCTCCAAAGTCCTCTGCTCCCTCCACATCCTCACTGGTGCTCTCAGCATCTTCACTGGAGCTCTGAGGGTCTCCTTCCTCATCCTCAGTCCAGTCAGCTCCCACATCCAGAGGAGCTTCTACTGGTGCCACAGCCACCCGACTGCTGGTCACCAGGCTCCTGGTACCTGTGGACAAGCAACACCCAGGAGTGAGGGATCCGCTATACCCAGAGACCCACAGTCTACTCATCTAAACAGTCCCTTTGTCCAGCACGGGATCATTCCTCAGTTGTCCAAGCATGGTTGTCTCTTGAGCAGAGATGCATCCACAAGGGATAGAGAACCAGACCCACCTTCATTCCGACTGCCAGCACACCTGGACTCACAGCAGGCACAGACCTCATGGTCACCATACAGCTCCTCCCACCTGGAAGAGAGGAGGACAGGTGAGGCCTAAACCTGGCATGTCCCAGAGCACCCTCAGCAGGCTCCTTGCAGAAGTACCTCTTAGCCTCCCTGTTGTAGGTGCAGGACTTGGTCCCTGGTGTTGCTTTAGCAGGAGCCACAGCCATGACACAGTGCATGTACAGCTCAGTCACTTCATGCTGCAAGAGGGAAAGGCACAGCATTAAGGGATCAAGGCCAATAGAGGGACAGAGAAGGACCTTCTGCCATCAGTGAAGGCAAGCTGGCAGCTCTAGGCACTACAGCTGCCACAGTCTGGTTCACATCTAGATCATGGCTGTGAAAGCAGACAATGGATCAGTAGAGCGAGAAGGCTGAGCAGCCTTTGAGAGCAGTACCTTCCTGGACAGCTTTTTCTGGAAGAGGAAGGCATCAATTGTGAAGCGGAGCACATCCTTCTGCTTGGAGGGGACAAACCTGGACAGGCAGCCATCTGCCTTGCTGTCCACCATGCACCTGGGGACAAGGACAAGGATGAACCCCTGCAGGCTCTCAGGGCTCCTGCCCACCTCCCCTCCCAGAAGGGGCCGTACCCCAAGTTGTCGATCACGGGGAAACGGGGCTGGGAGTGCTGGTCTGGTTTCCCCGTTACGTAACACGAGTGGATGTACAGCCTCTGCTCCGCTGTGGCAAAGTAGGCAGTGGCCTGGAAGTACATGGGCTGACCCAGGAAGTACTCATCCTTGGGAGAGAGCCGGACCCAGTGGGCTGGAGAGAGAGGCAGCATTACACCTGCACACAGCACCCCCTGCAGGCAGGTGAAGCCACTCGCTCAAGGAGCTTACAGTTGGTGGTGAGCAGCACAAAGCTGTGTTTGTTCTTCAGGTCCTTGAAGAAGGTCCTTCTCCTGGCCCACGTGGGGACATAGCCAACCTTGTAGGAGTAGTGGAACCTGCAGGACAGAGGGGATGAGGGGCTTCTGGACACTTTCTCAGTGGCTTCTCAGCAGCAGCAGAGCCCTGCCTACCTGTTGTAGGAGCACTTGACCGGCACAGAGAAGGGAATGAAGCGATGCACAGGTGCACTGGAGGAGGGCGGGGCATAGCGGAGAGTATTGGAGTACACCAGGCGGCCCTGGACAACCTGCAGGGTCACAGAGGAAGGGATATTCCCAGGAAAGGCAACCCCGATACTGGCCCTACAGCTCACATCGATACACTGCCTGTAGATGAAGATCGCTCGGTGCCGCACTCGTGAAGCCCGTAGATGAAGTAGAAGTAACTGCGTGTGGTTCGGCTGACGCTGCAGTTGCCCAAGGTCACCTCCGATGGCCGACAGCTGAAGCCGAACAGGAGCCGACTGACCCTCACGTACATCCTGCTGGAGTCGCACCACACAGCCACTCCTCGGGTGCCCCCGATGGCCGGGCGAGCCGGCTGCCGCCCTCGCTGGGGAGGAAACAGGACGCTCTTGATGTAGGCGGGTAAGGGGCGGCTGCCGGCTTCGGGCTTCATCTTCTCCTTGTCGAAGTACGGCGAGTACGCGTCTCTGGACACGGGAAGGCGGCGAAAGTCGGGAGCCAAGGACTGCGAGTCGTTCTCGCTTGCAGACAGGTCTTCGGAGGGCGCATCTGCCAGGTTCAAGTCCTCCGACTGGGCTGCGTCTTCAGGAGCCGGGAGGTCGGCCTGGAGCGCTAATTCCCGAGAGTCCCAGCCAGCCGGCCCGGCGGAGATCAGTGCGGGGAGCCCGGCCCCTGCGCACAGGCACAGCACAAAGAGAAACGAGCGCATTGCCAAATTGACGTCCCGCTAAACTGCTACAGAAGTAAGACACATAAACCACCAAACTGTGTTGAAGCAAGAGAGCATAAAGTGTGAACGCGGTGACTAGGTTTTTATACTAGTAGGACTATGCTACCACACACATGGTCGCACTACCGCTCAATCAACACAATCAATTACACACAGAGACCCGGATTGTTCTCAGCGTCTAATTAGAACCTGCTTCCAGTCTGAGGCGGGACTCCGTGAAGCCGCCTGAACACTTTCCCGTGTGTATCTGACCCCAGCGGAGGAGTTCCACGTAATTTCGACAGAATTAAATCACCCACACGTGTAAAATTAGCTCAGATTAATTTATTGTTCAATTAGTTTCTAATTTCCAAGGACAGTGTGTTAAACTCGCTGTCAGACAGAGTACGGAACATGCGACACGTCCGTCCACACTTTCTTTTATCGAGGGGGCTGTTCTATCAACACGTACTGCAATGAAAATAATTTTACTCATTTTCATGTGTAATTGCATGTCATATTAAAATGTGTAATACAAGCATTTCTTTGTTTTCCAGTAAAGAAATACTGATCAGCTTTTGACATGTTCTGATAATAATTTGTCTGATTTCTCAGAGATTGCTTTTGCTTCGCAGCACTGAGAACCAATGGAAGCCCGTTTCCGCCAGGGAGTAAAAAAAAAACGCACTATGGTATCTCAGAATTGCGACCTAAAAACTCAGAATTTTGACTTTATATCTCACATTTGCGACTTCGAAAAGCCCATATTTCATTGTCTATGCTTTTGTTATTGTAACGGATTCGGGTTCTAGGGCTTGTGCCCTCGCCGCTCCCACCCTACTTCGTGCCTCACTGTATTGGCTTGAATCCAGGCCTTGCTAGCTGAGCTAAAGAACATTTTAGATATAAAGTCGGAGTTCTGAGTTACCAAGTCGCAATTTTGAGTTACTTAGTCGGAATTCTGCGATACCATAGCGCGTTTTTTTAACTCCCTGGCAGAAACGGGCTTTCATACATTTCAATTAGTCTGATCAGTGTAGGACAAGTTAATGTAGAACCATTGCTATGTCTGTCTCTTGTTTGTATATAAATGAATGTCTTTGACAACTTAATGTTAGTTTTTAATTTAGTTTTACGATGTAGGTCATGTGTTAACATATGCACGAGCATACGAAATGTCTCCCTCCTGATTCAGCTCATGCTCCATAGGAGAGAAGAGATTCCTCCTGCTTCTCGTACAATCATATCAGAACAGAAGCCCGTGTCGCCCAGCTCTGATTCAAGAGCGACTCGCATCTTCAGCCCTTTTTTTATTCGTGATCCTAATTTTCTTTAGTTATGATCAATATTGAACTTTTTCTAAATAAAACGACAATAATCAAACATGCAGGCAGACTTTTAAAAAGTATTAGGAGCTGACAGGGTGCCCCTTTGGAATAGTTGTCAGAAAATGTGAGAAAAGGAAAGGTACGTAAGCTCTCACACACAGCATTAGAGATTGGCATCTGATGAAAAAAAAAAAACTACCTGTCTCCCCAGCATTTAACGGTGCTGTTGTTTTGATTTTACATATTGTTAGCATTTTAATGAATTGTTAAAAGATTGATACACAAATCGCTAAATAAGAAAACGTAAAAACCCTAGCTGTAAGCAATTGGCCATTCATATTCCTGAATTTTAAATCCCTGTGTTTTTCTGTATCCGAATGCCTGGTGCAGCTAATTTGAAAGCAGAGTCTACCATTTACAGAAGCGTATTGTTGCCACCAAGGAAAAAAAATCCTGAGTTTACAGGAGTAAAGAGGAAACAAATGCAAACACCGTTTAGAAAAAACACACACGTCTCAGGCCTTAACCATGACAAGGATAGGATTTGAACCTAGACGAGCAGAGCACAATGAATTAGCAATCCAAAAAGTGACTCCTGTTTAACTTTCTTTTCGCTTGCTCGATTTGTAGTACGCTCCTAAATCCTTACAACCGATAAACAAAACGGCTTCATGTGCCACAGCATTCTGCTGCAGGTACGGTTTGCACCGTGTATTAGGCGAACCCGAATTAAATATTTCAAATATGTGAAGAATTTCATGAAACCTGAAAAAAGATCACAGCCAATGTCAGCAATTCAGACCCTGTAGGCACCTTCAACAGAACAAAACGATCTGAAGCCGCAATAATTTCATAGAGTGTATTATGACACTCTAACCACGTTGTTGCTATTACTGCTACTTCTGCTGCCGTTGCTTTAAACTCTACTCAGCGGGCAAGTAAAGTTGTACAAGGAATAGACTACTTTGAGCCGTCCAAATTCCATTATGTGAATTTAAGCTTTTTTTTTTATTAATAACAGCATTAGTAATACAATGCGTGCTCAGAAACCTTACTTATTAGCTTATGAAGCAATAGTGTTTCGACAATTTGCTGTCTTCAAAAAGTAAACGCTGAAGTTTTTATACTTCCTTGTGAGCAGATCACCTTTGATTTAGAAAAGGAAAACTTACTCCTCTGTTGCTTTCATTGCAATATCTGAATCGAGACCCAAGCGCTAAGAAAGCTGAAAAACGCAGAAGTCATAAACCCGATTTTAATTTAGACACACATTTTCTAATGCAGCCTTCATTACAAGACAGTCTATTTCTCGAAAGCGTGTTATGTAAAAAAGAGAAAAACGAAAATATATGGATGACAATATTTAAAAGCTTAAGATTTTACTTTTGAGAAACTGTCATTTTATGTATCTAGACGCTTTTCAACCACTGCTTTTTGAACTTTGCTGTGCTTCCTGAATCATTTTCAGCGTTATAAACTGGGTGTGGAAGTAGCGATCACTTTGTAGAGCAGTTGATAGACTGGAGCTGTTCAGACTACTCTTGTTATTTCTCAAATGCTTCCATCATTTTTCTTTCAGGCTAGGACGCGAGTGTGTACATGTGTTTGGTTTTCGTTTCACTGATTCCCATTGAAGATTTGTGAATTAACAAGGAAAGAATCAGTTGCCTCGGAAAGCAGAAGGTTTGGTTCTCAACGATCTTGAAGACACGCCCATGTAGAGCAGCGTGTGATGATTCGTACTATAAAAGACCAAGTGCTCAAAGTGACGTCTGTGTTTGCCGTTGAAACTTTTCATCTCGGGCGCACTTTTAGAAAGCAAAGATAGAGCAGTTGTGTTGAATCACACTACGACAGCTGTCAGCAGAGTGGCGCAGCAGAAGCGTGCTGGGCCCATAACCCAGAGGTCGATGTATCGGAACCATCCATTGCTATACACACCGTCAGTCTAATGAAGTGAATTTAAGCTGATCTTTTTCTTTCGTGTATGTGCAAGCTTCACACTTACTGTATTCGTTAATCTTTACCAATAGCAGATGCCCAAATGTATCTTTGGTTGTTCTGCGATCCTTCATAGTTTCCTCAATTCCTTCAAATGAACATCCATATCAAAGCAATTATATATATATTACAATTAAGGTACATATTAAAAATATCAACGCACATTTCTATAATGCTCATTTAATAATGATTGTCAAGGATTGTCAAGTTCTCCAACAAATCTGTGTTCTAATTTTAAAATATTTTTGCTAAGGATACAACGGGTGTATAAATGAATTCTCCCAACAGCCAGTTAAAGAAAAATTCCACACGTGAGGATGGTTTTCTTGGACATTGACTTAGGTACTGAATTGTTTACTTGTTTTAGTTGCACACGAGTAAAACACGAAGATTTCCTGCAACATTCAAGAGGGTTTGCGAAGAAACCCCTTCAATTTTTAGCGGAGATTATGTTAACATCATCACAATCTGAAGCACGTCCCTGAGTGCGTTTGACCCACCAGCCCTTTGTTTAACAGCTGCAGAGGGACACATTCCCGTTGCTTTTCACAAATCACTGGCATTTTTTTGCAGCATTTCTTCTGTCCTGAGAAGCAAGATTTGTATTTTATCTTTCAGAAGTTGTATGAATTTCTTGAAGTTCAAAAACAACTTGTTCCTGAAAAGAAATGAACACTTGCTTCAAAGTAAATCAAGACGTATGTGTCTCTTGCTGTGTGTGCTCTTATCTGTCCATCTCTCTCTCCTCTTCTCTCTGGCAGTCTGTGTAGAGTATCTGAAGGGGATGTAACACCACTTGGAAAAGAAGAAAAATTCTCAGGAAAAATTCTCAGGAAAATTCTCAGGCAGAATAAAAAATCATTATTCTTTTCTCAGTCAGATTCATTGCTCAGACTCACACTCAGACAGGATCTCAACTCCGTACTGCTCTCTATCCTCACAATCCAGAACCAGAAGATATTCAGACAATCAGTGCTGCTACATGAACAATATCAGACAGAACAGCCTGGACTCATGTCACATTTCCCCCTTTTATCCTTCCTCCCAGCCCTCTTAGAGACATAGAAAAGCCCCTGGTTCTCCTCTCTGTGAACTGGGCTCAGGGGTCACTGATCTGGCAGTTGTGGGCTCTGTTCCAGGTCGAAAGCAAGAAGGTTCTATTAACGCTTTCCAGGACTTCCAGCCCTTCAGTATTACTTTCTTTACTGTATGTCAGCCTCCCAAAATGTTTATAAATGTTTTATAACACACATGAGTGTGGAATTATCTTATTATTTATATATAGTATTTATGTAATAAACACCAGTAGTGACAATATGATCAGTATATTGATTATTTGTAGCCGATTGTCCGATGGTCGTGTCTACAATAGTGACCATTTGACCAGTCTGTAGCTCTGGGCAGTGGGATTCAGATCACACAGAAGACCTGTCTGTGTGTGATTCCACACCAGCCCTGGGATTCAGCTACTCTCACAAATGTCTCACAGACTGTCTTATAAATTTACAATTAGATGAAGTCATGTAACAGTTTTACAGATAATTTAAATAATCAGACAGCAGTTTTGGCAGTGGATACATCTCCACATGGGGGAAAGGGACAGTAAAATAGTAAGGAAAATACAAAAGAAGAAACTGAAATATATGCGCTCACTGTAAAGTACGAAGAGGTGGTCAGACAAGCAAAACAGCTTTGCGGATAATGTGAAGTGACATTGTTTTGTGTCAATCAGCTCATGGATTCAGCTTCATGTGCCTTAAGCTGTGCATGCCTTCATGAAGACTCTCTTTAAGATGATTGCACCTTTCATTGTCAAATCGCCTTCTTTGGATACAAAAGTTGCACCAATACTAAGAGAAAGAATGAGGAATGGCTTTTATCAAGCGATTGCAGTGTTTGTTTGACTGAGGATCCTTGTGTGCTGAACTGGCCTCTGGAGAAGTGTAGTGCAGTAAAACAGAAGGTTTGTGTCACTCAAGATTGTTACAGAACAGAACAATACAATTACAATACTTTTGTGAGAGTAAATATTACTGGTGCATCACAGTTCTTATAATGGTGAAAACAGGAGCACCTTCTCTACATTTTTGACTGAAGTATTTAAACGGAAAGAAATACTATCACTATGCAATTCATAAATGCAATTGAGCTCCTCTAAATGTTCTAGTCTGATGAAACAATGTATAGAATTAGGTGACAATATCGGAATTCATTCAAATGCATAAGATTAATTTTCAGCAACAAAAAAAGTGCTTGGAAATATTTTACAAGAATGAAACCTTACATTCACCTAAATAAACATTCACCCTCTACATTAGCAGAGAACAGTAGGACAGAAAGTTAGTGTCACTGGACACTGCGTCAGAGAGGCTGATCTCTTCTCCCTCATTATGCAGGCTTACCCACTCATGATGAACTGTCCTTCAGCGATACTCAGCTGCCATCATCGACTCAGACATGACGTTCATGTACATATTATACCTTAATATGGCACTGCGTTACAATGATTTGATCAAAACAACTGGTGAATAAATAATAATCAAATATTTTTTTCCTTTCTTTTAGTAGCTAAAGACCAAAAAAGAAGCATTTATTCTTTTCCTCTCCTACCAGCCCTTACAAGTCACCCAGTTTTTAGTTTAGAGCTGGATTAAAGCTCCAGTCTCTTTGAGGGTTGAGTTGGAATCCCACAGCTGCCAAATATCTCCAACTATCTCAGTGTTAAGAAGCAAAAAAACTCACATTTGCTGCAGAAGGAACAGGAGAATTCGTGCCATTCAGCCTTATAGCGTGATGTCATTTTCTCATTCTCGTTTTTAGATGCTTGTGATCGAATCTATGATCCTTATGAGTATGGTCACCCTCCATAAAGGTAGCACAGATACAACGTGCCACGTTTTCAGAGAATCGCATTAATTACAGGTCAGAAGAAGGCGACAAAGTGTCCGCTAGGCAGTTCAGCGATTTCAATGGTGTTCTCTGTTGTTTAGGTCCAGAATGACACCCGTTACAACCAGGAAACACACAGTGTCAGGCATCAAAAAGACTTCCCAAAACCCTGATCCTCTCCTTGATCCGGTGATGGCATCCAGACATTTCCTGCAACACAGCCAGGATACGGTCTTCAACAACACGAGTGAAAAGCTAATTCCCAACCTTTGCAATCCTTTGCAAAGAAGGACCACATGTGCTCAGTGTTAAATGCACTGTTCATTATTAATAATAATAATAATAATCTTTACATTATATAGCGCCTTTAAAGGTGGCTTTTCAAAGCACTTTACAGAATGACAACAATAAAGTTAAAAAAATACACAAGATAAGCAGGATGAGAATACACAGTTAGAGTAGACAATAGATGGTGGTATTAAATACAGTAGGAACAGAGGGGTAAAGAATAGTTCATTAAAGGCTCTTCTAAAGAAGAGGGTTTTGAGTCTGGATTTGAAGGAGTTTAGAGAAGGTGACTCTCTGATATCCTTGGGGATAAAGATCCAGAGCTTTGGGGAAAACAGGAGAAGGCCCTGTCACCCATAGAGTGTAGATGGACTGGGGGACAGATAGGAAAACACAATTAGAAGAGCGGAGGTTGTGAGGTGGGGAGTAGGGCGATAACCCAGACAGGTACTGAGGTGCTAAGCCATGGAGAGCCTTATAGGTGAGCTTGAGGATTTTGAAGTTGACAGGAAGCCAGTGCAAGGACTCCAGGACAGGAGTGATGTGATCACAGTCCAGTGCTTATTTCTTTCTTGTGGCTGCTGGTTCATTTTCAACTGTGGACTCTTAAGAAGTCCTGTATTTGACTTGATCAACACCAATCCCTAGAGGATTTCGAAAGGTTCAATAAAAATGACACATGACTCTGGGGGGACTCGAACCCACAACCTTTGAATGACTTCATTCTATCAAGGCCTAGAAGTCCAACGCGCTCTCCATTGCGCCACAGAGCCAGCTGTGTGAAAAAGTGTTTGCCCCCTTCCTGATTTCTTATTTTTTTGCATGTTTGTCACACTGAAAGTTTCAGATCTTCAAACAAATTGAAATATTAGACAAAGATAACACAAGTAAACACAAAATGCAGTTTTTAAATGAAGGTTTTTATTATTAAGGGAAAAAAAAATCCAAACCTACATGGCCCTGTGTGAAAAAGTGATTGAGATTTATCAGTCTGGAAAAGTTTATAAAGCCATTTCTAAAGACCAAAATTACCCCAAGAGCACAGTGACGACTCATCCAAGAGGTCACAAAAAACCCCACAACAACATCCAAAGAACTGCAGGCTTCACTTGCCTCAGTTAAGATCAGTGTTCATGACTCCACCATAAGAAAGAGACTGGGCAAAAATGGCCTGCATGGCAGAATTCCAAGACGAAAACCACTGATGAGCCAGAAAACATCTTGATGACCCCCAAGACTTTTGGGAAAATACTCTGTGGACTGACGAGACAAAAGTTGAACTTTTTGGAAGGTGTGTCCCATTACATCTGGCGTAAAAGTAACACAGCATTTCAGAAAAGGAACATCATACCAACAGTAAAATATGGTGGTGGTAGTGTGATGGTCTGGGGCTGTTTTGCTGCTTCAGGACCTGGAAGACTTGCTGTGGTAAATGGAACCATGAATTCTGCTGTCTACCAAGAAATCCTGAAGGAGAATGTCCAGCCATCTGTTCGTGACCTCAAGCTGAAGTGCACTTGGGTTCTGCAGCAGGACAATGATCCAAAGTGGGCAAATTCTATGCCCGCTTTGATGCTCTGAACACGGGCAATGCTGAGAAGACCCCAAGTGTGCAGGGCGAGTTTGTTCTGAAACTCTCAGAGCAGGACGTGCAGAAGACTCTGAGCAGGGTGAAAATCCGTAAGGCTGCAGGGCCTGATGGGATACCACCTCACGTCCTGAGGACATGTGCAGCCCAGCTGACCACAGTGTTTACGGACATCTTTAACTCCTCCCTGTCACAGTCCATGGTCCCCATCTGCTTTAAAAATAACACTATTGTTCCAACCCCCAAAAAGACAAAAGTGACATGCCTGAATGATTACTGCCCAGTAGCATTAACATCTGTGGTGATGAAATGCCTGGAGAAGCTGGTGTTGTCACACATCAACTCCTCCATCACAGAGTCCCTGGACCCCTTGCAGTTCGCCTACCAGAACAACAGATCAGTGGATGATGCTGTCTCCCTGGCTCTGCATACAACCTTGGAACAACTGGACACTAAGAACTCGTATGTGAGAATGCTGTTTGTGGACTACAGTTTAGCATTCAATTCCATCATACCCAGTCAACTGGTGACAAAGCTCAGGGGATTAGGTCTGTGCAACTCTGTCTGCAACTGGCTGCTGGACTTTCTTATCGAGAGACCACAGGTGGTGCAGATAGGCAATAAAACATCAACACCACTCACCCTGAGCACTGGAACCCCACAAGGCTGCTGTCTGAGTCCAAGGTTGTACTCCCTATTTACTCACGACTGCACAGCAAGACACAGCAACAAGAAAGAATTAAGTTTGCCGATGACACCACTATAATAGGACTGATCAGTGATGATGACAAGTCCACTTACAGGGATGAAGTTGTACAGCTGCTTAGGTGGTGTCATAGCAATAACCTGGACTTGAACATAAAGAAAACGAAAGAGCTAATAGTGGACTTTCGGAGACACAGGCCATACACTCACAGCCCACTCAGTATTGATGGAACGGAAGTGGAAACAGTCACCAGCTTTAGGTTTTTGGGAATTCACATCTCTGAAGATCTAACCTGGACTGTGAACACTGACTCTATCATGAAGAAGGCTCAGCAGCGCCTTTATTTCTTGAGGTGCCTCAAGTGATGGGGGATGCCAATACATGTGTTGGTGAACTTCTATTGCTGCACCATCGAGAGCATCCTCACCAACGGGATCACTGTGTGGTACGGTAACACCTCTTCGCGAGAAAGAAAGGCACTACAGAGAATGGTCAATATGGCCCAGAAGATCATCGGCTGCGGTCTCAACGAGATTAAACAGCTCTATGAGGACCGCTGCCGTGGTAGAATTCTGGCCATCACAGAGGACAGTCACCACCCCGGGCATGAGCTCTTCACCCCACTGCCCTCAGGCAAGAGATATAAGAGCATACGGACACTTAACACTAGATTCTTCAATAGCTTCTATCCACAAGCAGTGAGACTGGCGAACAAATTTAGCCATCCCCCTTGGACCACACCTACACCATCACCATCTACCTCTTTATGATTTCTTATCTATTGCACATCTCCAGTCATTGTTTACACGTCTGTATTGTTTACATTCAAACTGTCTACATGTTTACTTGCACATTGTCTGTTGTTTGTTTGTACATTGTCTTGATGCACTGTTTGCACTTTGTCTTGTTTTTTACACTTGTTTTACAATCGAGAGACTTTCTGTAAGTAAGAATTCCATTGTACCAGTACCGGTTACATATGGCAATAAAGTTCAAGTTCAAGTTCAAAACACACCAGCAAGTCCACCTCTGAATGGCTTAAGAAAAACAAAATGAAGACTTTGGAGTGGCCTAGTCAAAGTCCTGACCTGAATCCGATTGAGATGTTGTGGCATGACCTTAAAAAAGCGGTTAAGGCTCGAAAACCCTCCATAGTGGCTGAATTACAACAATTCTGCAAAGATGAGTGGGCCAAATTTCCTCCACAGCATTGTAAAAGACTCATTGCCAGTTATCGCAAACGCTTGATTGCAGTTGTTGCTTCTAAGGGTGGCCCAACCAGTTATTAGGTTTAACTAAATGTTATCCACAACTTCAAACACCTGTGAGAAACGGGCAACTGCAGTGTTACGCCTGCTGGCTCCACAGATAATCCTTTTTTGAAGTTTAAGGAGAGGATTTCTTTGTCAATTCAATTAAACGTTTCAGAAATGCTGAACTATTGATGTGTTTCACACGCAGCACGGGCTCTCCTTCGCTTACAAATATTTTTTTTACACCAATTTACTCAACTACGATTTTGCTGAGCATTTTGTTTGCTTGCTTCCTATTGTATACTGCTCTGATTTCTGTATTGTTCAATTTCCCTGTTGATTTTAATTTCTTGTTTTCTAAGACAATCAGACCAGCTGTTCTGACCTTACCCTGCACTGGAGCCACTCTTTTCTTTCCAAAGGCGTGGAGAGAGATACTACTGCAGGTAACACCCCATGAGAAACATCATGAGTTTCTGGAAAAGCTCTCTACCTGCCCGCTCCCCACACCGACGTGTGTGAGCAGGGATTTAAAGGGACATTCTGAAGTGTAGAAACATTTTATCGTTACATACTTTTTCTGTGCAGTTAGTTCTCCTTCAACTCCGCCCGACAACAGAGGTCGTTTTTAATACAGGAGTAAAAGCACACTGCACATCTGCAAAACATCACGTTAAGGTTTAGGGAGTGCGACATCAGTGATTGGAAGGTACAGATGCAACCATTCAAAGTGCGCAGTACAGACACATACCGGAGGTAATTGGCTACGGCGTCGCGCATTGTGACGCGCGATGACGCAAAATACCGCGGTATGTGATTGGTTGACCAACAGGGGCACTCGTAGTCCGTTGGTCAGTCGTAGAAAGATTTACAGTAAATGTCTTTACTGTGCCCATTTTAGCATTGAATATTCATATGTAATTTTACCACTGAAGGGAAATCTTAGTACCTGAGCATAAAAAGAATAGGAGCATACTGTAACGCGTGTGAAGGCCATAAACGATATTAATTTTGGAACATAAACATACAGTATATGGCTGGTCTCTGTACTTTAAATAAAAAATACACACCAGTATTCCATTACTCCCTAAACATTTTAAGCTTCGAAGTCTTTAACTAATGTGATACGGGAGTCAACAAGCATACTTTTAGAATTTGATTAAAAGGGAATATAATATGGAATCGCGTATCTAAAGAAATTAATAACGATATAATTATATTCATGTACCGCAACACAAGAATAGTACACGCTGTACATTGTCTGTTGATAATGTTTCTGTAGTGCTTTTTCAGCACTCTGCATGTGACCTTGCCGGTGGCACTGTGGGTTAGGTTCCTGACTCCTACCTCACATGCTGTGTGTTTGAATCCCACTGGAGTCATAACTCTTTTTTCAACAAACATTTCTTTGAAAAAATAAAACATTTCCCTGGGTCAGAGATTAAATAAAACCTCACTCGCACCAAACAAATTTATATTTCTAAATATCACAACATGATCGAATTTAAGTCATTTTAATAACAATGAATAGTCACCTATGCGTTACAATATAAACATTTATAATGATTTAAATCGCGTTTTGATTTAAATCGCAAATGCGGGTTTAAATATTTGTGTTTTTTGATTCACAATCAGACAAATGCAACATAAATTGATATCTTTGTCTTCTAAGTATCTTAATAAACTTTCAGCATAGCTTTCTCCCTGTTTAGATGTATTTTACTTGGGATCTTGGGATCAAACATGGAAAGATTTGAGCTCTGGTTGAATGATAAGTGTCGCAGTTTAAATCATTTTCGTAGTTAGAAATTATGAAACGCCCTGTTAAAAGCAAGGGAGTTTTTATGTCCGTTGCAGTAAAAGAGAATGCCTGACAAAGTAGGGCTTGGACAGATTCCAAGTGCATTTTTGCAATTTACGTTGCATTGTGCTGCTGTAATACAGTTTAAAATAATTAAAAGTCTAAACAGTATCAGCTTTATTTATGGGTTGCAATTTAAAAAAAGTCAAAAACCGCACTCAAAATGCAATTTAGAGCTTTCTGGCAAGAGGAGACACCCAAATTAATAATGTAACATGCCACTGCATGAACAAGGTTATACTGCTATTTCCTGAGTCTGAGTTCTTGTGTCCGTCCTATCCGAGCCCAAAAGTATTACAATATGTATCTTTATAGCAAGGTGGTGTACAGCTTTTTAGTATAGATTACACTTTTCTAAAATGGATTTAAAAAATAAAAACGATTACAATCTAATCTTTCCACGTTTGATCCCAAGATCCCAAGAAAAATAAATCTAAACAGGGAGAAAGCTATGCTGAAAGTTTATTAAGATACCTAGAAGATAAATATATCAATTTATGTTGCATTTGTCTGATTGTGAATAAAAAAACACATATATTTAAACACGCGTTTGCGATTTAAATCAAAACGCGATTTAAATCAATATAAATGTTTATATTGTAACGCATAGGTGACTGTTCATTGTTATCAAAATGACTTAAATTCGATCATGTTGTGATATTTAGAAATATAAAAGTAAATTAATTGTCCATAATATTGCTATTCTGTTTTTTCAAAGAAATCGCAGTACACGAATATAATCATATCATTATTAATTTCTTTAGATACGCGATTCCATATTATATTAGCAGAAAAGCTTAAAACTACCACTTTTTAACACGCTATTTCACATGTTAGTTAAAGACTTCGATGCTGAAAATATTAAGGGAGAAATGGAATACCGGTGTGTATTTTTTCTTTAAAGTACCGATTCCTGGAATCTGGCTGGCTGACATCCTACTGAAGTGGTTCCATAATATCTGGTATACAGAAAAGAAAGCGTTGATAAAAAAGCCTGGATTCTCATGTATCTGATACAAGTATCTTTTAATACAGTCTTTGCTGTGCTCTTGAGGATCCTTGTGATATTTTGAGCTCTGGTTGAATGATAAGTGTCGCAGTTTAAATAATTTTCGTAGTTAGAAATTATGAAACGCTCTGTTAAAAGCAAGGGAGTTTTTATGTCCATTGCAGTAAAAGAGAATGCCTGACAAAGTAGGGCTTGGACAGATTCCAAGTGCTTGTACAAATGTGCTAAAGAAATTATACTTTGAGTTTACAGCTTGTCCAAAGTCATTCATTATTAATACTATTAGTAATATCTTCGGTAAAGGCTTTAATGCATAAATATTTCTGATAAAGGTAGGTTGTGTACTTTTGTCCAACTGAGCAATCTTGCTTTCATAAAATATACCAGCTTTTTAATGACTGATGATTAACATGCTGTAATACACAGTTTAAATTTAAAAGCTCAAAATTTATACCACGAAATACCCCACCCATTTTGAATGGCTGAATCTGTAGGAAGTTTCGGGTCACTTTTTTTGTTATAGATTCAAGCAACCCTAAATACCTTTTCAAGAAACATTTCAGAATCCATGTCACATCCAGTACGATTGCTACACAGGTCTACAGAATACAATCAGAATACTGTTATTCTGAATACAATCAGAATACTATATAAAACACACCACCCAAACATTTCTAAAACAGGAATTACATGTTTAGGAATGCGCCCTCCTTTATACATTAAATAAAAGGTCTGAAGCCTGCTCCAAAGAAGAACTATATTCAGAGCTGACAAAGAAGTGATAGGAAACATCTCGGAAAACGAAGGTGCTGTCGTTTTTCAAGCGTCGGACACCAAGAGCTGAACCTGGCGTTCTCTGATAAAAGTAAGGTGTTGGGAGTGTGGCTGGGTGGTCTAAGGTGCTGGGTTTGTGCTCCAATTTCTTCGCAGGGGTAGGTTTGAATTTCACTGCTGCTAAGTGTTTGTGGGTTAAGACCATCCTTCTATTGCAAGTTCAATGAGTAAAAAACTTTGCTTGACAGTCTGTTGAGAGACTGAATTAGGTGTTTCAAGATAGTCTTTGTTAGCTTAACATCAAGGCAGAAAAAAGCCTCATTTTGTCTTCCCAACAGCAAAGCTCTTTGGTCCCTTCAGCGTTATGCAGGGAACAACATCTGCCGTGATCACTTTTCAGAGTCAGTGCGAATCGTAGTGTGCCGTAGTTGTTTTTAAAATTGGTTTTGTTGGCATGCTGCATTTGTTTGTGAAACTTTAATGCTGTGTTTTTTCATGCCGAATCGTTGGCAGGAGCAAAGCTTATTCAACCTTTGCACTCAGCGCTCAATCAGAAATACAGTATGTATTACTATTAGTGGCACTGAGGTCACTATGGTGCAATTGAGCGATGTAAGACCAATGGCATAATGGATAACGCATCTGACTTCAGATCAGGAAATTGTATGTTTGGCCCTTCCTGGCTTTTGTTGCGTTAAAACGATTTACCTTCCTTTATATAAATTAACTGCACCTGAAAGCTATAGAAAACACTTTGGGTAAATTGTCGAAATTTGCATGAGGCTGCAGACAACTTAACACTACTGTCTGGAGATCAGCTCCTTCTCTGAGCTCCATTGGAATGAAATCCCGTGGGTAGCAAAGTTGGAGAGCAGCTCAACTTGTGCTCAGTAGGGTGCTGAGGGTTCAGTACTGGTGTCGTTCTAATTAGCACGAACTGCACAGGCTCTGAATCAGACCATTTCAATTAGTTTGGTCAGTGTAGGACACTTAATGGAGAATTATTACTTTGCCTGTCTCTTGTTTGTATATAATTTAATGTCTCTGATAACTTAATGTTAGTTTTTAATTTAGTTTCAGTTTTACGATGTAGATTAATGCATTGACATATGCATGAACACGCGAAATGTCTCACTCCTGATTCAGCTCATGCTCCATAGGAGAGAAGCGATTCCTCTTGATTCTCGTACAACCATATCAGAACAGAAGCCTGTGTCACCCAGCTCTAATTCAAGAGCGACTTGCATCTTCAGCCCTTTTTTTTGTTCGTGATCATTAATTTCTTTAGTTATGATCAATATTGAACTTTTTTGAAATAAAAGTAATCAAACATGCAGGCAGGTTTTTGAAAAGTATTAGGAGTTGACAGGGTGCCCATTTGGAATAGTCATCAGAAAATGTGAGAAAAGGAAAGTTACGGAAACTCTCACACACAGCATTAGAGATTGGAATCTGATTGTAAAAACGCTACCTGTCTCCCCGTCGGTAATCAAACCCCAGTTTCCCGCATGACAGGCAGGGATACACACCATGACACTAACTAGGAGCGCTTGCTAGCTGTTAGGAGGCATTTATTCTTATGGCTACTACTGTTTCGGGTTTCGACTTTTATTTTCATTCCTTCCAGAGGAGCGCATGAAAACGAGTTTCCATCTGCACCATCCTCACTCCTGCTCTGCTATTGTCACAGCTCCTCCTTGTGCACGACCAACACCCATGGAGTCGGTTCTTTCAGCTTTACTAATTAGGTTTTCAAAGGCTGGAAGTAGGGCACAAGACACATGAACACTAAAAGCATCCTTATCTGCTTTCAGCTGCGAAATGTCATTCGTGGACACTGAAGAATTTGTTTCCAAGGCAGCGGTTTCAAGCAATTTAGCGTTTTAAAAGTAGAGCAGTGCGTTTCCATTTTTATGCAGGCACACAATGACATAAGGAGATTGTCGTAGTCGGCAGGACTTGAACCTGCGCAGGGAGACCCCGATGGACTTCAAGTCCATCGCCTTAACCACAAAAACACAGCAGAACTCTTCAAACCAATTAAAGTCCGATTAAACCGCTCCACCAACCTGTCGTTCTGGGGATGCAGTGGGATGGTCCATGTCTTAGAGATCCCCAGGCGCTGGCACACTCTGGCGAAGACCTCGGATTCGAAGTTACGCCCCTGGTCACTCTGTAACTCCTCCGGCACCCCTAGCCTGGCAAACATCCTGCAGGATTCCTGCAGGATCTCTATCCATCGCACAATCTGCCCCTCTGGCTCCTTACAGTGGAGCAGCCAGGTGAGGGACGCATGGTCGGTCCTCAACCGGAACCGGGTCCTGAACAGGTACGGCCTGAAGTGGTGGACCGCCGCCATCACCACCAGCAGCTCGTGACGGGTCACGCAGTAGTTCTGTTCAGCCCTAGTCAAAGCCCGACTGTAGTAGGCAACTACCCGCTCCCCATCTGGCCCCTCCTGCGCCAACACCGCGCCCACCCCCGAGTCACTCGCGTCGGTATCCAGGATATACGGTAACCACGGATCGGGGTAGGCTAGCACGGGGGCCCCCACCAGAGCTTCAGGTAACCGGCTGAAAGCCGTCTCGCAGCCCGAGTCCAAGTCGAAACGGCGGCCCTTGTCGGTGAGGCGGTGCAGCGGGGGAGCGATGCTGGCAAAGTCCCGGACAAACCTCTGGTAATACGAAGCCAACCCCAGAAAGCTGCGCAGCTCCGCAACAGTGCGGGGGGTCGGCCAACCCCTCATTGAGGTGACCTTAACTGGGTCTGTAGCCACCCCTCACAGTCCAACAACATGTCCCAGGAAGGTCACCTCCTGCCTCAGGAGCACGCACTTGCGGGGATTGAGCCTCAGGCCAGCACGGCGGATGCAGGCCAGCACCGCCTGGAGGTTCGTCAAGGCCCTGGACATGAACCAGCAGATCGTCCAGATACAGCACACACTGGTTCCACGGGACCAATGCCAGCACCCTCTCCATCAGCCTCTTGAAAATCGCCGGGGCATTGCACAGACCAAAGGCAGTAAACTGCCAGAGGCTTCGAGCGAGTGGTACCTGCCAGTAGCCACAGCGGAGGTCAAGGGAGCTGAACCAGGTCGACCCGGTGATGTAGTCCTTGGCATCGTCTATCCTCGTCAGGGCGTAGGAATCCTTCCAGGTGACCTCGTTCAGCTTGCGGTAGTTTACGCAGAACCTCCACGACCAGTACAGCTGGCGCCGAGGGCCCGCGGAGGGCTCAATCACTCCCATCTCCCGGATCTTTTCCTTGGCGGCGGTCCGCTTGGCGTGAGCCATGTGTCCAGGTGGGATGCGATTGGCAGAGCGTCACCAGTCTCGATGTCATGTTGGTAGAGGTCCTCAACGGTGCGCCTCGCTTCCACACAACCGCCGCCGCCTTGTCTGGCCTCCCGGCCGACTCGGGGGCAGGATCCGGCACGCTCGCTCCCCGGCTCACAGGCCCGGTCTGCCGCCGCCGCCACAGCCTCTCTTTCCCTCAGCTCCGGCAAGCCCGCGTCCCTCGGCCTTCGCCGGGCCTGCCCTCCACCAGCGTGCGGGGCTGTTCCGCAGGGGTCGCTGCACGGGCTGTCTCCATTTCCCCCTCGCTGGACTCCTCCGTTGCTGCCTCGGTCAGCTGGCAGAGGGCCCTGGTCTGCTGGCGCTTCCAGCCACCCTGAACATGGCCTCAGCCCGTGTAGCAAGGGCCAAGGCCTGCTCCAGCGATGTAGGCGCGGCCAGCTGCACGTGGCGCCGCAGCTCCTCGGGTGAGAGGGCCTTGAGAAAGACCTGGAGAGCCATCTCCTGCTGCGCCTCCCAGGGAAAGTTGGGTATCCTCGGCGGGCGAGGAACGTGACATCAGCGGCAACCGGGTCCAGTCACTCTCCTGGTCGGCGCCGCCGCAGGGCCAGTCTCTCCCGCATCAGGTCCAGCGGCTCCTCCACGGCGAAGTGCAGCTGGAGAGCTGCCGCCAGCGCCGTGTATTCGCCTCTGTCCTCCTCCGAGACATCCAGGAGCACCTGGCAGGCCGCTCCTTCCAGCGCCGCCGCCAGGTGGCCGGCCATCTCCACCTGTCATCAGCCATTCGTCTGGGCCGCAAGCTTGAACTGCTCCTCGTTAATTTCCCAAGGCGCTTCCCCGTCGTAGCGACCGGGTTGCACCCGCGCTGATGGGTGTGGGAATCGCTGATCGGCTCCGGCAGGGAGGGTATCTTCTCTTTGGGGCATCCACTGGGTGGGAGTAGAGGGCAGTCGCCATAATTCTACCAGCAGGACCACTACTGGATAGCCCTGGTAAGGGCTGTGGCCACCTGTCGCACCCAGGAGTTGCTCAGGCTCTCTATGTGCGCTGCCGATGGGTTCTGTCTCTTTTAGAGTCAGCCAGCACTTGACAGATTTGGCTAATGTCTGCCAAGATTTGTCCATCCTTCCTGCTTCTGACACCAATGTAGTGTTTACAGGTTCTTCTCAGAACAAAGGACCAGTGGAGACGCGATTAACAAACCAAGCAATAGCTTTATTCTTTAACAACCACAAAACCAAACACAGGATATACACGCACATCAGGAGACTGACAGAACACGTACACATCTTTAGGGTGGTAATTACTTAACAACACGCTATACACTTATAAGACTACACAGGGCACTAGAACTACTAGGACATTATTTACACAGGTAGGGTCAGCCGCTGGAAAGCAGGGATAATAAGGAAATGGGTGGCACCCAAGCACATGTTAAAGAAAAAAACTTGGCTTCTTAAAAGTGATTATGATAGCCACAGGACAGAAGAGACAGTGCACTGTGGTCCAATAATGACTGTGTTGAAACAGCCAGAGAGTGCTGCATGCCATGGAGATGGAAAAGGTAGCTCATCCCAGTCAATCGCAAGGTTGTGTAGGACTGCACATGACCTGATGATGATGGTGCTGGCTCTTGATGGACTGGTATACAAACCAAATGACAGCCAAGCAAAGCGTTAGTTGTTTTACAATTCCGAAAGATTGTTCAAAGTGGCTTCTTGCATTTTTATGACTCCTGTTATAGTGCTTCTCTTGTAATGTTGTAGGATTGTGCACAGGTGTCAGAAGATATAGTCATAAAGAATAACCACAGGCAAAACAACATGCCAGCTTGCTCTTCCCTACTTTGAAAGGAAGATATTTGAACTGATTAAAGAACTTAATTTGAAATGTAAGCTCCTACTGACACAGGAGAGAGAGTTCTGAAAAGTAAGCACAAGGCACACCATGGATAAATAAATGTATTAATTTAAAAAAAGAAATAATGAGAAGGTCAGAGGAACAATAATTGTTGTATTTATTTGCTCAGGTAGTTTTATAAGTTTAACTTTCAGTAAAGTTCTGTTAAAAATAAAACTGGTCATTAGTTGGCGTCTTTTGTAACGATTTAGCAATAGTGACATGTCGGCTTGTTCGACTGGAGTGTTAAACAAAATTAATACAGTAGCGTCCTGTCTCAAGAGTACAGCTGCAGTTCTCGTTTGTTTCGTGACTAATTGCAATTGCATTAGTCTGTGTAAAAAAAGACTTCTGCAGCTCCAGTGGTGCGATCGAACTCATGCTGAGATAGAGTTCAAGCCTCACCTGGAGCAGTGTGGCCTATATCTTCAACTATTTAAACTAACTGACCAGTTTAGGTCCTGTTAAGTATTTGCTGGAGATCAGGTCTAAATTAACATCAAAGGAACAAGTAAAGGTTTGTTCCTTGTCAGACCTGAAGAAGGCTCCAAAGCTCAAATGTTGTTTGCTTCTCTTTTCAGCATGGAATAAAATTTTACTTGTTCCTACTGTATGTAGTCCACACATGCTGACACAGCTCCCTACTTAAGTTACCATCAGCAATGGACCTCCAGCAGACCTATACACAAATATATGAGAGAGGTCTACTGAAATGAGAGGAGCACGATGGAGTACCAAAGACTTGAAAAAGCACTCACTTTTCTGTGTTTTTGTTGTTACCCAGATTTGTATTTAATGTTCTTTTTCTCTTTGTTTTGAAGTTGTTCTGTTTTTTTTTTCTTTTTTGTAGTTGTTAGACTACTACAGGGATTTACCTAGGTTCTATTAAGACTTCTTTTATCAAAACATATTTTATTAATAAAAGTGTGATTTCTTAATAATCAACTTTAATGTTATCTTTATTAGTAACTGTTACACAGGTAATGCATGCACAGCCTTTATTATGCTATAGTGAATTTTCAGGTATCCCATGGAGGGAAGAGAACTGAAATTAAGGAAATACTTATTTAAAGGGGTATAAGTCTTAAAAGTGTTCTGTCACATCTGGGTGTTAATTGAATAGATTTGTTGTATTATTTCATATGATTTGACTCTACACTTGTGTTTCTCAGGAGACAGCAGTAATATTGGGGATTTGCGGGTACAGATAATAAATTATACTATACAAGTGTAGAGGTTTGATGGGTTTACTGAGACAATTATTAATTGTAGCAGTAATCACGAGGTTGTTCGTTGTGGCTTTTAGAAAATCAATCGTCAGAACAACTAACAACGCACACACACGGGTTCAATACACAAGATACATTTATTAACATAAATTGTGCACCTAACATATACTAGTCTGCCTGGATACGAGCAGCAGACCTTACTGTGAGGGTTATCAATATACAAGGTATATAATCTCGAAGAGATGCAAACACAAAGAGATACACAACAGAGAATATATGTCAATATATATCGTTCGGTTACCAAATCGCTAATCAGTGTTATTACCCACTGTTACTCTAAACTCGGAAGTAAATACATTACATTAAATTGATAACAACTTTTTTTGAGGTACAACTGAATTCTCGAGACGGAATGTAGAACATGGGGTTTACTTATCCACTGTGTATGGATTTGGAATTTCCCAGGACGAACACCAAACCAGCTGACAGGCTCTGTTGCAGCCTCGGTTCCAGCGGTTGTCCAATGGGCGTTGTCCCGGCGTCCTCTGGCTACCAGTCTGAATCCATCAAGAAGACAGGAATTTTAATATCACACTGCCGTCTTGTGTACAAAATATTTGTTCAGCTCTAACGTCTGTGTGTGTTGACAAGGCATCTCAAAAGGACGTATTAAATAAGAAAATGATCCTTTCTGTTACCATTCCTGTGGTTGGAGCGTTGTTTCACCCTTTTACGTTCTACAATATTTACAGACAAGGTTTTATCACTGGAGTTGTACAGAACAAGTGTGCATCAGTCCATGAAAATCATCAGTACTGCTGTTTTTCTATGCATAGTTTAATCAAGAGCACTTAAAAGATGCAAAAGATGGATTGTGGTCTGTGAGCACCTGCACATCTCTAAGTCACTTCCACAGCCTCTCGTGTTGGGGATGTAGCTCAGTGGTAGAGTGCATGCTTTGCATGTATGAGGTCCTGGGTTCAATCCCTGGCATCTCCAAGTATTTTATGTTACTGTGCTCATGTTGCAGTCTTCTGTTGAGTGAGAACTCTTTGGTCGTGTTCATACAGAGCCAGGTTTACACAATTAAACTCGAAGTGCTACAGTGTTCTCTGCAGTTTTAGATGTACTTCCAAAGCATTTAGTTCTGTTAACTACCAAAGAATGTGAACTAATTTAAAGTCACATTCAGGAAATCCAGAGAACGTCTTCACACTTGTCGTGGCTGTTGCAGAAAAACCTCACCCGGGATTTCCTGAGAGATCATTCAGCGAGTGAGTCCTCCCTCTGGATTCCGCACTGAGCTGAAAGCTGCGCGAATTCCTCACTGCGTGTCCTGTACTGTGTAGCACAGTGACAAGAACGCCTTGAGTTTTTTTCCGTATGTGAAGGAAAATGCAAAAGAGCATGAAAAGTATTGATGGTATAAAATATCCATGGTACAACTCGAGAAAGAACTGACAGACAAAACAATGATATTTGATGATTACAAAAGAAACAGAACCGTCCGAACATGGGCTTGGATCCTGAACGCTTGTGTTAAAAGACAAAGCAAAGGATATAACCTGTAAATGTCTTCATGTCTTACAGTTTATGAAATAACACAATTTCTTCCTTTCTTAATAACTTCTTACTATTGATAGATGCTTTTTTGAATTTTAACAGAATCACAATTACAGACATTTGGGGTTAAACTGTTATTCACATATTCTAACGAAGAGAAACGTTAGTGTCTTCCGCTATGTGAGCCCATTTCTCAAATAAGAAAAGAATAAGTTATATAAATTGAATTATTCTATTTTGTAGGCTTGCATAGTCTTATTCATATTTCAGTTAAACCTTTTCTTCTGTAGTAATTTCACTTGATATTATATTAGTCCTGATTTACAATTTTTGGACATGGTTCATCTTAAATAATTTGTAATTAGTTTCAGTTTTGGAAAATCGCACCCAGAAGCTATTAAACTGGTAATGTTTGCATAATGTGTAATGCAATAGTAGCATTTTGGGTGGGAAAACTAAAGGTATTTCTTGGTATGAATCCCAACACTTCATAAGCGGTGTTCGAGGATTTCTGGCTTCAGATAAAGCTGTCAATACATCACAGATTTTTACTCAATCAATATCAGCAGTGTTATCGCTACCGAACGCTAAATATAGATCCTGGCAATACTTCGTGAGATCTTCGTAAGAAAATCCAAAATACTACAGAAGCAATCAAATGTATACGTTTCGTTTGGATCGAGAAGAGGATAATTATGAGACTCAAAATATGCCTGTCTTTTCTTTTTTCGAGGACAAATGGATTATTGAGGTGTAAAGATGGGTTCAAAACCAAAATCATCTGCTGTTTCTTTGATAGTTTCTTCAAATCCTTCAACTGATCATCGATATCACGGAAAAATATTATACAAATTGTGGTTTTCTGTGAATTGCCAATTTTATTGTAATTACATCTTCGTTTACAGATGTCTTGCATGTATCACAAGGTATAATAGTCGCCGTGTGTCCTCAGCTAAAATGTTTTAAAAAGTACGACAAAAGTACAATATGCTTAACAACATTTATGGTTATATCTATATTAAAATGAAGGTAAATATATCAAGATATTAAAAAACAATTGTACAGTCCTAATCTCATAATGCTTGTGAAGTTTTCCAATAAATCCGAACTGTAATTTTGAAATATTATTGCTGAGAATGCGAAGAGAATACAAAGATCAAAATCAATGAGCGAAAATACAAAAGTAGTTAATTAAACTGAGTTTCTTCCCTGAAATGATTTGATTTGCTTGCAAAGTACTAAGCAGCTTTGAACGGATCGCGGGAATCAAATATACAGATGGGTTCAGAGTGTGCTTTCCAACTTTTGTGTAACATTTTCCTTTGATAGGGCAGAGTTGTCTTCACAATCTGGGTTACATAAAAAGGAGTGACGTCAGTACAAAACAGCTTTCCTTCTTGGGGAACAACGGTTGTGTTCCATATTTCTAACTATTTTGGTTTCAAGATCTCAATTTAGTGTGAAACATAAAACCACCCTTTTGGTTAACAACCGAGCCACAAAGACTCATGTACATCTTAACACTCCTCGGTCTCAGTGAAAGTAATACACTCCGTAAAATTTCCAGAGATTCATTCATTTTTAAAGGAAAATCACCAACAGCGGCCGAGATCTACTGGAGTTTTTCATTCTATACTGCGATTTCTGAAGGGTACCCTGTGAAAATATGAGTTTTGACGAGAAGGGATGGACATATAAGGTCATAAGGCTTGGGGAATTAAACTTTAAGGTGAAGATTGCGGGTTCAGCAGCAGCAGAACCTGATCAGTATCACTTGACTCCGATATACTTTGAAAATTAACTTCGGGATTTAGAGTCAGACGTGCTACCGTTGCACCATGGGGTACTTAATTAAAAAAAATAGAAAAACAGTCAGTGTTCCAGGATCTGTTATCAAGAACAACACCTGCACAAGAGCTGCGCAGGAAGAATAAAATATGGTCTGAGATGAAGAGACTCTCTTCGGAAGAGCGGTGCTCTTCACAGGAGAATTTTTTGTGAAGCTGATTTGTCTCCTTTGGGGAATTCAAAACAGCTGAGAGCTGTGACCTTGTGGCACAAAGGTAGCATGTCTGACTCCACATCAGAAGGCTGTGTGTTCAAATTATGTCGAGGTCTGCTTTTAGTTTTTCAGGTTCTGCTCGTCCTGAACACGGAATTCACACCATGTAGTTGAGTTCTATCTGTACACCACATAGATAATCTAAACAAAATAGAGCCCTACTGGACATACAGTTAGGATCTCACACAGCGAATACCCTTGAACACAAGAGAGAAGGCACAGTTCACATCTGCGAAACATCACATCTGTCTTTAGAGACAGCTACATCAGAGAATGGAATCCCGGAAGTTTCAAATAATTTATTTTAATACAGGTTCAAGCAAACCTGAAAGTTAGGGAGTTTCTGGACACTTTTGTTTTAT
Organism: Lepisosteus platostomus; assembly: GCF_059453375.1. Lineage (NCBI taxonomy): Eukaryota > Metazoa > Chordata > Actinopteri > Semionotiformes > Lepisosteidae > Lepisosteus > Lepisosteus platostomus. The sequence continues at coordinate 14,460,026 of NC_142615.1, read as the reverse complement.
TAAAAAGTTTCTGAAGCCTGAAAATGTAATTTGAAAAAAAAAACGCTATTGGACATTAGCAGGTACTTTTTGTAACGATTTGCTATTTCATGCTGGAAAACAAAGGAAACAGACCCAATGTTTGCTTTCAGGTGCGGTTCATTACATAATAGACATCTATTACTGAGGAGCTTGAATAAAATTTACATGAGCCAGGCAGAAGTCGAACCTAAAATCTTATGATCCAACATCAGATCCGTTATTTATTAAACTGCTGGTATTTCACATAACCTGAATTCCCCAATAGTGTGCTCAGCGTTGCTACTAGTAATATACCGCCCCGTCTAAAATTTCAAAGTGAGAAACATGTTTTCTGATTTTTTATGAGTTTTAAAATATAATCTCTTTAAATCAGACAAAGGCTTTATGTTCCGCACTGAAATTCCAATTGATTGAGAATTCAAAGAAAGACTGTTTTCTTCCACAACACCATATAATTATCACATCCACCAGACTCTCCTACTTCTCCAGACCTTGCTGGGTGAGCATTCGCTCCGATAAATTAGGTCACGTATCATGTTAAATCACTTCTTCTCAACACAACATTTCCTGGTGCACGTTTTCTCTATGAAAAAAATACATTTTTCCCTTGCATGATTTCTCGTTTTTTATCAAAGTGTACAGAAAGAAAAAAGAAGAAGAAATAGTGTTGCAAAAGAACTCTGTCGCCCTTGGGAAATGTCAAACGCATTGGACATGAAAAATGCCCAATAAAAGCCATTTCTCTTCGTTTCTTAGTGTCGGGGCTGCTACTGTATGTAAAAGAGGCAATTTGCTCTGAGAGCAGGTTCAACGCTTTCTGAACGTAGATGTCTCAGAGCAGTGTGTCCAAGTAGCTGTAAAAGGTGAAGGTTATCCCGTCACCATAGCTTAGTTGGTTAAAGTGCTTTTCAATTAATCAAAAGAACCTATGCTCAAATCCCAGCTGTGTATTTCTTCCTATCTTGTAGTACAGAACGTACCATTTTGGGCAATCACAAAGGGCTTGACTTCATTAAATGCATGTGTTCATTTCCTTTCTGGAAAACTTGTTTTTGATGAAATTCACACAGCTTGCGAAACATGAAATTCAGTTTTTGGTTATCAGTGCAGAAGAAATATTACCGGCTGGCAAAAAGAACGGTAAGAGATTTTTTTTTTGATTCAAGAAAATACTCCACCAGTCAGTCTCTGTGGTGCAATTGATTAGTGGTTCAAGTCCACCCAGGGTCAGGTTTCTTTTGCGATGTAAACATTGTTTTCACATAGGCCGATTGGATTTCTCAGCTAAACCACAGCCATTTTAATATTTGTAGGAAATGCGATTGTTCAACACGTGTCAAAAATGTCCAATAATGCCCAACATCGCAACTCCCCAGAAAACCATATTCACCCAAGAAAAATGATCGTCGAATCGTCATTTATACTCCCGTCACATCCTCTGCTGAAATATTTTAAAAATAAAATGCAGATTTGTTTGAGAACTTGACAAGCATTGTTTTATTAGCACTGTGCAGTTGGATTTTGATATTTTGACATATTTACCTTAATTTTAAACTGTAAATACTGTACAATCTATTGTAATTGTGTTGTAATATTAAAATATGTTAGCTGAGGATGCAAAGGGGTGAAAGGGAAAGGTCAGAGGGTACAGTAACAACAAGGTTAGGATTGGTGGAGGTGGTAGGGGTGTTGATGTTTTTTCTCTGTAGAGGATGATTGAGTTTTTATCGTTCTCTGAAGTGAGAAACTGGAAGAGTTGGGAGTTGAGAGATCTGATGAGGTTAGTTATAAAAGGAAGTTGATGTGGAGTTGTTAGCTGTAAGAATTCCTTAGTGTCTTTGATGTTGTCATCAAAGATAAACTGCAGTAAGCATAGATAAAAAGAAAATTATCTTTGCATACTGCCCTGTCTTTCTAACAACTGAACCTTTTACTTGTTCCTTTGCAGCCTACGCATGCCGACTCAGCTACTCACCTGATATTTAACATTCCTATAATCACAAATATGAATGTCCACTGTGGGTATTTTTTCCATGATTATTTATTCTGTCATTGAAGCATATTTTATGTCATACCGAAGTGTCATAATCACTGAATTTTTTTTTTCATTTAGAAAGTAAGAAAATGATAAATCACTATGAATTGCATTTAGCCTGTTCTGATCTAGATTTTCTATATACTTTAACATGCCATGTTCACAATGTCACAACTGAAATGCAACAGTGAAGTGTTGTAATGCACATAGTGTCAGAACATTGAGATGTTTTGGTAATGAGGAAGGAGGGACATGCCATGTTCACAGGGTCATATTTTTAAAAAATGGCACAGTAAAATTTCCTAAAGTTCAGGATTTTGATAGTCTGTTCCATTGTCTCTCACACCTCAGTGTCAGAATTTTTAGATGTTTTTATAACCAGGGGGTAGGTTTATAGCAAGAAGCAGAAAGTGCCATCACCCGTTGCTCATCCTCGGTTAACCATATATTCTCATATGCCATGTTCTAAATGTCCCATTTATATTAAAAAGTTCTTGTAAAATGCAAGATTTTAAGACTTTTGATGATCAGAAGGTAAGGTTGTGGTAAATATGCAGAAAGTGCCTGTGAACTTATGTTTTGCCTTTGTCTTATTTACTTATTGTGTTTGTGTTATTGTGAGTTTTGAAAATTGGTTTACAATTTTCTGAAATGTGTTTCACACAAAAATTATATGTGGATAGTCACTACTTACATATTCCCATTTACTGAGGATAAATACAGTAATCCATCCCGATTAGTACTTTTAAAAATTACTGTAAAGAGCCATCTACAGGTGAAAGGCAGCATAACATCACAGCAGCAGCATTTAGGGCAGAAGAAGAAGCTGGCGAATAAGAAGCCAGATTCAGCCTCGTTAATGCAATACCATTGGGTGAGGTGGAAAAATATTTCTTGCTCTGAATCCTAACATTTTTATAGGAGGTGTTCTAGTACTTCTTCCCTCAGATAAAACTACCAATACACTTAATTTCTACTCCATCAATATCAGCAGCGTTATCGGTACTGAGTCCTAAATGTACGTCCTGTCATCATATAAAATGTCAAAAGTTTCGACTGCATTCAACTGATCAAATTTCTCTTCGATGACTGTTATAATTTTATCCAAAATACATCCGAAACAAATTTGCACTGTTTTTTTTTTATCCAGAAGAGCATCATCATGAGACTCAAAACATACCTGTTTTTTCTTCTTTCCAGGAGGAAGGATTGTTCAGATGCAAACATTGGTCCAAAATCAATGTACTCTCCTATCGCTGTTGCTTCTTTAAATCCTTCATTTGAACGTCGATATTGAGGGTTGATATCGTACAAATTGTGGTTTTCTTTTAAAGCAAATTATATTAAAATATGAGCCTCTGTTATAGTTGTCTTGGAAGTTTCGGAAGGTATAATAGACCCCCTTGTGCCCTCAGCTAAAATATGATAAAATACAACAAAATGTATTTACATAGAACAGCATTTATGGTTACATGTATATTACAATTAAGATAAATATACAAAAGTATTAAAATACAAATGTACAGTCCTAGCATAATCATGCTGTCCAACTGTCTTTTTTGCTTGTCAAGTTCTCCAACAAATCTGTGTCGTAATTTTAAATATTCTAACTAAGGATGCATCGAGAGAATTCTTCTGCTAGCCGTTCGAAGATCAAAGTCCTTGGCTGAATATGATGTCCTTGAATGTTGGTCATTATTGGCCATTCCCAGTGATATTGACTTACATACTTAATTGTTTAACAAAAACATTCACATTTCTTGCAAATATCAAGTGGGTTAAGGTTTTGCTAAGAAATCCGAATAAGTAGAGATGAGGTTTACATTGCAATAATGAGAAGTGCATTTCTGGGTGGGCTCAAACCACTAACCTTTAAATTAACAGAGACTCACGTGTGTCCCTTTTCTCCATTTGCAAGCTTAAAAAAAAGAAAATAATGCTTTTTTCTTACCAGCCTGCGATATACAAGGCAAGATTTGTATTTCATCTTTAACAAGCTGTATGAATTTCATGAAAAGCAAGGTGTTCCAGAACGAAAATGAAAACTTGCGTTAAACAAAATCAAGCTGTACGTAATCATCCATAGTGATACATTTTGTAAGACAAGACGGGAAGAAAAGCACTGCTGGGATTTAAGCATCTCCTGTTTAAGAGGAAAGCATGTTAACCAAATCAGCCAAAGTGCCCTCAGTGTATCAACACCATGTCTGAGTCAGTGATTGCAGCTGACTGTCACTGGAGGACAGTTCATCGTGAACAAGTCAGCCTGCATAATGAGGGGGAAGAGACTGACTTCTGTGATGCAGTATCGACAGATACTAACCTTCTGTCCAACTGTTCTCTGCTGCATTCTGGATTAGCAGGTAAATATTGGTTTCCATGCGTGTGTAGGGGTTTTGTGTATTTACTGGAACAATTATTAATTGTAGCAGTAAGTCACAAAATGATTCTTTGATGGCTATTAGAAAACCGACTTTGCGGGTTAACTCATTAACGCACACACACAGATACGAATACACTTATTAATACATAAAATGTGCATATAAACATAACATATCTTAAGAGTGTGGGTTAGCAGAATACAAAAGGTATATATTAAATCACGAAGAGTTCCAAACCAAGAGGGACATACATTCAGTATACCATTCATTTGACTGTTTCGTAAATGAACTGGGATTACAACTTCTACACTAGATACTCAAAAGCAAGTACATCACTCATAGGTATTAGATTGATATCAATTGTGGTTGAGGTAACAATTGAATTCTCGAGCTGTAATGCAGAATGTTGAATACTCATCCGATCTGTGTGGATTCAGATCTCCCGCGGACATAAAGAAGCAGTGACAGGCTGTTGTTGTGTGCAATCGGCACTCTCTGGCTCGGTGCCAGGCAGTGGCCGGTGCGGCTGGTGAGAAGGAGAGGAGGGAGAGATTCCTGTTGCGATGCGCTGCTGATGCTCTTTGAAGAACGGCTAGTTAGTGTTGGCTGAAACTAGCAGAGCTTGTGCACATGGAAAGTGACTACGGGTCCAAGCCAGTCACACTCTTTAGATGGGAAGAAGACTAGTTTGTTCCCGATGTAGCGCTAGTCCTGAATCCTGAGATTCAGCTGTCGACAGTTCCAACCGTAGTTCACTCGTTGATCAGGCGAGCTTTGAAGGTGGAGTTCACGGGGCTTGCTGCTGGGCTAACCTCGGGCGGATCCTTTGGTTATGCGTGGGCAACCTCCGTTCTCGACTCTTAAAACAAAGTTAAGTCCTGGCACTCGGACACACTGGCCGTCACGTGATTGTCCGAGCTGAGTCTGAGAACGTCCTGGAGGGGCACCTTCTGGGCATTGTGCTGCCTGTTTTATCTGGAGGAACTACGGTAGTTCAGTGGCTTAAAGTTCCGCCGGGCATTCGAGACCCACGTGGGGTTACCCTGCCCTACCAGTTCCTGATTGGCTGATTGAGGTGGAGGATGAGTAACAGTGACCTCTGACCTTAGGGTTGTAAACCTTGGGATGAACCTCTCCCATGGAATCTCCCAGACAGTAAAGCGCCAGAGATGACCACTTATTAGGGTGGCTGGTGAATCTCAGCCTTGGGAGCTGTTCCTTATCAGGAAACTCTATCAGCTAGAAAAACACCTTAAATGTGAACCAGATGGAATGGCCTCTCTGTATCCAGCTGCACTGAGATGAGGGAGAGAGGGACTGGCAAGGGAGCAGCAAACTTAATTCCTTTATTTTAAATACGCCTTGCCGCTACAGAAGTGTCCTTAGAAGAAAAACATCTTCTATGATAGTGGTACAGTCCATCACACCCCTCCTATAGCCTTTCAAAGAGAAAAAAAACTGACAACAAAGTATGTCTATGTGTGGTAATCAACCAGGTCTTACAAACATTCTTAAACCCTTCCACCTCCTTTCATTGCAAATGATTTGTACATGTTAGAAGGTTAATTTTGGCTTCTGATATTATGGTGGATTAAGAGTCCTGAAATCTTTGTAGAAGTACAAAGATGAAAGAAAGGGCAGTGTAATCATGGCCAAGAGAAGGCAAATGTTGGACTATCTGCTTGGATTGAATGGAGCAAAACGTAGGCAACTCCTTGAGCAGAACCTGCTTCATCCTTCAGACTGGGGTTTCTGAAGATCTGTACATTTGAACTTTCAAAGTGACTAAAGTAAAGGAGTTTTCCCATTTTACCACATAATTCCCACAGATCAACACTAACAGAGAGCCTAATTCCAGACAGGATTCAATCACTGTCTCTCAGGCATCCCAGCAGTGGATTTCATGACTTCAGAAAGCCATCTTCACCAGTGGAGAACTCAATGCTCTGAGGTTTACTGGCAGAGTCTCACACTGGGTAATGTTAGATGTTGATAAATAATGTCCTATGGAATTCTACTATTGATAAATTCTACTATGGAACTGCGATGTGTCTTGAAAAAAATCTTCTATGATAGTGGTACAGTCCAGCACAGCCTTTAAAAGAGAAAAAAAAACAAGGTAAGTCTGTGGTGTAATCAACTAGGTCTTGCAAACATACTTAACCTCTTCCAGCTACCAACATTACAAATGCTGTTTACACATTAGATGGTTATTTTTGGCTTCTGATATTATGGTGGATAAAGAGCCCTGGAATCTTTGTAGAAGGACAAAAGAAGGAAAGAAAGGGCAGTGTAACCATGGCCAAGAGAAGGGAAATGTTGGGGAGAGCTTTTTTCACTTTTTATCATTGTTTTTCCAGCCCAACAAAGATCAACATATATGAGCAGGCGTCCTGTGCCAAATCCAATCTGCCTTCCTTCCAATCATACAGGAATGTGAGTGAATTAAATATTGACATATGAAAATACACAAAAATATGCAATCACACTGTAGTGTGCTTTCTGAAGGAACCAGTTCTGTAGGGTTTGGGCATTTACTGGGACAATTATTAATTGTAGCAGTAAATCACAAAATTGATTCTTTTGATGGCTTTAGAATCCAACCATGCGACATAACTCAAACAACGCACACACACAGGTACTAATACACGAGGATACATTTATTAATACATAGAATATGCATATAAACCTAACAGATCTTATCGAGAGGGTTATCAGAATACAAAAGGTATATATTCAATCAGTTACAAAGTGTTACACATATCAAAAGGACATACGTTCAATATATCATTCATTTAGACCGTTTCGTAAATGAACTTGGTTATAACTTCTACATTAGATACTCAAAACAAGTACATAACTCTTAGGAATTAAATTGATATCAACTGGTTGGGATAACAATTGAATTCTCGAGCAGTAATGCAGTGAAGTTGAATACTCATCCAATCTCTGGGGATATCCTGCGGACTCAAAGAAACAGTTGCAGGCTGTTGCTGTCCAATCCGCGCTCTCTGGCTCGGTGCCAGGCTGTGCTGTGCGGCTTGCGACGGTGCGCTGCTGATGCTCACTGACCGGCTAGTTAGTGTTGGCTTTAACTAGCAAAGTTTGCGCACAGGAGAAAAGATGACTGTGGGTCCCAGCAAGTCAGGAAGAAGACCAGTTCGTTCCTGATGAAGCGCTAGTTCTGAATAGTGATTCAGCTGTCCACAGTTCCAACCTGTTCACGAGGCCTGCTACTGGTGCTAACCTCGGGTGGATCCTCTGGTTACTCTCTGGCAACCTCCGCTCTAGACTCTTAGAACAAAGGAAAGTTCTGGCACTCGGACACACCATTCCGTGGTTGTCTGGGCTGAGTCTCAGGATGGTCAGGAGGCGCTCTGCGAGAATGTCCTGCCCTTGGGAGCCTTCTGCTCCTGGGCCGTCCTGCCCTGGAATTCTCCTTTGAATTCCCTTTAGAAAAGTCCACAGAATTCTCCTGAATCTTACTACAGGCTCTCTGTGTTTCTTGTTTTTACCTGGAGGAACTTCAGCTCGTTGATTGGTGAAAGTTCCATGGGCATCAGAGTCCCACGTGGGTTACTTGGCCCTACCAGTCCCTGATTGGTTGATCAAGGTGAGATATGAGTCATTTACTCCTGACACCTAGGAATGCAGTCCAGATGTCCATCTGGCACTCCCTAGACAGATAGGTGCCAATGGATGACCATTGATCATGATAGCCAGGCTTAGCTAAGTGCATCCCCCTTTGGGAGCTGTCCCTTATCAAAGGAAACCTTAAATCAGCCTGCATGAATAGTTTCTCTGTGGCTGCACCACAGAGATGAACAGAGATGGGGCCTCATTTGGGAAGGCTCAGAACACTTAATTCTTTCTTATTAATAAGCCTCGCTGCTACAACACATATGCAGTTTGAGCAAACATAAGACAATAACCAAGTACCACAAACTACCAGGCATCTAGTATCATTAGCAGTTCAGGTGGGGAGCTGCATCACCATGTGTAGGCTGCAAAGGAACAAGTAATAGGTCTATTCCATGCTTAAAAGAAAAGAAAGAAAACACAACATTTCAGCCGTGGAGCCCTCACACCTGAAGAAGGCTCCACAGCTGAAACGTTGTGTTTTCTTTCTTCTCTTTTCATCTAGTGTCATTAGCCTTTTAACAGTTCCTGTCAAAATAAAATAGAAATGGATAACATTCTAGAGAGAGTTTGAAATACCAAGGTACAATTTAAAACATATCTCTTCCACTACAACCACAATATTTTGGAGAGATCGTTGAACCTCACTGTTCTGACATGTCCGTTAGCCTCCGTCCTGCTTCAGCAATGAATGTGGCGGGGCACATTCTGAGGGAGATGAGGTCAATCATGTGGCAGGAAAACCACGCTATGCTTTTTTTTGAGATCCTGAAAAGGACAGAAGGGCCATGTATATGTGTGCAGCTGGATATGTAATTACAGGTGGCGTAGCAGATTCTGCTGAAGCCCCACTACCTGGTGTGGACGGTAGCTGTGTATATTGCAGCAGAATTGTGCATGTGAGATCAAGGGGGCATGTCATGTGTTTCAGCACTTCACTCCCTTCAGTAGCACATGATTCCCTGAGTTCGTTGGATGACCTGTGGACCGATCTTTCACGATGAAGAATTCCTTAAGAAGAATAGATCTCGGCCCACCATCCCAATGCCTCCGTCTCAAAACAGCAACCTCCCACTGCCCTTAGTCTGCAAGGCAGTCCTTTCAAGTGCGATGACGACGCTGGGACCTTCGTTGCCTATTGTACGAGCTGAACTTTTGTGCTCATCAATTCAACGCTCTTTCCATCAACTCATCTTGTCTTTTGACGCTTCGTGTTTTGCGCTCCTTTGACTATCGGCATATCGGGTGACTGCAAACACTGAAGTTCTTGCTTACGGAGTGTGGAACATTGTTTTCAAGTGATCGCTGTTCTGTCATGTTGACGCCGAGTGAATCTTTCTTTGGCAACATGGGCAGGCTGACAGCAGTGCGAGCGAAAGTAATGGCAAATTTCTTGACTTATTTCTGAATGTGAATGTTCTTTAGAAAAGGGATGCGGCGTTGCTTCTCGCCCGTGTAAAGGTCACCCATTCCAGACGTGGTTATGAGCGAACAGTTGCCGCAAGTGTTTGAAAAGAGCAAGAGAGGAAGCAGCCCTGCCCCGTGTGAGGATCAAACTCAGGCCCTTCAGATGACGAGACTGACGCACTACCAATTACGCCAACAAACCCAGCTGCAGGACACACACCGGAAAGTTTGCCTCACATGGATTTCAGTCGCCCGTTCCCTAATCTTTAGACGCCCTCTGCTGAATGTTGCATTTGCCTTTTGATCTCACCCATACATTTTTGGTCTGTTTCTGTTGTGAGTCCGTCTTTCAGATCTCACCTAGCACAAGTCTCTCTGGCTGAAGTGGCCTCTCTGCTTCAGCATCGTGCCCTCACTCAGCCATTAAAAATGTCACTCGGACTTCTGACAAGCTGACATGAAATGTCAAGAGAGAGTGGCGGAGACGCTTAAGCCAGAGAGAAGATGAAAAGGGGGCGTGGCTGCGAAACGCTTGACAGCTGCACGATGCTCTCCCTGCAAGGCGTGACCACAGGCTAAAGGACACCTTTTGGCACATCAAGCTCTAAGCACACACCTGGAGGATGCGGGAATTGATCCTGCTACCTCCCACATGCAAAGCAAGTGCTGTACCATACAAACCAACCCCCCTCGCTGGGGCTTATGCCTCGGCGTCACCTAGTGCCGCTTGTTCCCCTCTTACCGGGCACAGTTCACTGCCCTTCGTCTACAAGGCAGTCGTGTAATTGCGGCTTTCTTGACTTATTGATGAAGGTCTGACTGGACGAGCGAATGACGCCTCTCCCCCATCCTCAAGCTCGCTGACAGATTGAAATGGAAAGTGCTGCTGTGGCTCGTTGGTCTAGTGGTATGATTCTCACTTAGGGTGCGAGAGGTCCCGGGTTCAACTCCCGGACGAGCCCTTGTGTGCTCTTTTCCTCCTCTTCCACAAGACTGGGAACTGATATCCACATCACTTCGCAGCGTCTGCTTATGGCAAACGATGGAATGTGACTAATGACTGAACGAGCCTGGTGAATTCTCATCACGTGGCACAATGAGAGCGTGCAGTCAGCTGTCCGAGGCGGCAACCTCATTGCTCGTTCAAAAGAACACGTACTGAAAACTCATCACCACTATGTCGTAGATGAGCACCGCGATCGCTTGTTGTCATGCGTCCTTACTTGGGAAATGCAGAAGCAAAAACTACCCTCTCTCAGCCACCGAAACGTGTGCGGCTCGCCTTGCGCTCTCTGCGCCTCGCATATTTGTGGAGCTGTCTGCTCTTCTTTCTGTTGAAGTAATCAAGTTACGGGGCGTCCTGCAGCCTATGATGTTCTCACTGAGAGCTTTCAAGATTTGAAGGAAAACTACGAGCTTGATTGCTCAAGTCGAACGAATGTGATTGTTAAGCAATCGATAATCAAAAGCACTTCTTCTAACAATTCCTGAGAGTATTATCAGCACTGTTTTCACTCGGATATACTTTTCACTTGCTAAGCTGACAAATTGGACGAGAAAATGCCGGAGACGCACTCAGTGCAGACTGAGGTTGGGAAGGAGGTGTGGCCCTTCAACGCTTGACAATTGAAGGACATTCTCTCCGCAACGGAGGAGCACCTGTCAGAAGTCACAGAGGCTAAATGAGAGCACCAGGCTCCTGGAGCTCTAAACTCAGACCTGGAGGATGCGGGCATCAATCCCGCTACCTCTGGCATGCTAAGCGAGCGCTCTACCATTTGAGCTCATCCTCCTCGCTTCATGCTTCTCGGCATCATGTCTTACCGCCTCTGCCCCTCTTACCGGGCACCGCCCACTGCCCTTGGTCTGCAAGGCAGTCCTTTCAAGTGCGATGACGACGCTGGGACCTTCGTTGCCTATTGTACGAGCTGAACTTTTGTGCTCATCAATTCAACGCTCTTTCCATCAACTCATCTTGTCTTTTGACGCTTCGTGTTTTGCGCTCCTTTGACTATCGGCATATCGGGTGACTGCAAACACTGAAGTTCTTGCTTACGGAGTGTGGAACATTGTTTTCAAGTGATCGCTGTTCTGTCATGTTGACGCCGAGTGAATCTTTCTTTGGCAACATGGGCAGGCTGACAGCAGTGCGAGCGAAAGTAATGGCAAATTTCTTGACTTATTTCTGAATGTGAATGTTCTTTAGAAAAGGGATGCGGCGTTGCATCTCGCCCGTGTAAAGGTCACGCTTTCCAGACGTGGTTATGAGCGAACAGTTGCCGCAAGTGTTTGAAAAGAGCAAGAGAGGAAGCAGCCCTGCCCCGTGTGAGGATCAAACTCAGGCCCTTCAGATGACGAGACTGACGCACTACCAATTACGCCAACAAACCCAGCTGCAGGACACACACCGGAAAGTTTGCCTCACATGGATTTCAGTCGCCCGTTCCCTAATCTTTAGACGCCCTCTGCTGAATGTTGCATTTGCCTTTTGATCTCACCCATACATTTTTGGTCTGTTTCTGTTGTGAGTCCGTCTTTCAGATCTCACCTAGCACAAGTCTCTCTGGCTGAGGTGGCCTCTCTGCTTCAGCATCGTGCCCTCACTCAGCCATTAAAAATGTCACTCGGACTTCTGACAAGCTGACATGAAATGTCAAGAGAGAGTGGCGGAGACGCTTAAGCCAGAGAGAAGATGAAAAGGGGGCGTGGCTGCGAAACGCTTGACAGCTGCACGATGCTCTCCCTGCAAGGCGTGACCACAGGCTAAAGGACACCTTTTGGCACATCAAGCTCTAAGCACACACCTGGAGGATGCGGGAATTGATCCTGCTACCTCCCACATGCAAAGCAAGCGCTGTACCATACAAACCAACCCCCCTCGCTGGGGCTTATGCCTCGGCGTCACCTAGTGCCGCTTGTTCCCCTCTTACCGGGCACAGTTCACTGCCCTTCGTCTACAAGGCAGTCGTGTAATTGCGGCTTTCTTGACTTATTGATGAAGGTCTGACTGGACGAGCGAATGACGCCTCTCCCCCATCCTCAAGCTCGCTGACAGATTGAAATGGGAAGTGCTGCTGTGGCTCGTTGGTCTAGTGGTATGATTCTCGCTTAGGGTGCGAGAGGTCCCGGGTTCAACTCCCGGACGAGCCCTTGTGTGCTCTTTTCCTCCTCTTCCACAAGACTGGGAACTGATATCCACATCACTTCGCAGCGTCTGCTTATGGCAAACGATGGAATGTGACTAATGACTGAACGAGCCTGGTGAATTCTCATCACGTGGCACAATGAGAGCGTGCAGTCAGCTGTCCGAGGCGGCAACCTCATTGCTCGTTCAAAAGAACACGTACTGAAAACTCATCACCACTATGTCGTAGATGAGCACCGCGATCGCTTGTTGTCATGCGTCCTTACTTGGGAAATGCAGAAGCAAAAACTACCCTCTCTCAGCCACCGAAACGTGTGCGGCTCGCCTTGCGCTCTCTGCGCCTCGCATATTTGTGGAGCTGTCTGCTCTTCTTTCTGTTGAAGTAATCAAGTTACGGGGCGTCCTGCAGCCTATGATGTTCTCACTGAGAGCTTTCAAGATTTGAAGGAAAACTACGAGCTTGATTGCTCAAGTCGAACGAATGTGATTGTTAAGCAATCGATAATCAAAAGCACTTCTTCTAACAATTCCTGAGAGTATTATCAGCACTGTTTTCACTCGGATATACTTTTCACTTGCTAAGCTGACAAATTGGACGAGAAAATGCCGGAGACGCACTCAGTGCAGACTGAGGTTGGGAAAGAGGTGTGGCCCTTCAACGCTTGACAATTGAAGGACATTCTCTCCGCAACGGAGGAGCACCTGTCAGAAGTCACAGAGGCTAAATGAGAGCACCAGGCTCCTGGAGCTCTAAACTCAGACCTGGAGGATGCGGGCATCAATCCCGCTACCTCTGGCATGCTAAGCGAGCGCTCTACCATTTGAGCTCATCCTCCTCGCTTCATGCTTCTCGGCATCATGTCTTACCGCCTCTGCCCCTCTTACCGGGCACCGCCCACTGCCCTTGGTCTGCAAGGCAGTCCTTTCAAGTGCGATGACGACGCTGGGACCTTCGTTGCCTATTGTACGAGCTGAACTTTTGTGCTCATCAATTCAACGCTCTTTCCATCAACTCATCTTGTCTTTTGACGCTTCGTGTTTTGCGCTCCTTTGACTATCGGCATATCGGGTGACTGCAAACACTGAAGTTCTTGCTTACGGAGTGTGGAACATTGTTTTCAAGTGATCGCTGTTCTGTCATGTTGACGCCGAGTGAATCTTTCTTTGGCAACATGGGCAGGCTGACAGCAGTGCGAGCGAAAGTAATGGCAAATTTCTTGACTTATTTCTGAATGTGAATGTTCTTTAGAAAAGGGATGCGGCGTTGCATCTCGCCCGTGTAAAGGTCACGCTTTCCAGACGTGGTTATGAGCGAACAGTTGCCGCAAGTGTTTGAAAAGAGCAAGAGAGGAAGCAGCCCTGCCCCGTGTGAGGATCAAACTCAGGCCCTTCAGATGACGAGACTGACGCACTACCAATTACGCCAACAAACCCAGCTGCAGGACACACACCGGAAAGTTTGCCTCACATGGATTTCAGTCGCCCGTTCCCTAATCTTTAGACGCCCTCTGCTGAATGTTGCATTTGCCTTTTGATCTCACCCATACATTTTTGGTCTGTTTCTGTTGTGAGTCCGTCTTTCAGATCTCACCTAGCACAAGTCTCTCTGGCTGAAGTGGCCTCTCTGCTTCAGCATCGTGCCCTCACTCAGCCATTAAAAATGTCACTCGGACTTCTGACAAGCTGACATGAAATGTCAAGAGAGAGTGGCGGAGACGCTTAAGCCAGAGAGAAGATGAAAAGGGGGCGTGGCTGCGAAACGCTTGACAGCTGCACGATGCTCTCCCTGCAAGGCGTGACCACAGGCTAAAGGACACCTTTTGGCACATCAAGCTCTAAGCACACACCTGGAGGATGCGGGAATTGATCCTGCTACCTCCCACATGCAAAGCAAGCGCTGTACCATACAAACCAACCCCCCTCGCTGGGGCTTATGCCTCGGCGTCACCTAGTGCCGCTTGTTCCCCTCTTACCGGGCACAGTTCACTGCCCTTCGTCTACAAGGCAGTCGTGTAATTGCGGCTTTCTTGACTTATTGATGAAGGTCTGACTGGACGAGCGAATGACGCCTCTCCCCCATCCTCAAGCTCGCTGACAGATTGAAATGGAAAGTGCTGCTGTGGCTCGTTGGTCTAGTGGTATGATTCTCGCTTAGGGTGCGAGAGGTCCCGGGTTCAACTCCCGGACGAGCCCTTGTGTGCTCTTTTCCTCCTCTTCCACAAGACTGGGAACTGATATCCACATCACTTCGCAGCGTCTGCTTATGGCAAACGATGGAATGTGACTAATGACTGAACGAGCCTGGTGAATTCTCATCACGTGGCACAATGAGAGCGTGCAGTCAGCTGTCCGAGGCGGCAACCTCATTGCTCGTTCAAAAGAACACGTACTGAAAACTCATCACCACTATGTCGTAGATGAGCACCGCGATCGCTTGTTGTCATGCGTCCTTACTTGGGAAATGCAGAAGCAAAAACTACCCTCTCTCAGCCACCGAAACGTGTGCGGCTCGCCTTGCGCTCTCTGCGCCTCGCATATTTGTGGAGCTGTCTGCTCTTCTTTCTGTTGAAGTAATCAAGTTACGGGGCGTCCTGCAGCCTATGATGTTCTCACTGAGAGCTTTCAAGATTTGAAGGAAAACTACGAGCTTGATTGCTCAAGTCGAACGAATGTGATTGTTAAGCAATCGATAATCAAAAGCACTTCTTCTAACAATTCCTGAGAGTATTATCAGCACTGTTTTCACTCGGATATACTTTTCACTTGCTAAGCTGACAAATTGGACGAGAAAATGCCGGAGACGCACTCAGTGCAGACTGAGGTTGGGAAGGAGGTGTGGCCCTTCAACGCTTGACAATTGAAGGACATTCTCTCCGCAACGGAGGAGCACCTGTCAGAAGTCACAGAGGCTAAATGAGAGCACCAGGCTCCTGGAGCTCTAAACTCAGACCTGGAGGATGCGGGCATCAATCCCGCTACCTCTGGCATGCTAAGCGAGCGCTCTACCATTTGAGCTCATCCTCCTCGCTTCATGCTTCTCGGCATCATGTCTTACCGCCTCTGCCCCTCTTACCGGGCACCGCCCACTGCCCTTGGTCTGCAAGGCAGTCCTTTCAAGTGCGATGACGACGCTGGGACCTTCGTTGCCTATTGTACGAGCTGAACTTTTGTGCTCATCAATTCAACGCTCTTTCCATCAACTCATCTTGTCTTTTGACGCTTCGTGTTTTGCGCTCCTTTGACTATCGGCATATCGGGTGACTGCAAACACTGAAGTTCTTGCTTACGGAGTGTGGAACATTGTTTTCAAGTGATCGCTGTTCTGTCATGTTGACGCCGAGTGAATCTTTCTTTGGCAACATGGGCAGACTGACAGCAGTGCGAGCGAAAGTAATGGCAAATTTCTTGACTTATTTCTGAATGTGAATGTTCTTTAGAAAAGGGATGCGGCGTTGCATCTCGCCCGTGTAAAGGTCACGCTTTCCAGACGTGGTTATGAGCGAACAGTTGCCGCAAGTGTTTGAAAAGAGCAAGAGAGGAAGCAGCCCTGCCCCGTGTGAGGATCAAACTCAGGCCCTTCAGATGACGAGACTGACGCACTACCAATTACGCCAACAAACCCAGCTGCAGGACACACACCGGAAAGTTTGCCTCACATGGATTTCAGTCGCCCGTTCCCTAATCTTTAGACGCCCTCTGCTGAATGTTGCATTTGCCTTTTGATCTCACCCATACATTTTTGGTCTGTTTCTGTTGTGAGTCCGTCTTTCAGATCTCACCTAGCACAAGTCTCTCTGGCTGAAGTGGCCTCTCTGCTTCAGCATCGTGCCCTCACTCAGCCATTAAAAATGTCACTCGGACTTCTGACAAGCTGACATGAAATGTCAAGAGAGAGTGGCGGAGACGCTTAAGCCAGAGAGAAGATGAAAAGGGGGCGTGGCTGCGAAACGCTTGACAGCTGCACGATGCTCTCCCTGCAAGGCGTGACCACAGGCTAAAGGACACCTTTTGGCACATCAAGCTCTAAGCACACACCTGGAGGATGCGGGAATTGATCCTGCTACCTCCCACATGCAAAGCAAGCGCTGTACCATACAAACCAACCCCCCTCGCTGGGGCTTATGCCTCGGCGTCACCTAGTGCCGCTTGTTCCCCTCTTACCGGGCACAGTTCACTGCCCTTCGTCTACATGGCAGTCGTGTAATTGCGGCTTTCTTGACTTATTGATGAAGGTCTGACTGGACGAGCGAATGACGCCTCTCCCCCATCCTCAAGCTCGCTGACAGATTGAAATGGAAAGTGCTGCTGTGGCTCGTTGGTCTAGTGGTATGATTCTCGCTTAGGGTGCGAGAGGTCCCGGGTTCAACTCCCGGACGAGCCCTTGTGTGCTCTTTTCCTCCTCTTCCACAAGACTGGGAACTGATATCCACATCACTTCGCAGCGTCTGCTTATGGCAAACGATGGAATGTGACTAATGACTGAACGAGCCTGGTGAATTCTCATCACGTGGCACAATGAGAGCGTGCAGTCAGCTGTCCGAGGCGGCAACCTCATTGCTCGTTCAAAAGAACACGTACTGAAAACTCATCACCACTATGTCGTAGATGAGCACCGCGATCGCTTGTTGTCATGCGTCCTTACTTGGGAAATGCAGAAGCAAAAACTACCCTCTCTCAGCCACCGAAACGTGTGCGGCTCGCCTTGCGCTCTCTGCGCCTCGCATATTTGTGGAGCTGTCTGCTCTTCTTTCTGTTGAAGTAATCAAGTTACGGGGCGTCCTGCAGCCTATGATGTTCTCACTGAGAGCTTTCAAGATTTGAAGGAAAACTACGAGCTTGATTGCTCAAGTCGAACGAATGTGATTGTTAAGCAATCGATAATCAAAAGCACTTCTTCTAACAATTCCTGAGAGTATTATCAGCACTGTTTTCACTCGGATATACTTTTCACTTGCTAAGCTGACAAATTGGACGAGAAAATGCCGGAGACGCACTCAGTGCAGACTGAGGTTGGGAAGGAGGTGTGGCCCTTCAACGCTTGACAATTGAAGGACATTCTCTCCGCAACGGAGGAGCACCTGTCAGAAGTCACAGAGGCTAAATGAGAGCACCAGGCTCCTGGAGCTCTAAACTCAGACCTGGAGGATGCGGGCATCAATCCCGCTACCTCTGGCATGCTAAGCGAGCGCTCTACCATTTGAGCTCATCCTCCTCGCTTCATGCTTCTCGGCATCATGTCTTACCGCCTCTGCCCCTCTTACCGGGCACCGCCCACTGCCCTTGGTCTGCAAGGCAGTCCTTTCAAGTGCGATGACGACGCTGGGACCTTCGTTGCCTATTGTACGAGCTGAACTTTTGTGCTCATCAATTCAACGCTCTTTCCATCAACTCATCTTGTCTTTTGACGCTTCGTGTTTTGCGCTCCTTTGACTATCGGCATATCGGGTGACTGCAAACACTGAAGTTCTTGCTTACGGAGTGTGGAACATTGTTTTCAAGTGATCGCTGTTCTGTCATGTTGACGCCGAGTGAATCTTTCTTTGGCAACATGGGCAGGCTGACAGCAGTGCGAGCGAAAGTAATGGCAAATTTCTTGACTTATTTCTGAATGTGAATGTTCTTTAGAAAAGGGATGCGGCGTTGCTTCTCGCCCGTGTAAAGGTCACGCATTCCAGACGTGGTTATGAGCGAACAGTTGCCGCAAGTGTTTGAAAAGAGCAAGAGAGGAAGCAGCCCTGCCCCGTGTGAGGATCAAACTCAGGCCCTTCAGATGACGAGACTGACACACTACCAATTACGCCAACAAACCCAGCTGCAGGACACACACCGGAAAGTTTGCCTCAAATGGATTTCAGTCGCCCATTCCCTAATCTTTAGACGCCCTCTGCTGAATGTTGCATTTGCCTTTTGATCTCACCCATACATTTTTGGTCTGTTTCTGTTGTGAGTCCGTCTTTCAGATCTCACCTAGCACAAGTCTCTCTGGCTGAAGTGGCCTCTCTGCTTCAGCATCGTGCCCTCACTCAGCCATTAAAAATGTCACTCGGACTTCTGACAAGCTGACATGAAATGTCAAGAGAGAGTGGCGGAGACGCTTAAGCCAGAGAGAAGATGAAAAGGGGGCGTGGCTGCGAAACGCTTGACAGCTGCATGATGCTCTCCCTGCAAGGCGTGACCACAGGCTAAAGGACACCTTTTGGCACATCAAGCTCTAAGCACACACCTGGAGGATGCGGGAATTGTTCCTGCTACCTCCCACATGCAAAGCAAGCACTGTACCATACAAACCAACCCCCCTCGCTGGGGCTTATGCCTCGGCGTCACCTAGTGCCGCTTGTTCCCCTCTTACCGGGCACAGTTCACTGCCCTTCGTCTACAAGGCAGTCGTGTAATTGCGGCTTTCTTGACTTATTGATGAAGGTCTGACTGGACGAGCGAATGACGCCTCTCCCCCATCCTCAAGCTCGCTGACAGATTGAAGTGGAAAGTGCTGCTGTGGCTCATTGGTCTAGTGGTATGATTCTCGCTTAGGGTGCGAGAGGTCCCGGGTTCAACTCCCGGACGAGCCCTTGTGTGCTCTTTTCCTCCTCTTCCACAAGACTGGGAACTGATATCCACATCACTTCGCAGCGTCTGCTTATGGCAAACGATGGAATGTGACTAATGACTGAACGAGCCTGGTGAATTCTCATCACGTGGCACAACGAGAGCGTGCAGTCAGCTGTCCGAGGCGGCAACCTCATTGCTCGTTCAAAAGAACACGTACTGAAAACTCATCACCACTATGTCGTAGATGAGCACCGCGATCGCTTGTTGTCATGCGTCCTTACTTGGGAAATGCAGAAGCAAAAACTGCCCTCTCTCAGCCACCGAAACGTGTGCGGCTCGCCTTGCGCTCTCTGCGCCTCGCATATTTGTGGAGCTGTCTGCTCTTCTTTCTGTTGAAGTAATCAAGTTACGGGGCGTCCTGCAGCCTATGATGTTCTCACTGAGAGCTTTCAAGATTTGAAGGAAAACTACGAGCTTGATTGCTCAAGTCGAACGAATGTGATTGTTAAGCAATCGATAATCAAAAGCACTTCTTCTAACAATTCCTGAGAGTATTATCAGCACTGTTTTCACTCGGATATACTTTTCACTTGCTAAGCTGACAAATTGGACGAGAAAATGCCGGAGACGCACTCAGTGCAGACTGAGGTTGGGAAGGAGGTGTGGCCCTTCAACGCTTGACAATTGAAGGACATTCTCTCCGCAACGGAGGAGCACCTGTCAGAAGTCACAGAGGCTAAATGAGAGCACCAGGCTCCTGGAGCTCTAAACTCAGACCTGGAGGATGCGGGCATCAATCCCGCTACCTCTGGCATGCTAAGCGAGCGCTCTACCATTTGAGCTCATCCTCCTCGCTTCATGCTTCTCGGCATCATGTCTTACCGCCTCTGCCCCTCTTACCGGGCACCGCCCACTGCCCTTGGTCTGCAAGGCAGTCCTTTCAAGTGCGATGACGACGCTGGGACCTTCGTTGCCTATTGTACGAGCTGAACTTTTGTGCTCATCAATTCAACGCTCTTTCCATCAACTCATCTTGTCTTTTGACGCTTCGTGTTTTGCGCTCCTTTGACTACCGGCATATCGGGTGACTGCAAACACTGAAGTTCTTGCTTACGGAGTGTGGAACATTGTTTTCAAGTGATCGCTGTTCTGTCATGTTGACGCCGAGTGAATCTTTCTTTGGCAACATGGGCAGGCTGACAGCAGTGCGAGCGAAAGTAATGGCAAATTTCTTGACTTATTTCTGAATGTGAATGTTCTTTAGAAAAGGGATGCGGCGTTGCTTCTCGCCCGTGTAAAGGTCACGCATTCCAGACGTGGTTATGAGCGAACAGTTGCCGCAAGTGTTTGAAAAGAGCAAGAGAGGAAGCAGCCCTGCCCCGTGTGAGGATCAAACTCAGGCCCTTCAGATGACGAGACTGACGCACTACCAATTACGCCAACAAACCCAGCTGCAGGACACACACCGGAAAGTTTGCCTCACATGGATTTCAGTCGCTCGTTCCCTAATCTTTAGACGCCCTCTGCTGAATGTTGCATTTGCCTTTTGATCTCACCCATACATTTTTGGTCTGTTTCTGTTGTGAGTCCGTCTTTCAGATCTCACCTAGCACAAGTCTCTCTGGCTGAAGTGGCCTCTCTGCTTCAGCATCGTGCCCTCACTCAGCCATTAAAAATGTCACTCGGACTTCTGACAAGCTGACATGAAATGTCAAGAGAGAGTGGCGGAGACGCTTAAGCCAGAGAGAAGATGAAAAGGGGGCGTGGCTGCGAAACGCTTGACAGCTGCACGATGCTCTCCCTGCAAGGCGTGACCACAGGCTAAAGGACACCTTTTGGCACATCAAGCTCTAAGCACACACCTGGAGGATGCGGGAATTGATCCTGCTACCTCCCACATGCAAAGCAAGCGCTGTACCATACAAATCAACCCCCCTCGCTGGGGCTTATGCCTCGGCGTCACCTAGTGCCGCTTGTTCCCCTCTTACCGGGCACAGTTCACTGCCCTTCGTCTACAAGGCAGTCGTGTAATTGCGGCTTTCTTGACTTATTGATGAAGGTCTGACTGGACGAGCGAATGACGCCTCTCCCCCATCCTCAAGCTCGCTGACAGATTGAAATGGAAAGTGCTGCTGTGGCTCGTTGGTCTAGTGGTATGACTCTCGCTTAGGGTGCGAGAGGTCCTGGGTTCAACTCCCGGACGAGCCCTTGTGTGCTCTTTTCCTCCTCTTCCACAAGACTGGGAACTGATATCCACATCACTTCGCAGCGTCTGCTTATGGCAAACGATGGAATGTGACTAATGACTGAACGAGCCTGGTGAATTCTCATCACGTGGCACAACGAGAGCGTGCAGTCAGCTGTCCGAGGCGGCAACCTCATTGCTCGTTCAAAAGAACACGTACTGAAAACTCATCACCACTATGTCGTAGATGAGCACCGCGATCGCTTGTTGTCATGCGTCCTTACTTGGGAAATGCAGAAGCAAAAACTGCCCTCTCTCAGCCACCGAAACGTGTGCGGCTCGCCTTGCGCTCTCTGCGCCTCGCGTATTTGTGGAGCTGTCTGCTCTTCTTTCTGTTGAAGTAATCAAGTTACGGGGCGTCCTGCAGCCTATGATGTTCTCACTGAGAACTTTCAAGATTTGAAGGAAAACTACGAGCTTGATTGCTCAAGTCGAACGAATGTGATTGTTAAGCAATCGATAATCAAAAGCACTTCTTCTAACAATTCCTGAGAGTATTATCAGCACTGTTTTCACTCGGATATACTTTTCACTTGCTAAGCTGACAAATTGGACGAGAAAATGCCGGAGACGCACTCAGTGCAGACTGAGGTTGGGAAGGAGGTGTGGCCCTTCAACGCTTGACAATTGAAGGACATTCTCTCCGCAACGGAGGAGCACCTGTCAGAAGTCACAGAGGCTAAATGAGAGCACCAGGCTCCTGGAGCTCTAAACTCAGACCTGGAGGATGCGGGCATCAATCCCACTACCTCTGGCATGCTAAGCGAGCGCTCTACCATTTGAGCTCATCCTCCTCGCTTCATGCTTCTCGGCATCATGTTTTACCGCCTCTGCCCCTCTTACCGGGCACCGCCCACTGCCCTTGGTCTGCAAGGCAGTCCTTTCAAGTGCGATGACGACGCTGGGACCTTCGTTGCCTATTGTACGAGCTGAACTTTTGTGTTCATCAATTCAACGCTCTTTCCATCAACTCATCTTGTCTTTTGACGCTTCGTGTTTTGCGCTCCTTTGACTATCGGCATATCGGGTGACTGCAAACACTGAAGTTCTTGCTTACGGAGTGTGGAACATTGTTTTCAAGTGATCGCTGTTCTGTCATGTTGACGCCGAGTGAATCTTTCTTTGGCAACATGGGCAGGCTGACAGCAGTGCGAGCGAAAGTAATGGCAAATTTCTTGACTTATTTCTGAATGCGAATGTTCTTTAGAAAAGGGATGCGGCGTTGCTTCTCGCCCGTGTAAAGGTCACGCATTCCAGACGTGGTTATGAGCGAACAGTTGCCGCAAGTGTTTGAAAAGAGCAAGAGAGGAAGCAGCCCTGCCCCGTGTGAGGATCAAACTCAGGCCCTTCAGATGACGAGACTGACGCACTACCAATTACGCCAACAAACCCAGCTGCAGGACACACACCGGAAAGTTTGCCTCACATGGATTTCAGTCGCCCGTTCCCTAATCTTTAGACGCCCTCTGCTGAATGTTGCATTTGCCTTTTGATCTCACCCATACATTTTTGGTCTGTTTCTGTTGTGAGTCCGTCTTTCAGATCTCACCTAGCACAAGTCTCTCTGGCTAAAGTGGCCTCTCTGCTTCAGCATCGTGCCCTCACTCAGCCATTAAAAATGTCACTCGGACTTCTGACAAGCTGACATGAAATGTCAAGAGAGAGTGGCGGAGACGCTTAAGCCAGAGAGAAGATGAAAAGGGGGCGTGGCTGCGAAACGCTTTACAGCTGCACGATGCTCTCCATGCAAGGCGTGACCACAGGCTAAAGGACACCTTTTGGCACATCAAGCTCTAAGCACATACCTGGAGGATGCGGGAATTGATCCTGCTACCTCCCACATGCAAAGCAAGCGCTGTACCATACAAACCAACCCCCCTCGCTGGGGCTTATGCCTCGGCGTCACCTAGTGCCGCTTGTTCCCCTCTTACCGGGCACAGTTCACTGCCCTTCGTCTACAAGGCAGTCGTGTAATTGCGGCTTTCTTGATGTATTGATGAAGGTCTGACTGGACGAGCGAATGACGCCTCTCCCCCATCCTCAAGCTCGCTGACAGATTGAAATGGAAAGTGCTGCTGTGGCTCGTTGGTCTAGTGGTATGATTCTCGCTTAGGGTGCGAGAGGTCCCGGGTTCAACTCCCGGACGAGCCCTTGTGTGCTCTTTTCCTCCTCTTCCACAAGACTGGGAACTTATATCCACATCACTTCGCAGCGTCTGCTTATGGTAAACGATGGAATGTGACTAATGACTGAACGAGCCTGGTGAATTCTCATCACGTGGCACAATGAGAGCGTGCAGTCAGCTGTCCGAGGCGGCAACCTCATTGCTCGTTCAAAAGAACACGTACTGAAAACTCATCACCACTATGTCGTAGATGAGCACCGCGATCGCTTGTTGTCATGCGTCCTTACTTGGGAAATGCAGAAGCAAGAACTGCCCTCTCTCAGCCACCGAAACGTGTGCGGCTCGCCTTGCGCTCTCTGCGCCTCGCATATTTGTGGAGCTGTCTGCTCTTCTTTCTGTTGAAGTAATCAAGTTACGGGGCGTCCTGCAGCCTATGATGTTCTCACTGAGAGCTTTCAAGATTTGAAGGAAAACTACGAGCTTGATTGCTCAAGTCGAACGAATGTGATTGTTAAGCAATCGATGATCAAAAGCACGTCTTCTAACAATTCCTCAGAGTATTATCAGCACTGTTTTCACTCGGATATACTTTTCACTTGCTAAGCTGACAAATTGGACGAGAAAATGCCGGAGACGCACTCAGTGCAGACTGAGGTTGGGAAGGAGGTGTGGCCCTTCAACGCTTGACAATTGAAGGACATTCTCTCCGCAACGGAGGAGCACCTGTCAGGAGTCACAGAGGCTAAATGAGAGCACCAGGCTCCTGGAGCTCTAAACTCAGACCTGGAGGATGCGGGCATCAATCCCGCTACTTCTCGCATGCTAAGCGAGCGCTCTACCATTTGAGCTCATCCCCCTTGGTTCATGCTTCTCGGCATCATGTCTTACCGCCTCTGCCCCTCTTACCGGGCACTGCCCACTGCCCTTGGTCTGCAAGGCAGTCCTTTCAAGTGCGATGACGACGCTGGGACCTTCGTTGCCTATTGTACGAGCTGAACTTTTGTGCTCTTTCCATCAACTCATCTTGTCATCTTACAGTCTGGGTAATTGGAGACTGCACAGTTCTGCTTCCTAAGGTAATATACGGGTTTTTCGCATGAAGCCATATTGAACAGTATTTCTCGCATTGTGAACATGTGCACACAGCGGTCCCCCGGGTTCCAGTTAGTGCGTAATTATGCATCAATGAAAAACGAAATTAGCTCACTGAAAGTTTGATGTAGAGAATGTGGAAATTTCCAGAAGTTGTGGTCTTTTAAATGCATTTGGTTTGAAGACGTTCTGTGCTTCCATTGTGAAGATATGGACAAAACAATATTTGAGCGTGGTAAAAAAAAGTCATAAAAATGACAAAGTGAAGGCTGAGAAAGCATTCACAATGCATTTTATACACAAAGCAAGTGTTTTTGTAACTCTTAAGAGATTTCGCGAAAGCACTACAGGCGTGCCAAAATCGTTTTCGAACTTCAAGCTAACTTTACCCCGGTCTTAGAGAAAGGACTGCCTTTCACTCCTCTGTGTTTTCTTTCACAGCACTGTGCACCTTTTCATTGCTCTCGCTTTCAGAGCCTCTGCACAGCACACGACTCGACATCAGGAAGCACATTGAAGTGAAAGCAGAAAGCGCTGCGACATGCACTGTGCAGATCCCGCCACACTAAGAGGTGAGTGGGTCTGTTCGATCACAGCGCATAGGCGAATCCCCAAACAGTGTGCGTGGCAACAAAAAAAGCTGCTCTGTTTTGAACTGGGGACATTGCACGTGTGAGGCACTCTGAAGCGTTTCGCCATCATCAGCCTGTAGAACATGCTGGTGGTGCACCCCAGGAGGTCCACCCCACGGTCCCCCCACTTCACCCTCAGCTCCGGCCAGCCCGGGCCTGCTGCCCCGTCTTGTAGATGGAGCTTCTCCAGCCAACTGTCCGGGAGACCGAGTTTGAGCTGCTCGTAATCCTGACGGATCTTACTGACAGGCAGCTCGTCGTCGACCTCTCGCACAGCGTCGACAATAGCCTGGGTGGGCAGAAATCCGTCCTTTACTTCATTAAGAAGATCCTTGACCTTGGATATGCCAGCCCCGTAGAGCTGCCTGTTCCATCGAGACACCAGCAGGGGGTTGAGGAACAGAGGCTGTTCCAGAAGCTGGGCCCGGGTCTCCGACGTGTAGGAGACATGCTGGGACATGAACTACCCCCTCGCCAGCAGGACCTCCCTGTAAAAGGAGGGCAGATGTTTTATCAACCCCGGAGTGAGCCTCACCAGGAGGGTCTCCTGCCCCAAGCCCCCGCAAGTCTCGAGGTAGCTTGCCATACCAATCTTCCAAATGCTGACATTATCCAGGTCAAGGAACTTCTTCACTACTTTCAGCCTAAAGCTTTTCAGCTTCAGGCCTACATCACACAGCTTCAGCCCACCCCTGGAGATTTTCCCAATGAGGGTGTCATGAGTGACCCGCGGAGGCTTCCCCTCCCACACGAATCCCACCACCAGTTGCCTAATCTCATTCTCTACCCGTTCAGGAAGAGGCATCACAGACAGTGGGTACCACAAGAGGGACAGGCACAGTGTGTTAACGAGCAGGACCCTTCCCTTCAGGGTCAGGGACCTGTGTCTCCACCGATTTAATTTGCCCTCATCTTAATGAGCTTCTCCTTCCACAGGAGAAGCCCAGTGGCCTGCTCATCAGCGTTAATGTAGATGCCAAGGACCTTCAGGTGACCCGTCTCAACCCTGAAAGGGTAACCGAAGAGCGGGGCAAGGTCTGCCCTCCCCACCGGCATGACCTCAGACTTCTCCAAGTTTACCTTGGCGCCCGAGGCAGCGCAGTAGGCCTGCACCACCTCTAAAATGGCCGTCCTCTCCCACCAGCTCCTCGATGAAGGAGCTGCGCTGCCTCTCCTGCTCCAGGCCGAAAAAGAACCTCGTGCTCTTCTCGCCCTTGGCAAGATACTGGGCTCTGCTGCGCACCCTGGCTCCTCTCCACTTCTCCTCCTCCAGGGCTTGCAGCTCACCCCTCAGCTCCAGCAAGAGCTCGCAGCCCCCGCCGTGATCTGCCAGGAGCCCGAGCTCTGAGGTGATCCGAGCCCGAAGCTGTCTCTCCCGCCTGGCCTTCTCCCGCCCCCGGGACAGGCCATACTAGATACTGAACTCTTTGATGGCGTACTTGAGATTATCCCACCAGACCAGCTTTTCTGACCTATACAGGGGACACTGCAGCTGCTGCCGGATAAGGTCTTCTATGCCCTGACAGAATGAAGCCTCCCCAGGAGCGCCTTATTAAAGCACCAGAGGCCGGGGCACCGGTCCTCCTGTGCCCCTGCTAGAGAAAAGTGAAGCACAGCATGGTCGCTCAGGGTCATGAACACATAGCGCATCTGGCTCAGGCACGGGAAGAGACTCATGTGCCCCTGCAACAGGTCGATCCGGCTCTGTCTCAAGACACCTTCGACGACCTGCCGCCGAGAAAAGTCCCTCCGCGCACACTAAGCCTGACGCCACGCATCCACGAACCAGTGAGCTTCCGCACTGCGCTCCAGGAAGCTGCGAGCAGCGCTGCTCTTAAAGGTCATCCCAACCGCGACATCGAGCGCACTCAGTGCACAGTTAAAATCTCCGACGACCAGCCCTGGCTGCTGAAAGCAGCTCGCCTCCAGCTGCTTAAAGAAGGCGAGCCGCTCAGCTTCCCCATTGTGGGCGTAGATGTTGCTCAGCAGCACGGACTGTCCAGGAAACCCAAGACAGACCTGCAGGAGCCGGCCCTCCGTGTCGTGGTGCAGGAGCCTTACGCTCTCGTACACTCCCCTCCTCACCAGCACAGCCACCCCCCTCCTGCACAGGCTGGAGGCGTTGCTGTAAAACAGCTCCCCGTCCCACTCTGCTCGCACCTTCCGGACACACTCCTCGTCCCAGAAGGTCTCCTGGAGGCAGACAACATCCGTCCGCCCCAGCAGAGCTAACACTGCCCCGAGCTTCGCTCTGTCCCTCAGCCCATTGGCATTTAAAGAGGCGAAAGATGCCATCACGTATATGGCCAGGAAAGAGTGAAGTTAATTCTCCGGCCCGCACAACAGTTTCCCCGCCCTTTCTGCCACATTCTCATTGCCAACACTTGCTGCTTCCTCCCCACCTCCTGTCTCCGCCACCGCAGAGACATCAAGGATGGGTCTGCGGACAACTCTTGAACTGGGATTGAGGTTGGGCTGAGGCCTGACGTGGTGCCACTGGATCCCGGCCTTCGAGGGCCCAGGCGGTTGTACCCCGGCTCGCCCACTCCTCTCCCCCTCCTCCCTGTCCTCCCTCTCCACCCCATCCATCTCCACCACCTCTCCTTCCCCCTCCATCTTCATGCCCTGTAATACCCCTCCTCCGTCCCTGCCCCATCCATCTCCAGACACCCATCCTCCATTCCTTCTTCCACCACTTCCCCTACCTCTCCTCCCACGACCATATCCAACTCCCCTTCCACAGTCTCTGCCAACGGTGCCTGACCGAGTATTGAAGAGGCTCCCTCACCAGGCAGGGCAGTGTCTTGTGGCCGCTGCAGGGCAACCGGGCGCTTCCCCTCAGGCTCCTCTGGTGGTGGTGGTGTCCGTAGGATCTCAGCTGCACCACGCTGCACTGCCGCCTGTTGTGGAGCAACCTTCCTCCGCTTCTCTTGCGGCACAGAGTGGGACGCAGCAGGTCTGTTAGGGCAACGGGGCGCCCCTGCTGGTGGAGATGCTGGCTGGTCCCCGGCTCCTTTCTGCTGCGCTGTACCCAGGATTGGAGGGGCCTCCCTCTGCCTCTCCCCCATCACCGGCTGGGGCGTTGCTGGCTCACTGGGGTCCTGGGGCACCGCTGCTGGCAACTCTCCATGCTCAGCTGCAGCGGCCACCCGTAGTCCATCTTCAACCCCTTCAGCGTTGCGGGCAGCTGCTCCTGCTCCGGCTGGATCTTCCGGCTCCGGCTCGCAGTTGCAGCTCATGAGCGCATGGAGGCAGTCCGGGCACTTGGCAGCGGTGCAGTTCCTGGCGCGGTGGCCGGGCTGTCTGCAGTCATAGCAGAGGAACTCAGGGCAGTCCTTGGCCATGTGCCCCGAGTCCAGGCAGACATGACACACCCTTTGTTGCTGGTCGTGGAGGACCCTGAAGTACTGCCCCCCCTCTGCCGTGGTGAAGCGGGTGCTGTATGGCAACGAGGCTACATGCTCGGGAAAGCGAATCCGAACAAACCTCGTGCCATCAGCAATGGTGGTCCCGGGGTAGTGGCGCATCCTGATGTCCGAAATCACTCTCGCCCCCCAGCTACTCAGCTTCTCCTTGATAGTCTAATCTGAGATTACCGTGTCTGCATGTACCTTTGAGTCCAGAGTCAGTTCAAACTCTTTTGGCGTCTGGGGGCGGCAGGCAAAAAGAGAGCCCTCCCCACAGACGCCGTGCACCGCTGCGATAATAGCACCCGTTATTATCTCCACGCCATGGTTTCTCCACACCGCTCACATCCACCACAAAAGTATGCACCCTTGCAAAAACCCGCCGGGGGAGTCGGTCCGAATTCCTCATCCTTCTCTTTCCTACACCACTCTCCTCCTCCACTACAATAACATTCTCTGCCTCCATGTTTTTTCCTTCCATTAAAACACAAACAGGACTCAGAAAGCAACAAAAAAGCAACAAAAAAACCCCAAAAGTCTCTCCCCTCCCCAAACAGAGCTAGGCTGAAGGGGAGGGCTTCAAAAATCAACCAAAAACCACAAAAATCAAAGTCATACTTAAGACAAACAAATCCTCTGTTCCTCTTCTTCTTCTCCTTCTTATAGAGAGGACAACTCCGTCACCTCTTTTACGACGCTGCTTTTTTTCCCTTGCGTTTTTCTCTTCTTCCACGTTCTCTCTCTTCACTGAGAATAGAATAAAAAATGCTCACGCGAATACACAAGCACCCGTGTCTCGCCAAAGCTGACAAATAAACAGACGGACAAGCCGCACTGCACGTGTGAACAAGGGAATGAGCGAGCGAGCGGGGATAGGGCGCCTCCTACGCTTAAAAGCTTACAGCACCTGGTATTCCAAGGACGTCTCTCATCCAAGTACTAACCAGGCCCATCCCTGTTTAGCTTCCGAGATCAGACAAGATCAGGTGTGCTCAAGGGGGTGTGGCCGTAAGCGAGAGCAAAGCTCGCCTGCACCCTTCTTATTGAGAGGACAGCTCCGTCACCTCTTTTATGACGCTGCTTTTTTTCCCCTGCGTTTTTCTCTTCTTCCCACGTTCTCTCTCTTCACTGCCTTCGTCCCCGCTCTATTTCACTTCAGCCTTTCACTCTTGCTTCCTTCCAATGAGGACGGAGCTGCGGGAGAAAGGGCGCTATAGAGGATCGCTGTGGAGAGCTGCTGCTGTGCTTTGACATCTGAGCTCTGTGGAAAACGATCTCAATACAATTCTGAAAAACGCGACTCCCCGAACGCCAGCCGAACAAGTCTTGAAGTGGAAATCTAATAACTAAATTGATTCTTAAAATGTAGAGAGCTTTGCAAAAAAATATATTGGGGCTTTTAGATAATGTATTTCAAGGATGTAATTGCTGTGCTACAGTACGTGCAGAATTTTAGAAAACAGTGCGTCAACAAAGTACACTGTTTAGGTTACTTTAGAAGACAATGTACCAAAACAATATATGGTCAGTACCTGGATGGGAGACCTCCTGGGAAAGACTAAGGTTGCTGCTGGAAGAGGTGTTAGTGGGGCCAGCAGGGGGCGCTCACCCTGCGGTCTGTGTGGGTCCTAATGCCCCAGTATAGTGATGGGGACACTATACTGTAAACAGGCGCCGTCCTTCGGATGAGACGTAAAACCGAGGTCCTGACTCTCTGTGGTCATTAAAAATCCCAGGGCGCTTCTCGAAAAGAGTAGGGGTGTACCCCGGTGTCCTGGCCAAATTTCCCATTGGCCCTTACCAATCATGGCCTCCTAATAATCCCCCTCTATGAATTGGCTACATTACTCTGCTCTCCTCCCCACTGATAGCTGATGTGTGGTGAGCGTTCTGGCGCACTATGGCTGCCGTCGCATCATCCAGGTGGATGCTGCACATTGGTGGTGGTGGTGGAGGGGAGTCCCCATTACCTGTAAAGCGCTTTGAGTGGAGTGTCCAGAAAAGCGCTATATAAGTGTAAGCAATTATTATTATTATTATTAATATATGCTGTCTGGGTCGTTAGAATTAGCTGAAAGTAACTGATAAGCTTTGAATAACATATCTAGTGCTTCTTCTTTCGCTTTTTGATGTAATCTGTTTTCTCTTAGGGAAAGGGGAAGTTTTAGAAGGGACAAAGCGCTGAGCTTTTTTACAGCGCAACGTCTTATAAAAACCCTGTACTGCTTGTAACAAATTGAGTCTCTGGTTGCACTTTGCGAAGTGGCAGCAGGGCTCCCAATATTGCAATATTGAAATAAAGACCTTTCTCAGGTGAGAACTCTCTCTTGTGGCTTCCTTGATAGTTATATTTCCATGACACCGGTTTTAATGTCTGTAGATTGTATCTTATTTTTATTTTTTGTTTTGTTTCATGTTCATATTATGTGTTTTCACCCAGTTGACTCCAGTTAATAACAGTTCACCCAGTTAATAGCCACTTTTTATGCGCGAAAAACGGGTGATCTTTCTATCTCGTGATCAGCTTAGTATCTTTCTGTAAGTTTTTTTCTTCTTAATGAAACGTTTAAAATAC
The DNA here is from genome assembly GCF_059453375.1 of Lepisosteus platostomus. Classification (NCBI taxonomy): domain Eukaryota; kingdom Metazoa; phylum Chordata; class Actinopteri; order Semionotiformes; family Lepisosteidae; genus Lepisosteus; species Lepisosteus platostomus. The sequence goes on along the minus strand of NC_142615.1, from coordinate 14,428,773 downwards.
ATGAATTTCATAAAGACAACACACGTTTCGACACAGAAAAAAATCATATTCTGTTCTCTTCCTGGTATGTATAACAGATCAGCAGGTCTTATTTTCCCAATTGTTTTTTCCACTGTATTTATCATATTGGCTAGCCAATGTCCTCTCTTAGCTAGGTAATGTTACTTGTGGATGTGCTTCTGCGTTGCGTAGAAGCACATGTATCCATAGAAAGTGTATTATACTACTATTTGAGCTACAGTACATAAAAATAATTATATCGTTATTAATTTCTTTAGGTACGTGATTCCATATTATATTCCCTATTAATCAAATTCTAAAAGTATGCTTTTGTTTACTCCGATAACGAGCACATTCACAGAAAATGTTAATATCTTATGACTTTTCACAAAGTATATAAACTTAAGATGGTCAGAAGGAGCATGTAAAAACGTTTCCGAAACGTGGTAAAATCTTACTACATGTAAGACTTTGATGCTTAAAATGTTTAGGAAGAAAGTGGAATACTGGTGTGTATTTTTTCTTTAAACTACCAATACCAGCCATATACAGTTTACACTATATGTTTATGTTCCTAAATTAATATAGTTTATGGTGGTGTATCGTGGTTTGATGGGTTTACTGAGACAATTATTAATTGTAGCAGTAATCACGAGGTTGTTCGTTGTGGCTTTTAGAAAATCAATCGTCAGAACAACTAACAACGCACACACACGGGTTCAATACACGAGATACATTTATTCATATAAATTGTGCACCAAACATATACTAGTCTGCCTGGATACAAGCGGCAGACCTTACTGTGAGGGTTATCAATATACAAGGTATATAATCTCGAAGAGATGCTAACACAAAGAGATACACAACAGAGAATATATGTCAATATATATCGTTCGGTTACCAAATCGCTAATCAGTGTTATTACCCACTGTTACTCTAAACTCGGAAGTAAATACATTACTCATGAATTAAATTGATAACAACTTGTGTTGAGGTACAATTGAATTCTCGAGACGCAATGTAGAACATGGGGTTTACTTATCCACTGTGTATGGATTTGGAATCTCCCGGCACGAACACCAAACCAGCTGACAGGCTCTGTTGCAGCCTCTGTTGCAGCGGTTGTCCAATGGGCGTTGTGTGGGCGTTCTCTGGCTACCGGCCAACCAGTCAAGGTGCAGCTCGGAGTAGGACGGGCGGAGGAATCTGACTGCGGCGCGCAGGGCAGTCGTTGCTCCGAGGGGATCTACCAGCAGTCCGGCTGGCTAGTAGAAAGTCTCTATGCACAGAGTGTGACCGTGAGTCCTCACAAGTCACTCTTTTGCCTGGGAAGAAGCTGGTTCGTTCCCGGTCCAGCGCTGCTTCTGAATAAGCTATTCAGGTTGTCGACGAGGGTCCAACTGTAGGCTGCCGTTGATCAAGTGGAGCATTCACGTTGGTAGAATTCTGAGTACGTACGGGATCCTCGGCCTTGCGCTTAGAACAAAGTCCAAGTCCCTTTGCAGACAACAGCAGTTGTCACATGATTGTCTCTGAGGATGCGCGAAAATGGCCAAGGAGAGCCCAGATCTGAGCTTGCGCTCCCTTTTTGACCAAGACCCAGATGTGTGCTGATTGGTTGAGAGTTTGGCGGGCATTGGAGACCCACGTGGTATTTCCAGGCCCTGCCAGTTCCTGATTGGTTGGTCAAGGTGAGATATAAGTCACTTACTCTTGACACTTAGGAATGCAGTCCAGATGTCCATTCGGCACTCCCTAGACTGATAGGCGCCAATGGATGACCATTGATCATGATAGCCAGGCTTAGCTTAGTGCATCCCCATCTGGGAGCTGTCCCTTATCAAAAGAAAACATCTTAAATCAGCCTGCATGAATACTTTCTCTGTGGCTGCACCACAGAGATGGAGGGTGAGATGGGGCCTCATTTAGGACAGCATACCACCGCTTAATTCTGTCTTATTAACAAGCATTGCCGCTACAACGGCATCTCTCCTGTCAAACTTCCTCCTGACGTGTTTGACAGGATCTGGGCCGTGGTGAACAGTGGGAAAGACGCCCTGTGGAGAGTGAGGAACATGGGGCTGTTCAAAGGCATCGAGGTCCCAGTCAAGGCAGCAGGTAGCCTGGCCCTGTTCATCACCCGAGAGAACTATTAACTCAGAGATCTGTGGAGAGAAGGGAGGGAGGAAGCAGAAAATCTGGGGGAAATAGAGAGCATAGGTCAATATCTCAAGAAACTGTGAAAAACATTACCATGTTTAAGTAAAGAATGTGATTTACACCAGAAAAAAAGAAATTGTTGCTATGTAACTGGTACCGTGTCAAAATGTAATGAGATGTGATCATATATACTGTTTTAAGTATGTATATTAATGTAAAGCTTTCTAATTTGTGATGTCCTGTATTTTTTTGTGAAAAGAAAATAAAGTTCTTAAAAAATCGATTCACCCAGGGCGAGGCTCGGCCATTGCACTCCGGCTGTGCTGACCCCTGCGAATTCCCCAAATGTGGGAATCTCGACTGCATAATTTCTGGTAGTGGGGGACCGCGTTCGCGCTCTCCCCTGATGTGCTTGGTCCAATATCAGATACGGAAGAGTTACGACACCACGTGCTGCGATAGGATCCCAGTTCGAAAGCCACTGCTGGTTCCCGGTTTCTTTTAGTTAGAGGTCCGGAGAAGCATTTCAAGCTGGTTACACTACTCCTTCCGGACATTCATTCCCTTTTCAAAGTCAGTCGTTTTGCTGTAGTCTGCATTATTAAGGCCAATTTATTTGGTCATGGGGGCCTCGGTACTGTATGCTAATTCTCAAGACAGTTTCACCCGTTTTCTGATTACTAGGTTCTGTACCAGTGCAGACATGTCAAACAGTGAATGGCTGTACCTCTATTGGATCTGTGCTCAATGAATAAAATCAGTAATAAATTAATATATGTATAGTTATACGAAAAACAAGTGGTTTATCGACTCATCTTCATTTGCAGATTTAGAGCCAGCTTCGATATTCGTTTTACAAACGGGTTTTTTTTTTATATGGGTCACACACATGCCATAGCAACAAAACATCTCTAGAGATGAGGCTATAGATCACCTTTCCATCCTCCAGGTTTTCCTCCCAAAGCCTACGGTACCAACGGCGACCCCTGCTGGCCGAGAGAGCAAAAGCTTGCAGCACCTGGTATTCTCAGGAAGTCTCCCATCCAAGTACTAACCAGGCCCAACCCTGCTTAGCTTTTGAGATCAGATGAGATTGGGCACATTCAGGGTGGTGTGGCTGCAAGCGAAAGCCATGGCGCCTGACTCGCTACTTGAAGCTGTGTGTGGCTGGGGCTCCGTGCCCCCCGAGTGGGACTGAAGGATCGTTCGTGTGCAACTCTTTGGAAAGGAGCCTCTTTCCAAATCGCATTGCGTACCTGGATGTTGGCGAATGTGCTCCCTTGTGTTGGCTTGTCCCGCACTGGAGGAGAACAAACAAACTGCACGGAGGAGCACAAGGCAAGTCTTCACAAGACAAAATCCTCCAGTGCACAGCACTCTGAAAACATTTCTGGGCTGTCGCGTGTTTATTTCAGCACATAAAGCGCACCAGTCCAACACGTCAGCCGGGCGCGCGGCGCCTCCGCCCTCTTGTGGCCTTGCGGCCCCAGAGCAAGAGGCTCCTTCTCGCTGCCTTTCCGCTGTGTTGCAGAGCCCCGAGAGGGAACCTGGAGCGCACACTTTGTGGGGGGCGGGGGACCGCGTTCGCGCTCTGCCCCCGGTCTCTTGCGCGAGTACTAAATCTCATGGTGCCAGCCAGCGGCCAGGAGACAAATACAATATCGCGGGACAGGGGGGCCTCATCATTGATTGTTACATATGAGACGGGGATTAGGAGGAGACCCCGACTGATTGGTAAAGGGGAACACTAACACCAGAGAGACACCCTTCTTAATGGCCAAGAAGGGTTAAGACCTCGGTTTTATGCCTCCCCCGAAGGACGGCGCCTGTTTGTGCAGCAGAGTGTCGCCATCAAGATGCTGGGGCATAAGAAACCCACACAGACCGCAGGGTGAGCGCTCCCTACTGGTCCCAGTCACACCTCTTGTAGGAACAGCAGCAACCTGAGCTTTTCCGGGGGGAATTTCCCATCCGGGTGCTGGCTAGGCTCACACCTGCTGGGCTGCCGTGGGTGAGCCCAGTTGAGAGTCGCAGGGTGAGATCTAGTCACCGGGGAGAAACGATACAAGGGAAGGATAACTCGACTCCCAGCACTTGAAAAGACCGACAAATGACTCGTTCCCTCCGGAGCTGAATGTACCTGCATGTGTCGTGTCGTCTTCTTCCTCCGCCCTGCTGTGTTTGCTGTATTGTCTTTGAAGCCGGCCCCCGAGATGAGACAGGCTGTTCCTGTGCCCCAATTAACATTTTACAGGTGCCATTCCCCGGCATTGTGGCCATTGTCGGTGGTCACACGCGATAAGATAAGGTGGAGGAGAGCGGGGCATGCCCAGCGCCAGACATTCGAGGAGGGGGCTGTGCGAGGTGAGGTGAGGTGCGACATGCCGGAGCCCCGACGCTGCTAATGCGGAGCACTTGTTGAACTAGCATTGAAAGGACGTGTGCGCACGGAGCGAGCCTTCCCTGCAGCGGAGCGTGGAAACTTTCTCCCCGCGCTGCAGGAGTTGTGTGCGCTGCAGCAGTGCCGAGACAACAGCACAGAAGGCAGCAGGCTCTGGAGAGCGGGTAAGAGACGGAGCCTTGTGGGCAGGCGAGCAGGCCCATTTTTTGGAAATTGCTGAAAAGGCTCCAGTGTTTGTTCGCTGTGTGGCAGGCGCACGACGCGAGCTTGCGTAGCGATTTGCGGGTCTGGTGTTATGCAAATGAGGCCGAATTGCATCCCGGGACATGCTGCGAATGTGCATTGGCGACTGCAGATGTGTAGGAAACGGCACGCTTGTTTTCTCATTTTGCCCACCCTTTTGAGTGTTAGTGTGGCGTGTGAGTGTGCGAAAGAGTGGGCCCAGCAGGAGGCGGTGGTGTGCGGGGCGAGGAGCTGGCCTAGGCTGTGCGCTTTGTGCTGTGGGTGCGGGCCGCTTGCAGGGGCTTGTACAGCTCATACTTACCTGGCAGTGGAGATACCTTGATCAAGAAGGAGGTTCACCCAGAGCGAGGCTCGGCCATTGCACTCCGGCTGTGCTGACCCCTGCGAATTCCCCAAATGTAGGAATCTCGACTGCATAATTACTGGTAGTGGGGGACTGCGTTCGTACTCTCCCCTGATGTGCTTGGTCCAATATCAGATACGGAAGAGTTACAACACCATGAGCTGCGATAGGATCCCAGTTCGAAAGGAGTCGATGCCACTGCTGGTTCCCGGTTTCTTTTAGTTAGAGGTCCGGAGAAGCATTTCAAGCTGGTTACACTACTCCTTCCGGACATTCAAAGTCAGTCGTTTTGCTGTAGTCTGCATTATTTAGGCTGATTTTCGAGGTTAGCCTTTATTTGGTCATGGGGGCCTCGGTACTGTATGCTAATTCTCAAGACAGTTTCACACGTTTTCTGATTGCTGGGTTCTGTATCAGTGCAGACATGTCAAACAGTGAATGGCTGTACCTCTATTGTATCCGTGCTTTCAATGCCAGTTCAACAAGTGCTCCGCATTAGCAGCGTCGGGGCTCCGGCATGTCGCACCACAACTCACCTCGCACAGCCCCCTCCTTGAATGTCTGGCGCTGGGCATGCCCCGCTCTCCTCCACCTTATCTTATCGCGTGTGACCACCGACAATGGCCACAATGCCGGGGAATGGCACCCGTAAAGTGTTAATTGGGGCACGGGAACAGCCCGTCTCGTCTTGGGGGCCGGATTCAAAGACAATACAGCAAACACAGCGGGGCGGGGGAAGTAGACGACACGACACATGCAGGTACATTCAGCTCCGGGGGGAACGAGTCATTTGTCGGTCTTTTCAAGTGCTGGGAGCCGAGTAATCCTTCGCTTGTATCGTTTCTCCCCGGTGACTAGATCTCACCCTGCAACTCTCGACTGGGCTCATCCACGGCAGCCCAGCAGGTGTGAGCCTAGCTGGCACCCGGATGGGAGATTCCCCCCGGAAAAGCTCAGGTTGCTGCTGCTCCTGCAAGAGGTGTGACTGGGACCAGTAGGGAGCGTTCACCCTGCGGTCTGTGTGGCTTTCTTATGCCCCAGCATCCTGGTGGCGACACTCTGCTGCACAAACATGCGCCGTCCTTCGGGGGAGGCGTAAAACCGAGGTCCCGACCCTCCTTGGCCATTAAGAAATCCCAAGGCGTCTCTCAAAAAGAGACGCCGGGGGTGTCACTCTGGTGTTAGTGTTCCCCTTTACCAATCAGTTGGGGTCTCCTCCTAATCCCCGTCTCATATGTAACAATCAATGACGAGGCCCCCGTGTCACGCGATATTGTACTTGTCTCCTGGCCGCTGGCTGGCGCCGTGAGATTTAGTACTCGCGCAAGAGACCGGGGGCAGAGCGCGAACACGGTCCCCCGCCCCCCACAATGTGTGCTCCAGGTTCCTTCTCGGGGCTCTGCAACACAGCGGAAAGGCAGCGAGAAGGAGCATCTTGCTCTGACGCCGCAAGGCCACAAGAGGGCGGAGGCGCCGCGCGCCCGGCCGACGTGTTGGACTGGTGCGCTTTATGTGCTGAAATAAACACGCGACAGCCCAGAAATGTTTTCAGAGTAACAAGTAATAGGTTTATTCCATGCTGAAAAAAAGAAGAAAGAGAACACAACATTTTGGCTGTGGAGCCTTCTTCAGGTGTGAGAGAGACAGGGCAGTAGGCAAAGGTAAAGTAGCGGGAGAACAAAGGTTGGGAGGGAGGAGGAGTGAGAGGCGGGAGCAGGGGACAGAAAGAGAGGCCAATCAAGAGGTGTGAAGTCAGAATGGGTGCAGAGAGGTGTGAAATGAAACTTCCAATGAATGGAGAAAATTTAAAAGAACAGTAGTCTGTCGTTAAGGGAAGGGAGAATGTGTGATCCTAGCTGCAGAATAATTTTAGTTTCGGTGGTCTTTCTGATGTATGAGTTCAGAAAACCGTCTTTGAGAACACAGACGGAGAGATTAGAGTGGTCGTGGCTGTCAGAGGTGAAATGAGAAACAATGGGCTTGGAGAGATCTTTAATCTTCACATCCCTGACATGTTCCTTGAAGCGGTCTCCGAGTCTCCTTCCTGTTTCTCCAATATAGAGAGAAACTGGGCATTTACTGCAAGAGATACAGTAAATAAGGTTGCTGGAGGTACAAGATGCTGTCTGGGTGATCCGGAGTTGTCCTGAGGGGCCTTGCATGAGTGTGGTGGTGGCTGTGTACTTGCGGGTGATACAGCGAGCTCTGTTGCAAGGGAAAGTGCCTGGTGTGGATGGTTGTTTAGGGCGGTCAAGGGAGCTGTGAACACGGAGGTTATGCAGATTAGGTGGTCGGCTATATGAGATGATAGGGCGATCAGAAAAGAGGGCCCCAATGGAGGGATCATCCTGTAGGATGGAAAAGTTGTGGTTAATGGTCCTGGGGATAGGAAGTGTGTTAGGGTGGTAAGGAAGCACCAAAGGAATGCGGTTGTTACGGCGGGAGTTCCTGATCAGGTTGTTGGTCCGGGGGGTGTTTTTGGGTCGGGCAAGGGCCCTGTCAATCACACTGCTGGGGTATCCTCTGTTGATGAAAAATGAGTACATTTCGAGGGCTTGGTTCTCGAAGTCGATGTCGTCGCTGCATAGTCGTCGTAACCTAAGGAACTGTGAAAAAGGAAGAGAGTTTTTAGTGTGGTTGGGGTGAAATGAGCTGTACAGGAGGTAGCTGTGTGAATCCGTGGGTTTGTAATAAACTGAAGTGGACAGTCGGGGGTAGTTGATAGACAAGTGGATGTCTAGAAACGGAAGAGTGGTGGAAGATATGTTAACCGTATATTTGAGGGACAGGTGGAAGTTGGTGAAATGGTGGAGGAAGAACTCAAGCTGATCGTTGGAGCATGTGGCGGCACCAACGCAGTCATCAATATATCGTTTGTAGAAGTCAGGGACATAGCCAGTGTAGGAAGTGAAGAAGCGTTCTTCTACCCAGCCGACAAAAATGTTGGCATAGCTGGGTCCCATTCTGGTGCCCATGGCAACTCCACTGACCTGTTGGTAAAAAAGATTATTGAAAGAGAATGCGTTCAGTGTGAGGACCAATTCTGCAAGGCATACCAGGGTGTGGGTGGGTGGATCAAGCACTGTGCGTTTGTCCAGCGTGTGCTTGAGGGCTGTAAAGCCATCATTATGGGGAATGATGGTGTACAGAGATGTGATGTCCATGGTAAAAATGTGGCATTCGGTACCCTGAAATTGGAAATCATTGAAAAGTTGGAGCGCGTGGTTGGTGTCTTTGATGTATGAGGGAAGATCTTCAACCAGCGGTCTCATGAGGCTGTCGAGAAAGGCTGAGATGTAAGTAGTTGGATAGTTACATGCTGATACGATGGGGCGTCCAGGGGTGTCCAGTTTGTGGATTTTGGGGAGGAGGTAAAATTGAGATACCTGTGGATGTTCCATGATGAGCCGGTTCGCCTCCTGGGGGAGCTTGTTACTGCTGATAAGAAGGGAAATGGTGGATACCACTTCCTTTTGGTAGTCAGTGGTAGGGTCCTGTTGGAGAGGGAGGTAGGCAGAAGTGTCAGTTAGTTGTCTAGAGGCTTCAAAGATATATAGATCTTTACGCCACACCACAACAGCACCTCCTTTGTCCGCTGGTTTGATGACAATATCATCCCTGTTGCGGAGAGACTGGAGCGCCTGATTTTCTCCTTGGGTGAGGTTAGACCTATGTTTACTGGGTATAGAGAGTGCCTTGGGAGCTTGATTAGTGCATTGGTTGATGAAATAATCAACTGGTGGAAAACGGCCAGAGGAGGGAGTCCAACAGCTCTGTTTGGGATTAATGTTGTTAATGACATCAATAACTGGGTTGTTATCAGCTGCCTGTGAAGAGGAATTGTCAGCAAAATGTGTTCTGAGAGGGATCCTGCGGTAAAAGCGGTTAAGGTCGACATTGGTCTGGGGGATGTCCAGCTTCCTGGGAACTGGTACAAAACTGAGCCCTTTGCTGAGGAGGGATCGCTCATCCTGTGAAAGGGAAAGGTCAGAAGGTATGGTGACAACAAGGTTAGGGTTGGTGAGGGTGTCCGGGGTGTTGATGGTTTTCTTCTGTAGAAGATGACTGAGTTTTTTGTCCTTCTCTGTAGTGAGAAACTGGTAGAGTTTAGAGTTGAGAGATCTAATGAGGTTAGTTATGAAGGGAAGATGATGTGGAGCTGTCAGCCGTAGAAATTCCTTAGCCTCTTTGATGTTGTTGTCGGAAAGGATAATCTGTTTTTTGAGGGAGAAAATGGTAGAGAGCATTAGTTTCCTAGAAAATTGTTTTAGAAGTCTCTGAGTGTTACTCTGGGTGGTATCAGAGTCAAAAGAAAAGGTATTAAATTTAAGGCGAAATCCTTTAGGGATGATATTATGTCAACGACATCTGTAAAGGAATAGAAGGTTGTTAGAAAGCCTGGTCTTGGAACAGATAGCTGTGAAGAGACGGAATGCTGGTTTAGTGAAAGAAGCGGGCAAGTGGCCCAGGGAGGAAGAGAAGGTATGACGAAGAGATCTAGAAAAAGATTTGAAGGAAGGCATAGTGGGTCGCAGCAGCTGTAGGCGGTAGTAGTTCAGGTGGGTAGCTGCAGAGGGAGTCCAGCTGACTTCATGCTCAAAAAGTATTTGCCTGTGTGACAGACTGCTAGACTATGCAGACTAGATGTCCATCCTTATTGTAGTAAAGTAACTCCCCTTGCACACCCTTGTATCAGAGCCTCTAACAGAAGGAGGGATATTGCAGACTGAGAACTACAATACAATCTCAATTGAAATATATACAATAGTTGCTCTATCTCAAGAAAAAGCACTATGAACATGGAGTTTCATAGTTTTGGCTGATTGTATGGGGGCAGCTTCACTGTGAGGACTGACAGAAATACTTTATTACACAGCTACGCACTTACACACTCGCAGAGAATTTGTTGGGTAAGTCTAGATCTAAAACATTGCAAATCAATTAGAACATGTCAATAAATATCACAGCGACTTAATACAATTGAGCGCTCTTATCAGCTGCTCTAACACTCGTAATTTATAAAGACTCAAAACACCTCACATATCTGTCTCCCGTCTGTTTGTCTTCTGGTCACCCACCACCTCCCTCAGTTTATTAATCATTAATTAACCATTAATTCACCCAATTCTCATGGGTCAGTTTCTGATTGGATACATCTGTCTGGTTCAACCACATGATTTCTTTTATCCAAAAGACTGTAAAATCTCTGTGAGAACACGTATGGGTAGAAGAAGAGATTTACTGTATTATCATATATAAGAAAGTATTGTAACGACTATGGGTTTGTTCAGGATAAAGGACAAGAGCTGTAAAATGTGCTCTAAAATCTCTGGTAGAACAAACTCCAGCACAGAAAAAGAAAAACTTATTTTACTCTGTTTTCAGTCAATAACCCTATTTTATTATTCCTGAAGCTACCAGTGAAGGTAGAACTGCTGTTCAACAACTTGCAACTGCAAGAACTAACCGCAGAGCACTACCCCTCCACTAACCTTTAGTTCAAACACAGTTTACAGGAAACCATGCTGTGAAAGCAGCAGCAAATTAAAAATAGCCCCCAGCATGTGCATTGCTCAACATGAAAAAACAAGAAGTAAAATGAAAGGTCAAAATGAAACCATACAGAGGTGTATTTTAAATTGCATACTGTATGTACATGACATTGCAAAATTTAATCCCTGAAATTTGTTGACAGTGGCAGGGATGACAGTATCACAGGTCATGGGGACAGATCAGCGCAAGTAGGTTGAGATTGTCTTTATTTGCTGTGTACAGAAACAGATTAGCAGGGCAAAGGACAAAATAATCATCTGATTACATACTGTAAAATAATTCCTGTGTTTGTTATGGATGGGCAAATACTGTGAGCTATGAAGGGCCATGTCTATACTGTGTTTATTAAACATTGTAAAATGATGTGACAGGAAATTGTGTAGACTTACTATGTATTTAGCTTACTAAATGGAGTTTATAACGAAAGTTCGGGAGGGATGACAGAGGGATGACATTTACCAAGCAATTGCGCCTGACAATCCATTCCTTTCCCAAAAGCTATAAATACCAACGCGATTTCCTACTCTCCCTCACGTACGTCTTTTGCCTACCTCTTGGTTACCCCCCGTGGGGGTCTTGGCCTCCTTGTCCTATGGCCAGTGTCACGGACGTCCAAAGGGACTAACCGTGGAGAGGCAGGAGAGCGGAAAAAGACCCATATGCGGCGGAACAGGAAAAAGGCCCGGGCTCGTTAGTTCGTTAGAGTTCAGGAGTGCAGTATAGAAACCTATGCCCTCAGGTAGCGGGCGTGGGGTGACCTGGTGCTAGGCGCGTCTCAGGACATCCGAACGTCAATGCTGAGTGAGGGCAGAGTGCAAGACCCAGAAATATATAGCCCAAGGGAAAGAGAGGGACCAGAAGGACGACAGGCAGGAAACTAGGGACAGGACAGAGAAGGAGCACCCTCTGGCTGCAGAGGGCCTGACAGCCAGGAGGTCGGCCCTCAGCCAAGTGGGTTAAGCCAATATCCACCCCATAATAGTTAATCACGCTTTGATCTTGAGTGTTGTCATTCCTAGTGAATTTATCTGGAAAGTGTCTTTACATCCAAAATCTGAATTTGAACTGGAGGACTGCTACTTAGCTAATATTTAGATCAGATTTAACAGTTCTTATCATTGAGCTCAACAGACTACTAAAGGGAGTGTATTCGCACAAAGCTTATGATGCAGCCCAAGTTGTAACTCAGTCTTCAATGAAGGGATGCATTTTACAAAATTAAAAAGCAAATTCACAGTCATCTTGCAGACTGGATACCCTATAACATGTGGCGTCTCTTTTCAAAATCTAGCCACATTGAGAGGTAGGCTACCTTTACGACCCTATTAAGAACTGGAATTGGTCACCTGAATTTATACTTAATTGGCTACCAATCCAGTGAGAATAATGTACATTCTCATGCCAAACATTACAATCAAACTCAGAAATCAAAGACTGAGAACTCAACAGAGCCAGATTTATTCATTTTGCAGTACAGGGGCCTGCACAGTGACAGACTCCAACATCACATATACACATTCACAAACTGCTTATGTACATGTTTTTGCACCACAGAAGGTGTTGATTTTGCAAATGGCAGCAGTTCTAATAATAACTGTTATTTTATTCAAGATTCAACAGAGTGCATCCTGTTTCTGCTTCACTCCTACACTTTCTACCCTGTGTTTGCCACTTACTCCCTGCAGGTAACTTTTTTTCAGTCTGTCTTAACTCTGTAGTCAGAGCTAAGGACTCATTTCTAATGTCTAGGAAATCACAACATATTTATCACTGTTTCCCTGACACACCCAAAACTGGATTATCAAAATAAGAACACTGAGGCATATTTATGATCATCAATCCAATCAGATTAGTATTGTTGTTCAGAGGGTAAAAAGTGCAAAAAATGGAAATATTAAAATTGTACTGAATCAGAAAAAAATTGAATAAAAACACATTACAGAAAACAATAATAGATTACTTTAGTGTCGGCCTTTTTTTCAAATATATTAAGTTACATTGAGTGTATGCACTAGTCACTGTGTGCTTTAGAGTTGCTTCTGTAAGCTGCTTTAAGAGGTAGTGGCTTGTTCAGCTTAACTACAAAGGAAGCTGTAGCTTAGCAACAAGCAAATAACTTGAAGACTAAGTATACAGGTTTGACATGTAATAAGATTGTTATTTTTGGTTTTGTATTTATAATTAATTTAGAAAAATCAGAATTAGGAGAATGTAGAATTTTGCTTTCACTTTGACAGAATAGAGATTTTTGTGTCAATCAATGTCAAAACAGTCCCCATTAAATACATAACACAATAAAATGTGACCAAGTCCAAGAGGCTGACTTCTTTTGACAGCAACTATTTACAGAGTGACCTCCCAATCCCTAATATCTCTCCATCAAGAGAACAATAACTGTGCTTCAGACACTGGGTGTCACGATTGTAGGTTTTTTGGGTGTCACGACTGTTGCACTTTTGAGGTGATTTTGTGCACCTGCTCCCGGTTCCTGCCTCCCTATAAAAGCCAGGCACTCTCTCTGTTCCGGGCTCTACATTGGTTCCCGTACCAGGCAAGTCCGGGATCGGGAGCGCCTGGAACCATTCTCCCCCTTGTTCCCCCCCAACCCTCCACCGGATCCCGCTACGGTTTTTAATCCTGTTTGTCTTCGTCTAGGATGGACCGCCTCGTCTTGGATTTCCCATTGGACTCTGTTTTGGATTGTTTGCCCCGGACTCACCCCCCTGAACAACTGTGCACCATGGACACGCCCCCTGTTGTCATTCCTGACTTCTGCATGCTTTTTTCCCCGTGTTTTCCCTCACTCATCCCCAGATTGTGTCGTCTGCAAAGGGTCCCGTAAGAACGCTTCCGTTACACTGGGTCTTCATTAACACATAGATCTCTAGAGGTGAAGAGCTATGTCTGTGGATCAGACCACGTGAACCCAGCTCAATTCCATGAAGTTTTGTCCCCCAGCAAACAGCACAAACAATAATTTGTGTATTTATATACAATATACTATAACACGTATTTAAGCTAAGTATGTACCACTGAAAGTAACATCAAAGCTTCTATGGTTCTGATATACAGATGCAGCCAAAATGCATGGAGTACACTGCTGTATAACGCAGTAGGTTTGGCACGTCACAACACGTCATAACACGTCATACCGCATTTTATGTTAATAGTATCCAGAATCACCTTGTAAAACTGCCAGGTGGAGCTAATAAAGCTTAACCTCTCATGTCCAGCATTTGAGCAGTCTCCAGAAAATGCCCAGTCACTGCTGAAGGACAATCTTTTTCCCATTAAGACTTTAAGTTGTATGCTCTTTAGACTTTTAAGAATTTTAAACTGTGTATTACAGCATGTTAATCATGAAACATTAAAAAGTCGGTGTATTTTATAACAGCAAGATTGCTCAGTTGGACAAAAGTACACAACCTTCCACCTTCATCATAAATATTTTAATTCTGCAGAAATATTTTATGCATCAAAGTCTTTATGGAAGATATTACTTATAGTATTAATAATGAATGACGTTGGACAGGCTGTAAGCTCAAAGTATTACAGTGGTCCACTTTCTTTGTAACCGTCTGCATCAGTTTAACTGTTGTGTGTAACGAACAGTTCTTTCCGGACCCTATGCGGACGACACAGTCCGACGGAGTGGGGAAACACTGGGGAAACGTCATGCAGGAATATGGGGCTGAAGACAGGGGGGCGTGTCCAAGGTGCGCTGGTGCACGGGGGAGGTGTGGCCGAGGCGAACAATCCGAGAGAGTAGTCCTTTGGGAATATCCAAAACACAAGGGTAAGTCCAAAACCAGAAGATCCATCAGAAGAAGGAATTAAAAACCACGAAGGCCGGGTCGGAACCGGCAGACGGGGAACAGGAACGGGAACAGAGGTTAAAATCTTAACGGGACCAGGTGCTTCCAGGTCCCGGACTCGCACGATATGGAAATCAGATGCAGAGCCCGGATGAGCATCAGCGCCTGGCTTTTAAGGTGGGCTGGGAATGGGAAGCAGGTGCACATGAATTAAGTCTTGAGTGAAAGGGCTGGAGCACCCTTAAGGAGGGGGAACTATAATCGTGACATTGTGACACAAGAAAAGACTTTATTTTTTTGTTAACAAATAGTAACACCACAGCATGTCGTTGATCCAATCACATATTCGTTTCCAATCATACAAAGTAAATTTTGAGAATCTCCAATCTCCAATTCACCATGCCTATAATTGTTTCTCGGAGATTGCTCATAAACTATATTAATTTAGGAACATAGACATATTATGTAAGCTGTATATGGCTGGTATTTGTAGTTCAAATAAAAAATACACACCACTATTCCACTTTCTTCCTTAACATTTTAAGCATCAAATTCTTTCATTCGGTTACATCCAGATGCAGCCATTCAAAATGCACGGTACAACCCTGTACCACATGCAATTACCCACAGGTCACTGCATTGTACCGCGGTATGTGATTGGCTGGCCAAAATGACCAACAGGGGCACTCATGGTGCATTGGTTGTTAGTGAAAAGATTTAATCATTTAATCTCTTTTCTGTGCATGTTTTAATCCACATAGTATTGGATCTTTATATGGAATTTTACAACTAAAGGATAATTTTAGGGTGTAGGGCGTAGATTAAACTGTTTCACTAACAACCAATGCACCACAAGTGCCCCCGTCGCTCATTTTGGCCAGCCAAATCATGTACCGCAGTACAAAGCAGTGAACTGTGGGTATTTTCGCATGGTATGGGGTTGCATTTTGAATGGCTGCATCTGTATAGCACTATTTTCTTCGGGGAATCACCAGGGGCTCTCCCTTGGTTTATTATTATATAAGAACTTGTTACTGTCTGATAACCCTCAAAATAATCTGGATCCATCATACTGTATATCTAGGATCTATGACTGATTGCTTTACAGTCTGTATGTCCCTGTTGTGATTTTTATTGGATATTTTCTATAATTCTGTACCTTGGTTTTGGAAAGATGTTATCAGGCTGCATCGCCCACGAGAATGTGGCTGGCATGCTGCAGAAGGGACAGAACCAGGAGCAATCAAGCCCAGTACAGGACACAGGACTAGAGTGCAGAGCTGGAGATCAGAGCTGGAAAGATCACCAGAGCTGACAGCTGTGCAAAGGGTGCAGGTGCAGGGCTGAGCTGCCAGGCCTTTATTCACCCTTACAGTAGGGCACTTACTGCAGCAGTCATTTATACAGAAGAGCACTTAACTGTTTGAGAAAGTTTGCAGGAGGTATCTTGTTCTAAGGGTGCAGAAGACAGCTCCCCACCTGTTTAGAGTATAATTATTAATGAGCTATTATCTGTTATTGCCTCTCTCTCACTGTGTCTCCTGTCCTGTTGTGTGTGTTTATTACTGAGAGATTCTCTGTTATTGCCTCTCTCTCACTGTGTCTCCTGTCCAGTTGTGTGCGTTTATAACTGAGAACGCCACCAGCTGTTAGGATAGGAGCACGCATCGCTGAGAGACTGAGTGGACTAGAAGAGGTACCGGAGCTGCTTTAGAAAGTGAGGTGTTCCTGATCACACATCAACAACAACAGATGCTGCACTTAGGCATTTGGTCAGGTGAGTGACTGTGTGGGAACTCACTGGCCTCTCTCAGGAGAGGAACAAGGGGGTCTGTCTGGAGTTGAACAGGGCTAAGAAGCCTGGGGGTCTCATGACATGAAATAGACAGGATGAAAGATGCTTTATTGAGGGACATCAAAGGACAGGTGTATTTTGGGAAAGCTCAGGGGTCAAGCCCAGTGGATAAGTGTGCTCTGAGCCTCAGGCCAGGCAAGAGGCATCAGCGTCTGGAGGAGTGGGGCATCACCAGGCAGCAACAGAGGTTCTTATGAAGAGTAAAAAATGAATGATTTTCAGAAATGACAACACTTCTCAGAAATTACAACACTGTGAGAGGTGTGGTGACCTGCAGGAACACAGGTCAGCAGGACAAAATGCTGAAGAATAACCCAGAGAAACCACAGAGGGAAGTGCTGCACGATGAGCTTCCTTTTCTCTGAGAATGAAAGTGAAACAGGAGAAGTGTGTGACAGTTCCAATCCTGCTGTGTCACATTCAGTGTTTTGTTGTTTAAAATTTATTGAAAACCCTGCACTTGTCTAGTTTTAAATGTGATCTTCTCTCGGTTTTGATTTAATCTAAATGATTTTGCATTTCATTTCCTGCCTGTCGAGGACTTGCTTATTCTTCTGTGAACTGGACTTGATTTACTAACTGTACCAGAGTCTGTGTCAGGAAGTTTACCTCTCCCTGATGTTTCAGAGAGAATTCACAACACAGGATTTAACTCCTGCCAACGTTTGCTAAACCCCCTCAGGATCCTCAGCATTTGGAAATACACCATCAGTTAAACTACAGCTGCTCTCTGAGCTTATCTCCCTGCATTTACGAGCATCAGGTCTCCAGCTCATGCTCAGAGTCTAACTGTTTTGTCTCTACGTGTACTCCTCTTCGGCTGGGGTGGTGTGGGGTTAACAGATTGCATTTCTTCTCATGATGTTTTTATTAGAAGTGTTTCCTTACATATCAATATCACTGCTATCAGGTTGAACAAGTGAGAATTGTGGACCTTTGTCTTTTAGAGTGTAAGTAACAGGACTGACTGCAACACAACACTAAAACTCTGCTCTGTAGTGAAGGACATGAAGATGTCAATCAAGTGTCTCAAGGTCACTCACCCATCTAGATGAGCTCTCAGTGTCCCCCAGCTGTTTGATACCCTATCACTCTGAGAGACCTGTGACAGCTTGGAGCTCTCACTGGTGCCTGAGCCACTTCCTGTTGACTTGTACATTCAGAGATGAAGAGAGGTGTGACCTCTCATCCTTGTCTACTCTTCACTGAGCAGGACTGTCTTCCTTGTCTCTCACTCAGCTACAGTCCCTAAAACTTGTGTCGCTGTGTAATGTTCACACTTCAGACTCTGCTGTCCGCTTCCACTGCTACGTCGCTGCCTTTCAATCCTTTGTCTGCATCTCCATCATTGCCCATAATCTCTCTGTCCTTCCTGTCCATTTTAGTATCATAAATCTTGCTTAATTGAATCAAATGTGACTTTTCCATTAGTGGTGTCTCATTGGGGTAGAATACATGTTTTATAAAACATGTAAGACTGAGACTAGAATTACTGCTCTCTTGTAGGGGAGCACAGCTGTGGAGATTTCCAACTGTGTAATTCCTAAGGTTGCTCTGGATGGGTAAATTAGTGTTACTCTGTTATATTTAACTGTGAGCTATGAAGTGCCTACTTTATACTGCGTCAATTACACATGGTCAATTCTCAGACATTCTCGGAGTTTGCCTTTTTGAACAGGTATATTTATACTGTAACTGTATGCTAGGCCATTATACTCAGTGCAGATTCAGTCTTTATAGAACTCAATACACACAGTAACACAGTGCCGGGCCTGTCCTGCAGGAGAGACACAATGCTGGGGTCTCCCAGCTCTTATATACAGTACAGATACATGTGATACAAGAGACAGTCAGTGCAGATTCAGTCTTTATTGAACTCAATACACACAGTAACACAGAGCTCAGACTGTCATGCAAGACAGACACACTGCTGGGGTCTCCCAGCTCTTATATACAGTACAGATACATGTGATAATAGAGACAGTGCAGATTCAGTCTTTATAGAACTCAATACACACAGTAACACAGTGCTGGGCCTGTCGTGCAGGAGAGACACAATGCTGGGGTCTCCTACTTTATACTGCGTCAATTACACATTGTAAATTCTCAGACATTCTCAGAATTTGCCTTTTTGAACAGGTACAGTGGGTATAGAATGTCACCACCCGCTTTCAAAATGTTCACCTTTTGTTGCCCTAAGGCCCATAAAGAATACAAATAAAATGAGATTGTTCCACTTTATTAACAAATCGTACCTTGCAACATCCAAGGGAAAAAAAGAAAGCAAAATTTTAAAAATAAATAAGTTGAATAACTGGTTAAGAGAGCACCCCCCTGAGTTAATAAATTTGTTGCTTGAATTACAGCCTTGAGTTTGTTTGGATACATCTCTACCAACTTTGCACACCTAGAGGGATTAATATTTGCCCATTCTGTCACGATTGTAGTCCCTCCGCCTTAAGGGTGCTCCGGCTCTTTCACTTCTGAGTTGATTTTGTTCACCTGTCCCCTGTTCCAGCCTCCTATCCAGCCCACCTTAAAAGCCAGACGCCCACTCTGTTCTGGGCTCTGCATTGGTTCCTTTACCAGGCGAGTCTGGGATCTGGAGCGCCTGGTCCCATTCCCCCCCTTGTTCCCCCCGACCCTCCACCAGATTCCACCCATAGTGGATTCTTTGCTTTGAAATGCAAAGCATTGGAATTTTCTAGAAACAGCTGCTTTTATTCTGAACTAATCAAAATCACCACAATTGATCGCAGGTGGGAGCCAATTAGTTTGTTGTTTGATCTATAAGGTGATTGGTTATACCTGAGCAAGGATACAAATGCAGTTGTAAGAGGGGTGTTCACTTGTCCAAACAAAGTTTTTTACTGTTCACAACTGGCAACCCACTGGAGCTCAGCAGTTGTGAGCCTGGTCAGTACCTGGATGGAAGACCTCCTGGGGAAAAACTAAGGTTGCTGCTGGAAGAGGTGTTAGTGGGGCCAGCAGGGGGCGCTCACCCTACTGTCTGTGTGGGTCCTAATGCCCCAGTATAGTGACGGGGAGACTAGACTGTAAAAATTCGCCGTCCTTTGGATTAGACTTAAAACCAAGGTCCTGACTCTCTGTGGTCATAAAAAATCCCAGGGCGTTTCTCGAGAAGAGTAGGGGTGTAACTCTGGCATCCTGGCCAAATTTCCCAGTGGCCCTTACCAGTCATGGCATCCTAAAAATTCTCAATCTATGAATTGGCTTCATCACTCTGCTCTCCTCCCCACTGCGAGCTGGTGTGTGGGGAGCGTTCTGGCGCACTATGGCTGCTGTCGCATCACGCAGGTGGGGGCTACACATTGGTGGTGGTGGAGCGGAGTCCCCATTACCTGTAAAGCTTTGAGTGGAGTGTCCAGAAAAGTGCTATATAAGTGTAAGCAATTATTAATTATTAATATTAATTAATTTTCAGAATGTTTTAGAATTTTATTTTCACTTGGCTAATGTGGGTTACTGACTGTAATTAAAAATGGAACAAGCCTAATTTAATTTGTTTTTATTTCAGAGTGTCATACAACAAATGGTACACATTTTGAAAGGGGGTGGTGACTTTCTATACCCACTGTATTTTTATACTGCAGCTCTATGCTAGACTATTATATATTTTGTGATTCATTGTTCCATGTTCTATTTTCACACTTTTCAACTTTTCTTTTTTTTGAAAATGTTAAGTGCTGCTTGCAGATGTTGACCTGGTGTCCTGTGTACACCGAGAAGGAGATGGTCTTGGGCAGTTTCATATCTAGCTCAGTACACACAGTAACAAGGAGCTGGGACTGTCCTGCAGGACAGGCACACTGCTGGAGTCTCCCAGCTCTTGTATACAGTACACAGGAGATAAAGGTGACAGTCAGTGCAGATTCAGTCTGTATTGAGCTCAATACACAAAGTAACACAGCACTGACTGTCCTGCAGGAGAGACACACTCCTGGAGTCTCCCAGCTCTTATATAAAGTACAGATACATGTGATACAGGAGACAGTCAGTGCAGATTCAGACTGTATGGAGCTCAGTACACACAGTAACACACAGCTGGGACTGTCCTGCAGGACAGACACACTGCTTGGGTCTCCCAGCTCTTATATAAAGTACAGATACATGTGATACAGGAGACAGTCAGTGCAGATTCAGGCTGTATTGAGCTCAATACTCACAGTAACACAGAGCTGGGACTGTCCTGCACGATATCCAGTGTCCTGTTAGCTTGCAGAATTTGTGACAAGGAAGCAGAATGGAGAATGGAGCCTGGCCTTTATTTACCCCTCACAGTAGGGCAGTTGGGAACAGTTTCTCTTTTACAATAATACCTGGGAAAGCAGTCATTTATACAGCAGAGCAGATTATAAAGAGAGTTCCTCACCTGTCCAGAGTGCAATTATGTAGAGTATTATGTAGATATTGCAGAATTACTGACCAGGGAAAATCTAGAAATTAAAGTAATTTACATAAGTCAACTTCGCATTAATATCTGACACTCCTCAGTACAACCTGGACATTCTGATACATTTCAAATTCTGACAACTGTGTTCAACTTAAGATGATTTTGAAATCATGGTCTCTTGATTTTGTCTATAGTAGAAGAGGAATGGAATTCCAGTTCACAGAGCAACAGGAAAAGTGTAGCTCGGGGTGAGGAGTATCAGTCTGTACTCAGACCTTGACCTTGTTTCTGAAATATTTTACAGGGCCTTTTCCTTTGAGAAGTCAGACTGTTCTGTCCTCTGTGAGCTGCATGCTGTAAATGGTGTGGTTATGTCCTTGGTGCTACAGGTAAGGACGTTTCTGAGCCAGCTTGGCTGTGTTTAGTCAGGAACACTAGGAGTCAGGGCTCTGATGGGAGTTAGCTGATAGTGTTTTTTTAATTTTTCTGTGTATAGAGAAGTACGCTTCATAGGGTTAAAACAATGACATTGTGTCAGACAGGACATATGCTAGAGGTCAGAGAAGAGAAAAGGCTGGCTGTTTTGATACAGCATGTCTCCAGCTATAGTTAGGCTCTGTCCTCACTGGTGGTTACAGAACTCTGTATGGCTAGTTTCTGGGAATGAGATAATCTTGTCTTTATGGCCAGGTAGACACCCCTCTGGTCAACAGGTTTAAGCCAAAGTAAACAGCCCTTCTTGACATACTGATTGCTTTAAACATCACATCTTCTAACCTGAGTGTGAGGAGGTGTGGGTTTTGACGTTCCATCTGAATGGGAGGGCCTGGTGTTTCCCTGTATAAGACTTGTCAGACCACCTCTCTCACACAGGGCCTGTCCTGAGGTCTGGCTGCTTGTGCTCATAAACGACCAGCTCTGTACATGACACTTGTAGATACTGCCCTTTTGTGCTTGTTTCTCCCTTTCTCTTTTGTTCAAATGTGTTATTTGGTCTTAATGCCCTCAGAAGGAAGCAGGAAGATCGTCTGCTGAAGCCTTTTCTTTGGGGAAAGTTTGTTTCTCAGTTAGGTTGGTGTGTTGGACTGCAGTATATTGAGACAGAAAAGAGAAGGTTTCTGTTTTCTTTCTCTTTGAAAAAGGGGCAATAAAGGCCAGTGTTTCCTATATAAAACTGTTCATTGTTTTTGTTTTATGTTTCAGCTTGTGTTATACCTGTGACATTATAACAGACCCAGGGCTGAGCCCATAACGTGGTGATTTCCAAGAACAGTCAGATATACCCATTCATTTTACTTTGTCAATACAGCATAATTTTTAAAAATATTTTAACACTGAGGCACTGAAATGTATTCAAGAAAATTCAAAATTACTTAAATTACTTAAAAAGTCATGGGAATGCTCTATACGAATTTAGAACACAAATTGTAGCAAGCTGTAGTGATCTGTTCTAACTCATTGGCTATTTCTTTAAACTGTATTTAGACATTGTAGAAAATGAGAAAAACACTTTTAGTGCTTCTTATTGTATATCTGTGTGACAGTTTTCAATCACATGTTCTCAGTCCCCTTGTGTGTAATCAATTACTTTTGAAAATGAGTCCACAAAGATACACCCGCTCCCCTGGTTAAGTAAGGGTTCTGTCCGACAAGTCTTTACATAAAACAAACGTTACTTAAGTTGCAGGTGAACCTTTCTTAGTCACACAGCAGCAGCTGATATTGCAATCCATTAGGTAGAGAGAGAAAGGAAATGTTGTCCTTTAAATAGGGTGAGAACAATTAGATTATTGTGAATTACAAAATCAAATTAATGATCATAAAACCCGTCAATCAAAATAGTTAAACACCAATTGCAGCTTACACTTCAGAAATACACAGTATAGTAAATAAAATTACATGTAAATGAATTTATTAATAATTCAATGTACAGTATCTTACACAGTACTGTTCTGTAATCAAACACAAAATAAACTACAGAATACATATTACAAAATTATTAATACTGTAATACTCTTACCACAGTACTGCCGTACTTAAGACACTTGCATGAAAGCAAAGAAAGACTGAAGTGTTAAAGAGTTGGAGACAGCAGATTGCTCACTCTGCACTATTCTTTTACAGAAGGACCTACTTATTCTCTGTAATGTGAACTCTCCTCTCCTAGACAATTTCATCGTTGGACTCACAGGAGTCTTTTACATAAAGTATAGTTTTGAGTAACCCAGTGAGAGAGAGTATACATACAAATCATCTCCAATCTTTAATGGTGGCATCAAATTTAATCATAACAGCTAAGAAGAGGTGAGCTAAGTTTGTTTTCCTGGGTGTGATGATCATTTTGCACTTGCAACCGTCTTCTCTATAAGACTGTGATTGGCTGCGAACATCCCACCTCATGCCTGACCATAGTTTCATTCTAGTACTGGGATTGTCAGACTGATGTGATGAGTCTACACTCTCAAACAGCTCAGACTGCAGGAATATCAGTGTGAGATGTGTCACAGTGGGCTCTCTGTATATGTAATAATTAGGATTTACTTTAGTCTGTAATATTAGTTTCATATTCCATTAGTTTTTGCCTTGTGCTTTGAAATCAACGTTTGCAGTGCTGGATATTGCTACAGTCCTCAAGGACTTTAAATGGGACAGATTTATGAATCCTCAAATCTCTTTACTATATGTACACACAGCTTTCTATTATTAAAATTGCAGCCTATATATTCTGCTTCTTCAGCTAAAAGAGATAGTTATCACAGTGTTAAAGTAAATCAGATTGTTTGGCTGACAGCAAATGCTGACCTTGTGGGCAATTTTACATGATTGAATGTTACACTTCCCAAAATTGTGCATTACTGTTTTTCTGTTTGAGTGATTCGCTAACACAGCATAACTTTCTAACTTGTCTTTATCCAGCTGTAAATCAGTAGTGATACTGGCTCCTGTTACTAAAATAAACATCACAATTAAAGATGTACCTTATGTAATTATTTGGATGTGAACATCCTAGTCACACCATTCAATAGTGTTGGGATTGACTCACCCTGATGAGTGAAACTGAGAGGGAGACACAGTACAGACAGCCTTTGTTTTGGTACAGTTTGTTATTGAGATTAGTAAGATTCAAATTAAGCTCATGAGCCTGGAATGGTTACCGGTGTTAAACTCTGCTGATTGATTAACTCTGCTGATGACTTTATGATCAGTTTTGTTTTGAGAAGGGATCCTTTCACTCACACGTTATCTGACTGAGATAAGAATGTGATGAAGACAACTAGGATGACCTTCTCACTTCCAGGACATTCTTGTATTTGACCTGAATTTGCACTGAGAAACCCCAAACCATCACATCTAGGGTTCAGCGGACATGTACAGTAGTTTGGACAATGTGCTCAGGAAACATGTTAGCCAAGCTCTCCTCTGTTCAGAGTTTTCCTCCAGTGGTCCGAACAGGAAACACATCTTCACTCCTTGGGCGTTGACTCGCCTCAGTCAATCTGGAGATAAAACTTTTCAGTGTTGATGAATTTCCTTGTTGGTATGAAAGCCCAAGCCAAGAAGGACACAACCACTCATATTAAAAATTTGTACACGGAGCACAACGTAGTGGACGTGCAGCGTACATTACTGTAATTATTACAGTATTATTGAGGTAGGGTGCAACATGTTAAATACTTTAATGGGCAGGACAGGACGGCTTCATATCTCACTTCATCCTAATGGCCCAGGTCTCAGCTCAGATTGCTTCAGTTTAGCTCAGCACCTGAGACCCCAGAGTATTCTTTCCATTACAGGTGAGTCTGAGTGCTTCTCAGGCGAGGCTCAGAACAGCACCAACACCCACCTGAAAAATTCAGTAACACTGAAGAAAACCTGAAGGCATTAATATGTGGCCTTACACAATTCACAGGAATAGGAGACTCACTCTCATTACCTGAGCAGCGCGCTGAAAGAAAACTGTCTTTCTGACAGGAGCAGAGCAGTTTTAAACTTCTTAAAAGAAATGTCTGCTCACCTGTTCTTCATGAAACTGAAGCTACTGACAGAAAGAAGCAGCACGTTCGTACCAGTCAGCAAGACTGGGCCTGGTCAGTCCTGGGAAAGGAGACCAGCAAGGGGTGCTCTTCCCTGTGAAGCAGCATGTCCAGTCCAATGCCCCAGGCTGGGGACACAGTGTATTGTCTTATAAACCCAAGAAGATATTAGTATTAAAGGCAACAGACATCTCACTCGATTGATTTTAAAGTCCAAAGAATAAACTCTTTCAGAGAGCACAAGCTGGTACACAAATGTATCCTCTGCGTTTGTACTCATCATTCTAAGGTACTAAGCCGTTCGGGAGAGAAGCAGAAGGCACAACATCAATAATACCATATATACAACAAGAGGTTATTACTGGTACAAGAGCATTTTTGACACAGCATGTATTCCAGTTGCTCAGAGATGTCACACACTTTCGCTGCAAACGGTCCACACAACAGACGTCTATCTTTTTCACAGATTGAGCCCTACACCAGGACTAAGTCTATTTACCCACTGGAGCTCCACAGGTGTGAGTCTGGTCAGTAACTGGATGGGAGACCTCCTGGGAAAAACTAAGGTTGCTGCTGGAAAAAGTGTTAATGGGAACAATAGGGGGCGCTCACCGTGTGGTCTGTGTGGATCCTACTACCCCAGTATGGTGACAGGGACAGTAGACTGTAAAAAGGATGAGATGTAAAACCGAGGTCCGAGGTCCTGACTCTCTGTGGTCATTAACAATCCAGGGCCAAATTTCCATCTGACCTTTACCCATCATGGCCTCCTAATTACCCCCATCTCTGAACTGGCTTCATCATTCTGTTCTCCTCCCCACTAAGAGCTGGTGTGTGGGGAGAGGACTGGCGCACTATGGCTGCCGTCACATCATCCAGGTGGGGGCTGCACATTGGTGGTGGTGGAGGGGATCCCCATTACCTGTAAAGAGCTTTGAGTGGAGTTTGCAGAAAAGAGCTACAGTATATAAATGCAAGCAGTTATTCATATTATTTAAAGGGCAGGTGCTGCACTTCAAAGATTTGTCAATGTCCCAACATCTCCCTCCGCTACTCTATGTGAACAGTAATACTCTCACCCTCTACAGGACACTAGATTGCAACTCAAGACTTTATTTTGATTAAATAGATACTGACTTTACTATTTGCCAATGAGAAATGAATTTGTTTTCTGCCAAGAAAGTTGTCAACACCGTTACTTGATACCAATATTAACAAATGTTGTAGTCACTTTGTGTGTTCTCGAAATGTAACTATGGGACATGAAGTCAAACTCTGTGTTCAAGTGAAAACCTGCTGTGCTCCTTCTCTGTTCTCTGGCCCATAGTCTGATAAATTCTCATTTTATTGTCTGGTATTAGACCAAGGGCATTGGTGTGATGTGACTTCTATCAAAACAGATTCACTTCCTAAAGCAGCAAACAACTCCTAATAAAGTCAACAATTATAACTGTGAGGGCTTAATACTGACACGCTAACTGGACAGTTCACATTTATGTGAATAATACAGTATCTGCACGGAGGAGGAAATAAATACAATTAACTTTGTGTTTATATATACAAATAAATACAAATACAAAGTAAATACAATTACATAATGGAGCTTTTAAATAATTAAAAGAGTGTTATACAATAAATTTCAACACACTAGGCGCGATGGCAGTGTTTTGCTTTAAAACTTTAAAACTTTAAAGCAAGTTTATTTTTCTCCGGAATTTCTCCCAATTATTTCTCAGAATGAAAGGCTGAAAGTTTTTTATGCCCTGTTCTCGTTATATTGAAATTCGAAAGTGAAAGCAAAGTGTGACTATAAATCTCGAGAGCGATCATCTCGTCTGTCACGTCCCCAGATCAGCTCCACAGCGGAGGATACAGGTGAGATGATCAATTTCAGACACAGCAATGCTCTCAGACAAGCAGGGGACGAGCAGATTGCTTTAAAGATATTTTGAGATATCCCTGCTTTAAATACTTCTGAGTTTACAGTCCAGGATTTAACGCGCCCGACAGGACAGACAAACGCCACTGTTAACTGCCATAATTCTGGTTTGTCGTGCAGTAGCTGTAATAATCTCCGTCTTTAAACAGAGGCGCTTAATACAACTGGCGAAGGCATTAACCTTGAATTAATACATTGGCACTAACTGCTGAATACCGTGCCCGATTCACACTTTAGACACTCTTCTCTTGAGTCACAACAGGTCTGGCAGCAAGAAGCACTTGGAAACCCGACGAGGGAAGAGGTTTTCCGGTGAAGTATGAAGGTGCTGTGACAGTGTGATATCGATAAGAGGAGCGAGCAAGCGAGTGGAGATCTGGAAACCTCAGAGCGTCTCTGCAGAGGTAAAATTGTGCTCCTGCCCCCGATCCCATGAGCTCAGTTGCGCTAAAACGAGAAGTGTAAAGACAAAAATCAATTTACCGGAAAAACACACGTTTTATTGCTTTAAAGTATCTGATTTACTGCGAAAAGCGGGGTCTTCTGGATAAGCGTCACGTTTTTCTACTGAACATTTAAACTGTCCGGGAACTTCTCTTACATTTTCAAATGTATTTTATACTGAAGGTACTTTACTGAATGTTTAACGACAAGAAGTCAATTTCGTCGAAATAAAGTAGTACGTCATGTTCACAAAATCAAACACGTAGAGCCTAATTCAACTCTACATCGTTAACTCTGAAAGAAAAGACCTTTCTTATTTTAGTTTCAAAAGCTTTGAAACGGCAAAAAACATCGTCGCTTCTCAAATTTCATAAAAAGATTAAAGATTAAAGATCGGACATCAGTTATTTCTCACTCTTTCTTGAAAAGCTTCTCTTTACATTTTAAAGCAAAGTTTTATTTGTTTTGTCCGTCTTAGCAGCATTTGTTTATAAAATGAACTCAAAGATGAACTGTTAGATATTTCATTCCGATTTCAAATGAAAGATTAAGAATGTTATATAATAATATATTTAGGACTCATTCAAAATCCTTCTTTGTGTAACTTCCATTACCACTGCATCCATTACAGGAAGAAGGAAGAATACTCTTCATCGAACATTAACCCCTATTTACAAAATTCAGAATAAAAAGAAACACTCTGTGTGTGCTTCAAATAGTTTCTTGCTTTGTGCTTTGCAGATTCACTCATTAGTTCTTGTAGATCCAGTTTTCCAGCTATTTTGAGCTCTAGTGATATTGTGGCAAGTCCAACAATATACTGGCTAAAGGTTAAAAGAGCATGTAGAGCTACAGTATAAAACTGTTGGGAGAAGTGCGAGTTTATTTTCACAAGGCTCAGTAGCTCTTCAGCAGTGGAGTCCAAGACCAGAACAAGGTCCACTCACTTGGTTCTGCTTCTTCCATCTGCGCATGGCCAGTCTCTGTCTGCCTGCTGTCTCCAACTCCTCTCCTGTAATCTGTCACACACTCTTTCTGTGTGTAAAATGTTTATTCTTCATCAAGATTAAGAAGACTTTTTGATCCTCTGTCTCTCGCAGCCTACCTACAGCTACATACTGTAAGCAGCTCAAGTTATATCATTTGTTTTTTAATTTAATGACATCTTTACTCATCATTAAATGCATATTTTACCTGTAAATAAAGAAGAATTCATAACTACACAGCCCGACGTGGCTAAGGTTTAATAACACTATATCTCATTTTGGATTTATAAATCTGAAACTCATGATGTCTGTATTCTGTATGTAGTAATAACACAGGCAGCGCTGCAATGAGCGGTTGGAGGTGTATGAGCTCTTGGGAGAGGAGTGACAAAGCACACAGCAGGAAATCCATAGCTTTGGTCTTGTAACCATATTTGATATATCAGTAAATTCTCATAAATGTATAGACATTTCTTCTTATTCATATTTGCTGCACACATTAATTGAAATAAAGGCATCTGTTATTTCATTTAGCATTTTAAAATACGCTGTTATATATTTTGTTACATTGACTTTTTAAAACAAGTTTTTCTGCTCAAATTTGGCACCACTTTGGTGTCCGCCTACAGTATATGGACAGGCCACCCATGGCCCTAACATTCCCACGATGTCAGCACCTGTAGTTTTCCTTTACTGACTGTGGTTGGGATGTAGAGGCGAGATCACACCCTTCTAAAGCCACCTACAGGATTTTCCTGTTTTGTTTTAGGAGGAAAATTTATGGAATTACTCTGTCGTCAATTTTACAACCTTTTTTCTTCTGTGCTGAGTAATTAGATACAATGCAGACTAAGGATTGAGATAGACTCAGGTGGGAGTACTGAGTAAGTCAAGTCCTGGCAGCCAGGTAAACCATCAACAGAGTGTAGTTTATAATAAACCAATAATATATCTATCAAAAGTGAAGAATGTTTTTAGAGCATAACAGACAATTTACATATTACTTGTTTATGATATCACTGATATTAACAATTGCATTTTTGGCTGAACGTGTTGAACCCCAAACCCCCCAGAGGCAATTTCCATCTGCCCTAAACATCTTCAATCACCTTGGAAAGTACAGAAGTTCAAGCCTGATTCAGGGTTTGAATTCAAGGTTACTCCTTGCGAATGAAGTCTGAAACTTCAGCTTCTGTCTTACTCTGTACACACAATAGAAAAATATGTCCCAAAGAGAAATGACAAACACTTTTCATTTTTTTTCAAAAGATAATTTGTCACATGTGTGTCCCCAGTTGTTTTACTTTTAAATACAAAGACAAGTTAATCAGGGCCGTCTTGCACATTCAAGTCTACTTTGGCAATTTTACATAACCTCCTGCCAAACCAATGCCATTTTTAAAAATATGAGCTTTAAGAGAATCTGTAAGGGATTTTGACTCTTTGCATTGACTCAAACTGGTCATATAGAAGATATTAGGGCTTAAAATGTACTCATTGTTAAATTAAGCAAAGCACTGCCACCACATTGTAGAGAAAACATTTTAAGTATTGTGGTTTTAATTAAGCATGAATAATACATTTAAATATAAATGTAAATATATTTACAAAATAAACTATGTACAGTAATTAGAGGTGAAACACAGAGATCTGTAAATTCAAACAGCAGTGCTCCTATTACAGATCCCTGTGGTCCCTCACTAATTATATCAACCCAAGTTAGTATCACCCCTTGTGTGTACCCTGTTTCCTGTCTGGTAACAAATTCTTCCACATACTGCCCGCGAAAGACTTCTAATTGTGTAATATATTGTCATTTATTATAATAATATAATTTTGTGGATAGTGAAATAATAATATATTCCTTATGTTAATATTATATCAATCATGAATTTTCCCTATATTATATAAAATGATATTAGATTATATTTTCCCATTCAGCTGATCTAATCGATAATCTGTCTGTGAGCTTAACCTTTAAAATATGCAGATTTTGGAGGTCTTGAAGTCGGCCCATTGTCAGTGAGACCATTCAGCTCTGTTTTCTTTTTGGCTTGTAATTTCTTTACCCTTTTTTCTTTTTCTCTGTCTCCTTCAAAGCTATGGCTCCCCTGCCTTCTCCAGAGAGTCTCCTTCCACTGGCAGAACTTGGCATTATTTCTCTCCAATTCCAACAGCTGTATTCAAGCCAGTCTCTCTGCTGCATCAAGGCAGCTTTTTCCCCAACGTCCTATTATTTCACACAGCTCCATTTTCAATCAGCCTACCTTATTACTTCATCATCTCTCAATAAAACCTCGCTCCCACCCAGCCTTCCTGAAGAGGCTCCGCTGTGAACCTGCACTTGCAGCTGGGCTTGTCATTAAGCACTGCCCTGAGATCTCAAGGCCCACTGCATAACAAATATATTAAAGAATAATACATTAAGATAGAATTAACATTTTTAACTGAAATAGCTGGCCAGGATCCCTGCCCTCCACCCATAATGACGCAAATCAGTAGTTAAAGATTAAAGTTAAAGTTAAAGAGGCAAGGCAGACTCTGTGAATCACAGTAACATTGAAAACCGTTGCACTTCATACTTTCCTCAGGCAAACAATGTACACACCTCGGGTTTACATAATATGCGATGTAGGTAATCTCGGACTTGTGCAAATGATTCTAAAATGTCAGGAGCAAACATGCCGAGTTGTGAACATTTTGCGTTACTCATCTACATTACCAGGGCTGCCGCCTTGCGGTGATCTTCTCTCCCCCTCAGCCTTCTGTCTTGCTTTGTACTTGCTACCGATTGGTAGCTAAAAGAACTTTCACACTTTTTGAAACATTTTCTTGTGTTTGTGACTTCAGTGATATTGTACTCATGACTGGAAAGAGGCAAACAGGTGCGAAGCACAACCCATGCGCAAACACAGGAATATTGATTTAGAAATGAAAGAGAAAATGAGAAAGAAAAATGAAGGTGGACAAAACTTATCGGCAATAGCTCGTGAACTCTGTTTCTCAGTGTCTACAGTGAATACAATTGTAAAGGATGCTGCCCATATCAAAGAACATGTGAAAGGATCTGCCCCTTTAAAGTCAACAATAATAACAAAACAGTGTTCTGGTGCTATTTATGAAATTGAAAAATTATTAATAATGTGGATGGAAGATGTGTCCAGTTAAGCCTAATGATTATGCAAGCGAAGGCTAAAAGTCTTTACGAAGACATAAAGGGAAAATATCTCAATGCTTCTCAATAATTTCTGGCAAGTAGTGGTTGGTTTAATCGTTTTAAGAATCGTGCTGGTCCTCATAATGTTAAAGTGAGGCTGTTAGTTGTCATGCTGGAATATTTTATTGTTTAAATATTTTTTTTCTGTTTTTTAAATTTTATAGTACATTGCATTCATAATTATTGAACTTCATTTTCTCTGTTTGCTTCATATGAAAGAAACTGACAGAAATAACATCTAAAACATGTTCACTGACACATCGATGTACTATACAGTACACATGTATGCATAGCCTGTGGGGTGTGATAATGGGTGGGGGGTCACTTTCGACTTATGTAAATCTCTAGTAAATTTCCGAATGTAACTCAAGGTTTGTCTGTATTTCCTCTACTTTGTGATGAGCTTGACTTAGCTCTGCCTGAAAACACAGTGTAGTTTTTAAAATAAATTCTGGAGAAAAAGAGGGACCCAGAACCCAGGATCTCTTCTCAGCCCAGAAAAATTTGAGACCCAAAACCTCGTTCTTACAGTTTTATCTTCTCTTGTCTTTTTTTGATAAACTAGCACAAGATGGAAAACCCAGAGGAGACTTTCAGAGAGATAATGGACAAGGTGAGACAGGGTCTTACAGAGCTTCAGAAGCTGCGCAAGGGAGGCAAAGACCGGAACAGTACTGAGGTGAGAGAACTGGAAGACAAGATTCGCTCAGCCCTTGACGTTCCTCAGGAGTGCTGGTTACCTGCTGGAGAGTCTCTAAAGGAGCTGGTGGAAAATCTGCACCAACTGCTCCATCTTCTGGAAGACTCTTCCCTGTCTCACCCTGGCAATTTTCCTGATGAGAAGGTGTTAAGAAGTGCGTCTGGAGGTCTGGCTCTGCAGGGAGTCTACTGCACTGGGGCTGTGGAGGACTTGCTGGAAAAGAGAGAGCAGCTCATTGAGGTTCCTGAGGGCTTCTCACTGCACAGACCCCAGCACAGCTCGCTTTACGAGAAGGAGGAGTTTTCATCCTATAAATCACAGACTCTTTTCCAGAAGACCATGGAAAAGCTTGGCTACACTTTCAGCTGCTCAATAAAAACTGGGATCAAGATGTTCGCTGTGGAAAACACAACAGAACTATCCTGCTCCACAGAATGGGAGAAATCTCACAGATCCTCCTCTGAAGAGTCCTATGTGTTGAAAACAATGTACAATTATGTCCCACTGGCATCTAGCTTTATTGAGAAGGAGAAACTGAAGCTGTCAAGTGCTGCCATGAGAGACCTCAGAGACATAGAAGAAGTGCTGATCAACAGTCATGAGGGTGACATGACCCCTGTTTTAATGGACAGAGTTGGTGCGTTTTTCAAGAGATTTGGCTCCCACGCTAACCAGGGTCCTCTTCACTTTGGTGGGCTGTTCTGGTGGAAGGCCTGTGCTGAGGGGGTCAGCAGCAGTGAAGTCACAGAGATGAACAGCCTGACATCTGAAGTCCTTAATATCTATGTTGGTGCTGGATACCGTAGAGCTAAATCCCGTCCAGCAAGAATGAGAAGTTGCATACCGAATTTAACATCTTCCATTATCCCTTGTTACTTTACCTGTAAGAAAAACCCACAGACCGAAGTGAACATGTCTGCATCAAAGCTGAAAGGATCCTTTACTTGGAACTACAGTGAAACCCAGATGAGCAGGGTGCAGCTCTCTGTCTCTAAAACTGGGGGTCCTGCTGAAACTCACAATCACCTGCAGTGGAAATGTGCTCTGGTCAGCAGTAACAGGACCTGGCAGCTGATAGACAGAGGGACCAGGCTGATTGCTGTGTGGGACATCATCCTGTCTGCTCACACTCAAGACTTCACAGACCCTTTCAGACTGAGCTGCAGCCTGCTGGAGGCCTACAGAAGGATCACAGGGCAGGACGCAGACCTGATGTCAGGAGAGAGGGAGCTCTCAGCACAGAGAGAGGCTGAGGAGCTGATTCAGACAATAAAGAACTGGACTGTGTCCAACAGTGAACAGAATCTGACAGAACTGCTGCAGTTCAAGAGTAAACTGAGAGAAACAACAGGGTCCCACAGAATCTGGTTTCAGACCTGTCTCTCTAACAGGGTCATGCAAGACGTTTTACTGAAAGTTGTTAAAAAGCAGAAACATGAGGAAGCCGTAAATCTGCGAAAGATGATGCGCTATCTCATGGAGCCTCACCTGTACGTGGTAAAAAACTTCCTGAACAGAGCTGAAATCATGGAGTGGGTCTACCAGGCTGAGGAGGAAATACACAAAGTTGTTTCTGTTTCTGAATTCTCTGAACTGGTGGAAATCCTGAAGCAAACTAAAGAGGAATTATCAGATTCTACATTCACACTCAATGACTCTGTACACGTGTGTGAGGCCAAGATCAAAGCCACTTCTATCATATCCTTCTCCCTGAATTCCCTTCGACAGACTTTAACACATAATAATGAGGAGGAAGCAGAGCTGCTGGTACTTTCTATCATCACTCCTCTAGGATACAACTCAAAGAGCAAAACTTTCAGTCATCTTCTGAGCTGGAAAGACATTGAATTTTTAGAGAATGAGCTGCAGAAGGCTTATGACAAGTACTGCTCTCTGAAAGAACAAGACCCTACAAGAGCTCAGGCCTACTTAGTGTTGACAGCTCTGATTGTATCCAGAGATGAACAGCCAGTCTCCTCACAGGACAAGGGAAGGCGACTGCAGTTCCTGAAATCACAGCTGAGGGTCAAAATGGCTCCTGATGTTTCCTCAGCAGTAACTTCTGCAGATGGATACCCAGACTGGGAAAGACTTCAGCAAGACCTCAAGTCTGTTATTGACAAGGAGGATAGAAAAAGGAGTACAGAAGATATTATGAAAGACCTGAAGAATTTAGCTACATCTCGGGAGATTATTTTCTCAGAGCAATATCACTCAGGTTGTAATCTGACTCAGCCTTCAGTACAGGTTGGCTGTTTCCCAAACACAATGGAAGAACAATTCAGTAAGGCTTTTATGAACTTGCTACAGAAACTCGGGCTCAAGAATTCATATCATAGTAGGCTGAAGAAAACCAATGTCCTCGTTATCAACAGTTTGTCATGCAGTGTCACCCAACCTCAAACGGAGAAAGAGCTGTATGTTCACTATCTCTACAAGCTCATGATGTTGGACTACAGTTACAGGACCTTGTTCCTTAAAGATCACAAGACTGACTCTGCTGGCAGTTGTCTGATGAAAGAGAATTCAACTGATGACACAACAGGCAGTGATGACTTTTTTAGTCTTGGAGTCCAGAGTTCCACTACACGCAACAGCACTTCTGAAGAGTCTTACAGAACGGACATTTATCAAGAGTCACATAGTCACCCCATGGACATCCACATGGCTGTGTTCCACTGCTCTGATGACTTCCTGAGAGCGTTCCTCTTCACCAAGCTCTCCACCTGTCAGTTTGCTTTACCCCTCCTCGTGCCTAGCCCTGAGACTGTGGCATTGGAGTTCCCTCTGTGGGCCTTGAGGCAAGTCAAGAGGTCCTGGTGCAGTAAGGAGTCCTCAGAGAGAGGCAGCTCTGTGAAACACAACTGCAGGGACATGTTCAACGCTCCAGTGCCAACTGTGTCCTTCATCAGGTTGGGATCATCCTCCGTCTCCAAATCCCAGATCCTGAACAGCATCATCAGCCCCAAGAGACACAGTGTGTTTTTCCACCGACACTGCAGTGAAAGTTCCTCACACTGCCTGCTTATGGACGGGGTGGTGGAGATTGCCTGGTACTGTCCAGGAGGCAGGAAGGACGACGTGTTCAACAGCTGTGTGGCTTTCCTGAACCTTCACGGCGACACCAGCAAACACCCAGAGCAGCTGCAGTTTCTCCAGGAGGTCAGCACTGTCAACATACTTCTGATCTCAGAGTCTCCACTGGAGGGAGAACAGAAGAAGACAGCTGATGCTCTTGTCAACTCTCCTGTCCCCCTGATCTGTCTGTTTGCTGGACAGAGTAAAGTTCCTCCAGGAAACAATCCAACCAAGGTGAGACTGGCAGCCAAGAACAGGGGAGAAGCACAGCTGAATAAAGAAATAATATCGAACATCAAACACTGCATCTCCACTGTGAACAAGACCTCCAGCCTGCAGACATACTTACAGGCAGCGAGACGACAGAAGTTCAAGGTGGATGAAGACGAATTCTGTACAGAAGGGAAGAAAAAGGCCCAGGTTTTGCTGCACCTGTTGAAAGAGAAGAGATTATCCAGCCTAAAAGAGACTCTGTTGCCTCTGCAGGGTGAGCTGTGGCACAGGTGGTGCATGAAGGACAAAGAACAGTATCGTCTGAACAGTAAAGTGAATAAAAGTATTGAACAGCAGAGGAGTGAGATCAGAGCTGAGAAAAGAACCCTCCGTCTTGAACAGCTGAAGAGAGCTTTCCCTCTCCATGACTTTATGAGATCCTTCCTAGAGCGTTTAACTTCTGCAGATCCACAAGACACCAAGCTGTTCATGCTGCACTGGCTGGGAATGTATCTAGATGAACTGACCTCAGACACGCTAAGTGAACTTCAGGAGAAATACCACTCCACATGGACAACACTGAGACTGAAAGAGAAGAGTAAGGACAAGGAGCAGGAAATGAAACTGCAGAAGGAACTGAACACAATATCTGAACAGATTAGTGCTGCTACTCTCGGACTTCAACACCTCATGAGAGAAACCGCTCAGCTGTATGAGACTGTTCAATCAGAAGGACAGAGTCTAAAAGAGTACAAACAGTTTGTCAGTGTCCTTCCTGATGTTGGAGCAGAGATGCTGATTTCAGGACAACCTCTGGAGCTGATGGACGGAGATGCTGCCCATGTGCCCCTGGTGTGGATTGAGGCCATCCTGGACAAACTCACTGAGAGACTTGGAGACAGAAAGGTGTTTGTCCTCTCTGTGCTTGGAGTACAGAGCTCAGGAAAGTCCACTCTGCTGAACACAATGTTTGGGCTGCAGTTTACAGTGAGTGCAGGCAGGTGCACCAGGGGAGCGTTCATGCAGTTAGTGCGCGTAAGTGAGGATGTCAGAGCTCAGCTGCAGTATGATTTTGTCCTGGTGGTGGACACTGAGGGGCTTCGGTCACCAGAGCTCAGTAATAAAACCTCACTGAGTCACGATAATGAGTTAGCAACTTTTATTATTGGGATTGCTGACATGACTGTGATCAACATCATGGGAGAGAATCCCTCTGAAATGCAGGACATTCTCCAGATCTGTGTCCAGGCATTCCTGAGAATGAAGTCTGTTCAGATTAAACCAAGTTGTATTTTTGTGCACCAGAATGTTGCAGAAGCTTCAGCAAATGACAAGAATATGGAGGGAAGGAGGCGTCTCCAGGAGAAACTGGATGAAATGGCCAGCATTGCTGCCAGGGAGGAAGACTGTGAAGTTACTGGCTTCAGTGATATAATCCAGTTCGATGTGGAATCACAGGTTTTCTACTTCAAACAGCTTCTGGAAGGAGACCCTCCGATGGCTCCTCCCAACCCCTCCTACAGCCAAAACATCCAGGAGCTGAAGATGAAGCTCCTCAGTGTCGCTCAGTGGCAGCCAGGAGTGAAGTTTCTCTCGCTGTCAGAGTTTAAATTACGGATCAGAGATCTCTGGAACGCACTGCTGGCGGAGAACTTTGTCTTCAGCTTCAGAAACACCATGGAAATGTTGGTTTACAGTAAACTGGAGGAGAAGTATGGACAGTGGTCATGGAAGATGAGGAGACAAGCCCTGGAGGTACAGAACAGACTGAGAAACCAAATTAACAATAATAAAGTTCAGGCTGTGACATCATCAGATCTGTTGAATGAATTTAATGAGGTCTACAGCACTCTGACAGCTGAAATAGAGAAGTATTTTAAAGAGGAAAAATACCAGGAGATCTTGATTAAATGGAAGGTGAACGTTGATAAAAGACTCCAGAGCCTGAGGAATGAGCTCATTGAAGAAACCCAAAAGCAGAGCAATGAACTGATCAGACTGAAGAAATGCCGATCGGAGCTGGACAGGAAGAAATCAGAATACGAAGCAGAACTGATTAACATGAGCAAAGACCTGGCATCCAGACTAAAGAAGAAGAAGCCCAGTGATAAGAAAGTGGAGGAGGAGTTTGACAGACTCTGGGTGAACTGGGTGACCAGAGTGTCCTCAGAGCTGCCCTCTGAGGAACAGCTGGATATCAGAGCCACAGTGCAGAACATCCTGCTGGAGAAATTCAAGAACCAGGGAGATGTCACCAACAAGATTGTGAACAGAGAGGAGATCTTCCAGTTCAATAAGATGAAACACATCAAACAATGCTGGAGAAGATCTGTATGGAACACAGTTACTTTTCAAGACCCACAGTGGGAATCTCATGGGAATGAACTCACTCAACAAATACAGAGAGCTGTAAATAAATACATTGACAGGAGAGAAGAGGAGAAAGTGGATTTCAATGACAACTTCATTCATGAAATCCTGGGGCTGATAAAAAGTAACATAACTGATTATGAAAAGTCTAAAAAGCAAAATATATTCACAAAAGAGTACGAGTTTGAACTGTCTGTCTATCTGTGCTTTACTGCATCACCGCATTTTGAGAAACTACACACAGCCTTCAGGAGAGCCAATGATCCTCTGATTTACCTCAAGAGTAAGAGGGATCAGTACCTTTACTGTTTTAAGAACTTCTGTAAAGGAGCCTCATCTGTCACATTCTTTGTAGATTTTATGTGCAGATGTCTCAAACCTGCGATCCAGCAGGCAGTGTGCGCTAAGACCTGTATCCAGATCACAGATGAAATGAAATCTAACTACCCTGCTTTCAGTGGTAACAGATCCAACCTGGAAAACCACATTCTGAGACATCTCGCTGAGCAGGAGAACTTTGACTCCTATATGGAATATATTAACTATCCAAAGGATTATTTTGAGAAGTTTATAAGGGAGCGTGTTGAGACATACTGTACAGACAACAGAGATCAACTGAGAAGGATGTTTAATACCAATCTGAGTGACCTAGTACAGCAGGTTTTAACAGTGAAGACTACTGTCACTGCTGCTGTGAGAGAGAGACATGGTGGCGCCACCTTGTGGCTGGATGAGTTCTGTGCAGCACTCAGTGATCACATGGTGCTCCCCAGACAGGACTTCAGAAATATTGAAAAGGAAGACATCACAGACCTGCAGTTCCTCGGAGAAACGATGGCCAGATCACTTGATGAGCTACTGAAAAGTCTTCAGAACGAAAGCAGCAGCAAACCTGACCTTGACTTAAAGATGTTCAGACACAGACCTGATGAGATTCTGTGTGAGGCACTCAGTGGCTGTTGGGAACAGTGTCCCTTCTGTAAAGCCATCTGTACAAACACCATCCCTGGCCATGAGACTGACCACAGTGTCCAGTTTCATCGTCCTTCTGCTCTGGCTGGCTGGCATTTCCGTGGGACAGATATATTTTATGTTGATATTTGTACCACCTCAGTCAGCAGTGACAAGAGTTTCTATCCTACTCGGAAATCTACTGAAACTGTTCCCTATAAGACCTACAGAGAAGCAGGTGAACCTTACAGCAGGTGGAGCATCACCCCAGATAACAGCGAACAGTCCTACTGGAAATGGTTCATCTGTGCTTTCAGGTCACAGCTGGAGGAGAAATTCAAGTGTAAATTTGAAGGTCATGGTGAAATTCCCAATGAGTGGAAAACAATTGAAAAGAGCTCTGCACTGAATGAGCTGATGTAACTTTACAAATGAAAAAGAAAAAAGTACCATCAAAACAAATTTTAAAGATGAACTTTTCATATAAATGTCTTTTTGTATAAACTGACACCTGCAATGGTGTAAAAATGAAGTGATATCAAACAAACAGTCCTACTGGAAATGGTTCATCTGTACTTTTAGGATAAAGATTGAGTGGGAATCTGGACTGAAATTAAAAGATCTGAGTAGATTCCCTGAAGACAGGGACAGAAGCACAAAGAAGGCAATCCTGAGAGATGAGCAACAAACCCACATAAGTGTAAATATTTAGGTTTTCAGGGACACCGATGTTCAACCTGATTAAGTGGGATTATGAATCAATCCTTTCAGGAGCTCACCTACGGATCAAGTTAGCCTTACAGGTCCTCATATCATATCATCATGCTCATCTGTAACAAATCTGGTTATTAATGAACAGATGAGAAGCACTCTGGGTAAGATATGGTAACATATTGTCACGCCCTCTGCAGCCAGAGGGCGTTCCTTCTCTGTCCTATCCCTAGTTTCCGGTCTGTTGTCCTTCCGGTCCCTCTCTTTCCCTTGGGCTATATATTTCCGGGTCTTGCACTCTGTCCTCGCTCAGCATTGATGTTCGGATGTCCTGAGACCCGCCTAGCACCAGGGCGCCCCACGTCCACTCCCTGAGGGCATAGGTTTCTATACGGCATTCCTGAACTCTTTGCACTAATGAGCCCGGGCCTTTTTCCCGTCTCGCCGCTACGCATATGGGTCTTTTTCCGCTCTCCTGCTCCCCACGGTTAGTCCCTTTGGACATCCGTGACAGAATGCTGAGCCACTTACTGACCCCGCGAGCGGCGCTTTTTGTCTTGCCGCAGTTTTTTTTCTCGTTCTCTGGGCTGTTTTTTTTTTCAGTTCCTCTATTCTAATCACTGTATATCACTCCGATCTTCCGTGCCTGTGAGCAGGTCCTGCACCTGGCTTTCCTCGGGTAGATCACTCCGATATCAGTGATTGAATACTGAGCTGGCTTTCCTATTCTTATTACTGGATATCACTCCGAGCTTCTGTGTCTGGAGCGGGTTTTCGTGCCTGGCTCTTCCTGGTCTTGCTCTCTCCGATATCAGTGATAGAATGGTAAGCTTTCTGCCGTTCCTCCATTCTTTTCGCTGGATATCACTCCCGGCATCTGTGTCTGTGAGCGGACTTCGGTCTGGCTTTCCTCAGGTTGTCCACTCCGATATCAGCGTTAGAATGTGAACGTGCCCATTGACCAGTCTGCTGTATTTTTCCCCGGGGTTTTTGTGTTTTTTTTTCTTTGTTTTTTGCCTTTTGTTTAGATTTTTTTCTTCCTGGTTTCCCCTCCTTTTTGGTCCCCCCTGCTCTCTGTGTCTCGGAACTTTGGTTCCTATCTGTTTTTGGTTCCTATATGTTTTTTGTGGTTTGTCTCCCTGGGCTTTCCCAGCTTTTTGTCTGTGTTTGTGCTTGTGTACTTTTTTGTTTTAAGTCTCCGGAGCTCTACTCTACCCCCCTTCCTCCACCCAATAAAGGTTTATACTCCGGAGGAGGGGGTAGCTCTCAGCCGTGGACTCCCGGAGGTTTCCTTTCAGTTAAATGAGGTTTTTCTTCCCCCCAGTGCTGGGCAGCTCATTTATTTGTATGGGCGTCAGGAGCAGCAGAGGGCGTTCCTTCTCTGTCCTGTCCCTAGTTTCCGGTCTGCTGTCCTTCCGGTCCCTCTCTTTCCCTTGGGCTATATATTTCTGGGTCTTGCACTCTGACCTCGCTCAGCATTGCTGTTCGGATGTCCTGAGACCCGCCTAGCACCAGGGTGCCCCACGTCTGCTCCCTGAGGGCATAGGTTTCTATACGGCATTCCTGAACTCTTTGCACTAATGAGCCCGGGCCCTTTTCCCGTCTCGCCGCTATGCATATGGGTCTTTTTCCGCTCTCCTGCTCCCCACGGTTAGTCCCTTTGGACGTCCATGACACATATGGCCTTCAGATTGATTTAGGATTGAAGAAGAAAAAAAAGAGAACTGTCTCCCAGTAAAATTATTTTAGTACTATAATGTCACAGAAAGCTCTCACTCAACAGACATTTAGACACTGAACAGTTAATGAGTAACTGCAGATTTCTGCAACTATTGTGTTTTATTTTAACCTGAAATTGGTTTCATCTTTAAACTTTATTCTGACATTTGTTTTGCTGTTTGTGAAAAGTCATTCAGAGTTTGGCTGAGGAACTTCATGCTGTATTTTGAAGCTGTGGGTGTGTGTCTATGTCCACAGGAAATCTCGGCATCTGCTCTCATACTACATCAGGGGTCGGGTTCTCTGTGTAGGTTAATTCTTATGTTTACTGTGCTGATACATTCTTAAATCCTCTGGTGTGTGATTAACGGAAACAGATTAAAATAGGAAAAAAATAAGATATTTGCAATAGAAACACAATACATTGAAATTGGTGACAAACCTTTCTTCTGCTCCTGTACTGACAAATGGGATACTTATTGCTTCTAACTAAAATATCTAATAAAGGAAATCACAATCAAATGTGACAAACTGTATATTTTAACAAGCATAAATAATGTACTGACATTTCACTTGTGTTGTTTTCTTCATTTGGAAATTGTTTGTTGTTAAACAAAATAACACCAATTTAACCTGTCAGTACAGCTCCCTCCTGTTTTACAATCAGTGATAATGCAGTGTGAGAGAAGACATTAAATACTTTCTTCACTTTCACTCAAATGACACTACAGGTCCAGACCACTGAAACCCCCAAATTATTAGGATCCCTACTTAAAGATCTTAAAGTGTTCCGACAAAGGCTGAAATGAAATACACTAACATGCACCATACAACTTCAACAACTCAATGGTTCTGTTTTTATCAGCTGACATAGTAGTGAGCACAGAGCTGTAAACTGTAACTGCTCTACAGAGGGCATAAATACACACAATATTAAGTCTTGTTTTCAGCCTTTTAAACCTGTTCCACCTTAGTGGCAGGGTAGTGCAGTGGTTAACATCACTTCCTGACTTCAGTTCCTGGGGGACTGTCTGTGTGGAGTTTGCATGTTTGTGTTCACTGGGGTTTCCTTCTACAGTCCCAGTCTCTTGCTGGTGGGTTCATTGGCTTGCGGGAAATACCTACATAGTGCAGATGAGTTTCTTGTTGTCTTGTACAGAGGGCATGTTGTTACTGAGGTCAGGGAAAGATCATCAGTGTGAGAATATGGTGACTGTTTTTCCCAGCTGTCTCGCAAAACCACAGAAATTAAAGTGAAACTAATTATCAATAATAATTTTGTATAATAGGAACCTTCCCTGGCATATTTATATTTGTGTTCACGTGGGTGTTCACACCTCAGATCGCCTCCGGAGCCAGTTGAGCCCAGCCTCGCATAACCTGTAATTTCGGCCGTATGTGTTACAATATATATTTTAATTAAACTGTTACATTTCTTCAATTCCACTGGTCAAGAAACAAAGTCTCCAGTCACTTACCGTACACTTAACTCCAACTCACAAACTCTGTCAGCAACGCAGCTGGCCAGCTTGTTCCCCACCCCCACCACCCTTTGTGTAAAGTAGAGCATCCTGACCTGGCAGGCTGTGGAGCCTTCTTCACTTCTGCACAGTGAATTAATCTGTATTAGAGTGTTAACCTGTTTTCATCAGTGTTATTAACTGGAATTCTGGGATTAGATTTATTTTGGGGAAGAATGTTTGTCTAGTCCCAAAGTTTTTCTGGGATGGCAGTAAAGTGTAGCAGGAAGTGCACCTCTCTGGACAGCCGGGTCTGCCTGTGTCCAGTTTCTATGTCCAGGCTGTGGTCACTGAGCCTGTCCTCTCTGGACAGCCGGGTCTGCCTGTGTCCAGTATCTATGTCCAGGCTGTGGTCACTGAGCCTGTCCTCTCTGGACAGCCAGGTCTGCCTGTGTCCAGTTTCTACGTCCAGGCTGTAGTCAATGGGCCTGAGCCCTGACCCGGAAGCAACTCTTTTCACACTTTCCGACAGCGGGCGGCCAGCTGAGTCCTGAAAGCTCAGTGACTGCATCTCAGAATAAGAAGGGAAGTAAAACACGAGGCAAAAACGACATGTTTTGGAAGAAATCAAGAGGATTTTTTCACCCCTGGGCATGAATTTGTTGTGAAGGGAGACCAGCACAGCTGCATCCCCGATAGTGAGCCCCACAGTAGCTCCTCCCCTGCAGTCTGGCCCTGCAGCTCTCCAAATGCTAACAAACACTTTATCAGATGCCTCCCCTCCCCAGGGCACGGGCTCACACACGTCAGGAGAGCCAGACAGGGAAAATGGCTGGAGTCTGGAAGTGGCTCTTTAAGAGCTGACTGACTGGCGAGACCTAAGAGACCTAAGAGATCATTCCACAAGCTTGGGGCAACAGAGCAGAATGTCTCCCAGTGCCTCTCCGTGTCTCCCACTGTCTCTCCGATTCTCCCAGTGCCTCCCACTGTCTCCCGGAGTCTCCCAGTGCCTCTCCCTGTCTCCCAGTGTCTCCCACTGCCTCTCTCTCTCAGAGTCTACCAGAGCCTCCCAGTGTCTCTCAGAGTCTCCCAGTGCATCTCTCTGCATCTCTCAGTCTCCTAGAGTCTCCCACGGTCTCTTGGGGTCTCCCAGTGTCTCCAAGGGTATCTCAGTGTCTCTCAGGGTGTCTCAGTGTCTCTCAGCATCTCGCAGTGTCTCTCAGGGTCTCCCAGGGTATCTCAGTGTCTCTCGGGGTCTCTCGGCATCTCCCATCGTCTCTCGGCGTCTCCCAGCATATCTCGGTGTCTCCCAGCATCTCCCAGTGTCTCTCGGCATCTCCCAGGGTATCTCAGTGTCTCTCAGCATCTCCCAGTGTCTCTCAGCATCTACCAGTGTTTCTCGGGGTCTCCCAGTGTCTCTCGGCATCTCCCAGGGTATCTCTGTGTCTCTCAGCATCTCCTAGTGTCTATCAGTGTCTCTCGGGGTCTTCCAGTGTCTCTTGGCGTCTCCCAGTGTTTGTGGCAGTCTCCCTGAAAGTGAACGCAGGCCAGAGTCTGAAGACAGCAGTCACTCAAACAGCCGCCCAGAGTCTCAACAGGACTCATGCTGAAAGGAGAGCAGTAGGGTTTTCAGTCTTGTTCTGAAAGCCGCAGGGCAGCCAGTGCAGGGGAGCTGTCACAGAGGTGATGTCCATCCGCGCCTCCTAGTTCTGGTTGAAACCCAAGCTGCCTAACGCTGACCACGCTGCACCTAGGAAAAGACAGGTTTGTCTGTCTGAGTGAAGGGGCCCGGTGTCTCCATTTTTGGTCGCAGAAATATTGTTTAATTGCATCAGCGTTGGAGTTCTTGCTCTCACAGAGGTTAGGGTGCGAGGTTAGGGTGCTGGAAACATGCGGCTGTAGGCCCCGTGAGTCGGGGTTACCTGAGGTATTTGAGACAGGAGGACACGACCTGCTCGTTAAAGCTTTAAGGCCATCT
This sequence comes from Lepisosteus platostomus, assembly GCF_059453375.1. Classification (NCBI taxonomy): domain Eukaryota; kingdom Metazoa; phylum Chordata; class Actinopteri; order Semionotiformes; family Lepisosteidae; genus Lepisosteus; species Lepisosteus platostomus. Next base: position 14,384,189 of record NC_142615.1, on the reverse strand, counting down.
TGGTTCTGTCCGCCTACCCTGATGTAGCTGTGCGTTGCGGGCAGCGCAGGTCTGTGGCGGCTCGAGCTGTGGCCTCACGCCTCCCCTGGTCCAAGGACCAACAAGAGGGTGGAGAACATTCTGTGTGGAGTTTGCATGTTCTCCCTGCATTTTCTCCAGGTGCTCCAGCCTTCCAAGTTCTAACAATAAACGTGATCTTATATAGCACCTTTAAAGCGCTGTACAGAACATCAACACTTTGGAAGGTTAGAATGCCTTTAGGGTGATTGACTGGTTTTACAGAATTCCAGTGAGAGATAGGAAGGGCTCCCCTTTCCTCATTAGTCAGTCTCTGTGGTGCAATTGGTTAGCGCATTTGGCTTTTAACTGAAAGGTTAGTGGTTCGAGCCCACCCAGGGGCAGATTTTTTTTTCTGTGATATAAACGTGGTCTCCGCAAAGGTTGATTGGATTTCTTAGCGAAACCTGAGAATTTTTAGGGCAGAGCGGTGGCTCTGTGGCTTCGGAAAAAAAACTACCAAAACTACTGCTGATGTTCACAGGAGAGCTGGGGAGAGGCGCAGTCTGAGGTCTCTTTCACTCTGAGCAGCAGCTGCTTTATTTAGATGTCAGGCAGTGGAAAAATGACTTCAAAACCGCATCCTGACACCGGAAACAACTGGGGAAGTGCAAATGGGGAAGTTTCTGCAAGCCCAGTGAGCAGTGAATTCAAAAAAAGGTGTGTTTCAGTTTCATTTGATATCAAGCGATCATGTAAAACAGGTTCAGCTGTGTTTTCGGAGGCTTCTCCCGTGTCTTTCCTTTTTGATTTTTTTGTTTCTGCAAGGCACCAGGAGGTCACAGCTTGAATCTGGAACAGGCTCCCCAGCCCTGTTGTTGAAGTCGATACCCTGGCTTCTCTCCAGACACAGCTGGGTGAGCTCCTCCAGTCAGGACAGGAGGCTCTACTCTACACAGAGAGCGGTGGGAGTATGGAACAAGCTGCCCAGCCCTGTTGTTAAAGTCGATACCCTGGCTTCTCTCCAGACACAGCTGGGTGAGCTCCTCCAGTCAGGACAGGAGGCTCTACTCTACACAAAGAGCGGTGGGAGTATGGAACAAGCTGCCCAGCCCTGTTGTTAAAGTCGATACCCTGGCTTCTCTCCAGACACAGCTGGGTGAGCTCCTCCAGTAAGGACAGGAGGCTCTACTGTACACAGAAAGGGGTGGGAGGAGGGAACAAGTGTCTCAGCCCTGTTGTTGGAGCCAATACCCTGGCTTCTCTCCAGACACAGCTGGATGAGCTCCTCCAGTTAGGACAGGAGGCTCTGCTGTACACAGAGAGGGGTGGAAGGAGGGAACAAGCTGCCCAGCCCCAGCCCTGTTGTTGAAACCGATACCCTGGCTTCTCTTTAGACACAGCTAGGTGAGCTCCTCCAGTTAGGACAGCTTTCTGACTGATACATGCTGCTAAGACTAGACAAACAAGTATTGTCACAGCTACAGGGCAAGAATTTCCATTATAACTGCGTTTAGTTTTGCACGAAAGTGATCTCTTAGCAGTGTTGGGAACCTTGATGGCAGAAAACAAAGTGATATATAAGGAATAAAATCGGTGTGCAGGTTTTTGCCTGTCCTGCTGATTCTGTGTTTGCTGTTGGAAAAACAAGAAGCTCTTCTTTACACAAAGGGTGGTGGGGGTGTGGAACAAAGCTGAGAGTTTTAAAAAACAATAGTTTTGTTAGTCAAGCCGCAATAATCTGGTGTAGCGGAATTGTAGATTCGAGAAAAAAGGCACAAAAAGGCAGTCTGGTTCTCTCACTTTCAAACGGTACTTTGTGTAGAGACAAGGTGTGTGTATACGTGGATGTCATTCTGTAAAATATGCTCCGAGAAACCTGTTTTTATATCCACCAGTCTCGTTTTTTTTCTTTTTTTGTTTGTCATTTCGACCGGCTTACAGGTCACGGTAAAAATATATGTTTTTTATTAAAGCAATCACGCCCGATAAGGACTATAAGGTTTTTTTTCTTTTAAAAAAACAACAGAATAAAATAAGGATGTCTTCAGAAACAGAACTGAACTCCCATCAGGTGGGATAACAACACGGCTGAGCGGCTTTTTCCCCAGCCCCACCACCCTCTGGGTAAAGAAGAGCCTCCTGTCCTCCATATTAAATGCTCTTTCAGTATTAAATGTTCCTTGTTCCACTTGTGTCTTCCGTTTGGGCTTCACCTGTTTGATCCCTTTGATCAAGTCGTCTGTCAGCCTGACAGACCGGACGTGATTTCGCCCGGATCTAAACCGCAGGGACCACTTCGAGCTGCTTTAGGGATTCACCGTGAGCAAACTGAAGCAGGTGCAGATCTTGACCACTGGGCTGCCTGCAGGTTCACAGCCACCTCTCCTCCCTCGCCTGCGTCTATAAATAAGCGCGCCGCCCTGCTGCCTCCGAGCTCATAGCCGTGTTAAAACCAGAGGTCAGGGCCGCGTGGTTTTGACACCTATGGAGCACCTCACGCGGACTTTCCTGCATTTTCCGCTCACCCGAGCGTTGCTGGGATCCAGCTAAAAACAACACCTAAGTGCACATGCAGATTAAAAATTCCGTGGAGAAATCTAATCAGTAACTCGCTGAGGAGCGATAGGCTTTTGTTGGTGTGATTTGGATTATTCTCTCGCCCGGTGATTATACGGGTTTTGTACATCAAGGCTGCGTACCTTAAGGTTGACTTTAAATACCCTTGTTTTCAAAGTACAATTCATATCTCGAGCATTGAACTTGTCTTTTTACTGTTTCTTTAGGGATATCGCTATTAAATAACGTATTTCCCCACCAATTGTTTTCCAAAACGTGCGATTTAATTGTGATTAAAAAAAAACATAAACCTACAGAACCGGAGCTCCCTTAGGACCGGACTGTTATTGACAGCAAGAGCAAGGTCACACGTCCTGTCTGAACTGAGCTCCGCTTCATCTAGCAGAGCTGTGTGTTTGAACAGAAACAGCGCGGAAACACACGACCGGAGGAGACGGACCTCGCTCAACGCGTTTGGGGATTTTACGTTATATAATGGAGATCTTCGCGTTCTGTCCGTTTTAAATGTATGAAGGAGAGGTCATACGGATACCGCCCAGCGAAACACGAATTGGAGCCCGTCGTGGTAAAAAACAAACGAGTTATTATAGGCTGTAGTATTCCCAAACAGACCACGACTGGTCGTGCAGCTTGTTCCCGGCAGAATGTGAGGTCTGTCGCTCTGTGCGACATCGTCCCCCAGTTCCTGCAACAGAGAGGCGCTCTGCAGCCCAGTAAGAGGACCTTCCGCATCCTAAAAACCTACCCGTTGGATTCTGATTGACGGTCATAAACCATGAAACTCCGTGCGGGCCAACCAGTACGCCGCCATTCCAGGGGAAAGCTCAAAGCGAGTCCGTGTCCGATTGGCGAGCACGTTTCTGCCCACGGCCCTGGAATAGGAAGTGTGGAAGTGGGTTACATTTGCTTCGTAATTGGAAGATTTCTCCAATCCACCTCCCCCCAAGGCAATAAAGAGAGACTTAAAGGTAGAATCGCCTTGTGGTTTTTTTTTTAAATGATTTTTAGTCCTGTTGATCGTAACTTCTATTGGACCTTAGTTTTGGTCCTATAAAACATGCACTTCAGGCTGGGCTCTTGATAAAACTGCAGCAGACGGTCGCGGTGCGTTGACATACTCTTCCAGGATGGATGTTGAAGGGCAGGAGCTGAAGACTATCGGCAGATCTGCTACTGTATTACAGCTGTATTACCTCCGAGTCCGGTTTGTTGTTAATCTCTTAGATCAAGAAAACTTTGTTGGGTATTTATTTTCATTAATAACAGGAAGTTGGTGTCCAAATCATCAACATTTGCTCACCAATAACCTCCAAGGTCAAAGTTACCGAGTTTAAAATGGGTTCAGAAGAGCTTGACGATGTTTAACAGATACAGTACATGTACACATAATAGATATAGCTTACTTTTTATTGTTGTTCCTTTTACCAAAAACACCCTTAGGGTCATATCTAAATACACTTTTAGGAAAAACATTTTAAAAAGCAAATAAATCCCTCCGTCAGATCATTAAGCCCTTTGAGAAGGAGTTAACTGGTTTATTTTTAACTGAAGCCAGTGTCAGTGAGAGGCACAGATGAGGCTCTGTCTTTCCTGTGTGCCGTCGGCCAGAGTCTAGTAAGCTTGTTGTCCTGGTTTGTGCTTCGCTCTGCTCTGAGCTCGACCGCCTACAGTTTCCCTGCGGTCAGTGTGAGCCCTGCCTGAGCACAGACACCTCCGAGAGCAGCCAAACTGCACAGCTCCTCTCTCTGTGCTCATAGTTCACACCCCTGAGCTACTGCAGGACCCTGAGTCTGGGGGTCTGTACTCTCTCAGCCACAAGCACTTCCTCCTACTTCAGAGGGACCAGATGAACAGCTCAGTCTGCTGTCACCCATTAGAAACTGCTCTTTCAGTTAGTGATTCTGCAGGTGACTATTCATTAGAAACATTAAACACTTCACATCATTTAGTTCAGGTGGGGTAGCTGCGTCAGCATGCGTAGGTTGCAAAGGAACAAGTAAAGCTTTATTCCTGTGCTCCAGAAAAAAGAGGAAAAACAACGTTTCGGCTGTGGAGCCTTGGCATCTGAAGAAGGCTCCACAGCTGAAAAGTTGTTTTTCTTCTCTTTTCAGCACAGGAATAAACCTTCATCAGGGTTTGGTTTGATGACAGGAATGAAAGTCCTCCAGTTCTGTTGACATCCAGCTGTGTCTTGACAGAAGTCAGGTTATCAGTTTCAGCAACAAGGCTGGCCAGCTTGTTCCACACTCCCACCACACTTTGTGTAAAGCAGCACCTGCTGTAGTCTAAACACAGCCTGCAACCCATCACTTCACAACTGTAGTGTAGACAGCTGTGTTCCCTCACATGGAGTTGTACTCCCTCTCCCCAGGTGCTAATTACTAATTCACACCGGCAGAGTCTCCAGCTCCACTTAGCTGGGAGCCATCTTGGCTCAAGGCCACACTAAAGGGGGAGTGCTTGGAGCCAAGATGGTGTCTTTCTCACACGGCCTCCCCTCACTGCTTCACGGCCACACACTGCAAAGTCTACAAGTTTAAGCAAACATGTTCTGTTTAATAGTTATATGTGTATAAACATAATACAAAAGCAACTCTTGGCAAATTCTTATTTTAATTTAATAATTCTAAAAAAAAATGTAACTATGTGATAGTTCTGCCTTTTAATTGCAAGTGTTGTGCACGAGTACAGCGATAGGCACAGTTCCTAAATTTGTCCACCTTACCTGCTGCTTGTGCAAAATCTTAGATTGGTTAAGCATATTTTATCAATACCATGTGTGCACTCAGCAATATTTAACCAAAATATAAAAGAGCTATCTGCAGAAATACTTCCAAATAAGGTCCGATTCAAAGAGTTTAACTCCATTTTTCTTTGGTATTTTTACCTTTTCCAGTAATACTTTCACCAATCCAGGTCATCTGCAGTTGTAAAGTCCTGCAGCTCTTGCCAGCTGTGTGACGTGAGCTGTAGAGCTAGGAGTCTAGATTAAACACGTGGCACAGACATAGTCCAGTATCACACCACTCGACCTTGTTGATGCTCATTGTCTCTCTGGCCTGTCTGGGATCCAGTGTGTCTCCGGTCTCCAGTCTCTTTCCCAGAAGGGAGAATTCCAGAGTCTTTCCAGGAGGCATTTTGAAAACATGGTGCAGAAGCCAGGACGAGGGTCATGGGAGTAACAACCAGACCCTCGTCTTGAGTCAGGAGAGCACAGACTGGTCCAGGAGTTACAGAGCTGAGTTCAGGAAACGGACACACTTTACTGTAACTGTCTTGTCCTGATGTGTCCCGGGACAGCGATGAAGTCTGAAGTCTCACAGTGGTCCACTTCCTGAAAACAGAGTAAAGATTAACTTAGGGTCCAGTTGTACTTCTGAGCAACAGTCTGGATACTTTTTTTTTCTTAACGCACAAGAAAACAAGAACAGATACAAAAGCCCTTCCAGTCTGTTTGGTAGTCAATGCCTAATGGATCTCATCCAGCTGTGTGTTGAGAGAAGTCACATGGCTGGGCAGCTTGTTCCACACCCCCACCACTCTTTGTATAAACAAGTGCCTCCTAATTCTTTTAGTTCCTAGCAAGAAAACGATCATGGGAATATGGTCTATTAAAGACCTCCAACACCGGAACAGTAGATCAATGTTGTGAAAGATGTATATAATGGAAAAGATTACGTTTTCTCTTAGGTTACAAGCAGAGAGCGTTAGCAAATGCTGGCAAGACTGGATTGGGTTTGTGGCCCAGCTAAGACCTGATTCTGTTCTGTAAATGAGGATGAAACTGTTTTGTCTAGAATGTGGGTTATTTGTTGTGTTTTTGCTGATTGTATTTCTAGTTGTAACCTCCCTCCTATGCTGGCATAATGTAAATAGTTCATTATATAAAAAACAATATAATCAAAAAATGAAAGATGAAAGCTGTAAATTGTTTTACTTTGTATTTGTAAAATTCTTTCATTTTCAAATAAACATTTTAAAAAAAGAAGTAGTCAGAGTATTGGCTTCAACAACATGGCTGGGCAGCTTGTTCCACACCCCCACCACCCTTTGTGTAAAGAAGCGACTCCTGTCCTGATTAGAGGACAGGTAACGAGTATTATCTGCGTGGTTAGTCATTGGAATGATGCCAAATACCTGTACATTCCTCCTGCAGCTCTCTCTCTTTTCAGGGCTGATGCACGTTCCTGCACCTGTTCAGAAGGAGCAGAAACATATCTGATCAGACTGTATTCTGACTATGATGGTACTCCTATAAGAGACGGGAGGAGGTAATTACTGTGCAGGACTTTCACTGTACTGATCTCTGATGTGGGTTTCATACAGACATTCAAGTATCAAGTGTCACTGGAGACAAATCACTGATACCACTGCTATGTTTTGTAATGATATATCAATATATATAATCAATGTGCTTAGCAAACACTTGTCCAGGGTAACATGCAATCTATAACTGAGGTCTACAGCAGGTAAGTGCAGATAATAACCACGCAAGTTCGTCTTTAACCCCGTACAGGAGAGAGCTCACCACAGTCCGAGAGACATGTCTTTAACCCCGTACAGGAGAGAGCTCACTGCAGTGCTCTAACAGTAGGGGACACTACCTCCCAGGCTCGTGAACTGTCCTGTCCGGTGGAAGAGGCCGAAGACGCAGCCGGACGTTATCAGGACAGAGAGAGGAGGCACCAGCAGCAGAATGATGAAGCACGACTTCTCCAGCTCAAAGGGAGACCGCGCCTGCCGATGGTCATCATCACACTGTCCACCTGGTGAAAACACGAGTGAGGTTACCACCACACGGGCAGAAGGAGACTTGGAGAACGGGTTGCTCCGAAATGGGATAACTTTGAAACAAAACAGGCTTCCCCACATCTCAGTTGCCGTATTTAAGAAAGGAAACAATCGATCGTTGGATCTTCTGTCACCAGAGATCTATCCAGATGCTGTTACAGTGAGCAGTACAGTACGGACACAGAGGAGAGGAAAACAGATTCGCTTCCACTAGTGTTCAGGTTTTGATGGAAACACAGGAGAAATGGGCCTCTTGATCTCCGCAAATAAGCACGGGGAGCTTCACAGTTTTAGCTGCTCAAAAGGAGAATTTGTTTTAATTCATTAAATCAATACCCGCCCAGCTTGAGACAGAGCAGTCTGAGAAATGAGCCCTAGTTTGTACTTTTCTATTTTAATTGTCCATCATATTGTTCAGCGCTTTGGGATATTGTACGAAATATTTTACTGTCATTGTTATTGACACTCTTCTCGGATTGGTCCTGTTCATTATGTAGATTACCAATCGGTGGCTAATTAGAAACACTATGGCGTGTTTTGGACGCTTTCAGCTCCCTGAAACTCCGCAGGTCGTCGTGTGTCATTAAAGACAGAAACCGCAGGTGTTTGAGAAAAGTTCTTTCCTGTAGCTGGAGAGAAAGAGCTCCGCCGGCCGACACCCACTATCTCTTATTATTTCGCTATCTGACACCCGACAGCATCTAGAAAAAGGCTCCGTCCTCACCCGCACAGACGAGCCTGGTGCCGGTTCCGACAGCAACCCGGCCCTGCGCTTTCCCCGCGCAGTAGAAGAGCCCCAGGTCTGTTCGCGACACGTTCCGGATCCTCAGGTCGATGGAGCCGGTGGACGGGTTCAGCGCCGGAGAGAAGCGGGAGTCGGACGCGTAGTTGAAGTTGACCGTCTCCGCCTGGCTCTTACTGGCCAGGAGCCCCAGAAACAGTGTCTCGTCACGCTGGACGAACCACATCACCTCGTAGCCGAGCTGCAGGTCGCAGGGCAGGACCACCGTGTCCCCGACTCCGACGGGTCTCACCGCGGCGCCGGTACCGGCTGCCTCCCGCACAGCGGTACCTGGAGAGACGCGGAGAGAAATCTATCCTCTGCAGAGAAAGCGCCTCTTGTGTAGGATTGCACAAGCTATCACGTTACGTGTACAGAACTTCAGCAAAACAACTCTGAATGAAGTGATTTACCTTGACCGTTTAGTAGCCCCCATCGCTTGTGGATACGAGTTCAATAAACAAGTGAGTCAATTAATCAATAATTCTTTCAGTTGAGTCACTGCCAATCATTTTCACCGCGAACTACCTGCAGATCGATATCGGCCAAGATCTTCTATCAACTAATGTGGCCTCTTCGCTAAAGTGCAACAGAGGGATCATTACAAATCAAGAGCACCGTTTTAAAAAGTGGTCGTTCCACCCGTTAATGCTCTTTGATTATAAGAATCTGAAAAAATGGCAGAGGACAGCGAGTATACAAGACGATCACTGTGCTCTTCTTAAAAGAAAAAAAAATCCCAAACCGTCTTTAATGTTCGTAACCGCTGCAAACCCTTTCATCGGTTTTGCGCGTTTTAAGAGCTGTTTATTGTGCAGTCACCTCAGTGTCAGTTTAAGATCTAATTTCAGTATTTTGTTTGAGAAATACCTGCTCCCTGGGTCGGTAGCCGGGACATGAGCGCCACGAGAAGAAATGTCGAGATTTTAAAGCTTTCGAGTCCCGATACCGGCCTCTCTAGTTGACGGCGGAAACGGGCGTCAACTCCGCTTTGTAAAGTTACACTTTGTCAGGCAAGGAAACGTTTAACGGCGCCCCTCCGCTAAGGTGAGACTGAAATGCGTGTATTCGACACACGAAGGCGTACTCACAGATGAAGAAGAGCAGATGAACTGTACCGTGTAGCCCGTTCATCTCAGCCGCTGTTGAGCCAGACTGACGAGGCGCTGGACTCCGGCGGGACTTCACGTCCGGTCACTGGCCAAGAGACTTTACCGCTGCTCTCTGATGCCGCAGCTGACCCGCTGTGAGGTGTGGGCGTTTCTAAACTCAGTTCTGTCGTAATTTAAATAAGACCCCGGAGGGGGGGGGCTGGGGCCCTCCTGGATTCAATTCAGGACTGGGCGTGCTGTCTGTGTGGAGTTTGCATGTTCTCCTTGAGTTTGTCGGCTTCTTCTGGGTGTTCTGCTTTCCTCCCACAGTCGAAAGACATGCAGATGGGGGTAAATGGCTTCTGGGCAAACTGGCCCTGGTGTATGCGTTTCCTGTGATTGGAATGACTTCACCATTGGGTAGCACTGGTATAAAACTGGCTTGAGAAAGAGATGCAGAACAGATCCCAGCCTGGGTCCATATTTAAAGGTGAGATTTCCTTTAACATGGGGAAGGGGGTCTTAGACTCACTAACTGGCTGGAGTCAGTTACACAATTCAACTAATTATTTAATCAGACAGACTTCGATACCCCTACAGTCACTTTCCTGAGGGGCACAACTACTGAAAAAGGGGCCTTTAAGCCCATTTTACATTAGAATTAAACAGTTAATTAAATAATTAGACCAGCTGTGTGACCGAGAGCTCAACTGGGACAAAACCAGGAAGACACACCAGGAACTGAGAATGATGCCCCCGTATTAACACAGATTTCCCAACCCCCCCCCCCCACACACACACACACACACACAAACAACACCTGCTTGTCATCTCCAGGGCTGACTGATGACTTTTAATAAGCTAATTGTAGGCAGGTTACTATCACTGTCATTATTAAAAACAGGCAGCTTACTTTTCTTTACAAAAGTAATTTGCCCTGGTGCAAATCTGAATATAATTGGTCACTCAGGCCGCTATTGGTTGCAGAAACATAACAGAATGGTCAGTTAGCGTTGCCTCTCTGGAAATCCCATTGTATAGGCAAGAGCGCCACCTGTCGGTTCTGTGCTCCAGCACCACTTACAGCAGAGACCTATAGAAGAGTGAGGAATTATTATCATGAATTCAAAATGCACTTCATTTACAGTAAGTTTTTGGGGGCATATTATTAAAATAACAGAAGCACACGCTCTGAAAAAAAAAGGATAGCAGCCCAAACATAGACTGCCGGGAACTAATTCTGATTTTGTTTTTTCGGTTATCGATAATGACGGGGCCACTCGGATGAGATGCTTCTGAAAAGCACCGCGTCTAGTTTTAGACCCCACCGCACCCCGCGGACAGATCCCGGCTGTAGGGAGATCTAGTGTCGGATCCTGCTTAACGAGGTAAACGGGAAAACCCGGATTTGTTGTAGAAGCGACGGTCCTGGAGGTTTTCCGTCTTCCTCCAGGAAAGAGCCGATTATATTTTCCCGACGCGACTGGAGACATTACAGATTGCAGACCACGGTTGGTGTTGTCCTGGCGTCTCTTGTAGGGTCTTTAGCAATAATCAGCGAAACAAAAAGGCTAGTCAAATTGAAAAGGCACGCCACCTTCCCATAAACTCACCCTTGTAGTAAATTATGCAACATGAAGGCGTTTTTTTAAAATCATTTCCCTACTCGGTGGCAATTTCACATTCACCGCTGAAGCAACAGGCCCAAAATAACATGATCCAGGAGTCAAGTTTAATTCGTACGAGCTTCATCCCATGCTCACACTTTCAAGTCAAAATGGCTGCATTTTCAAAAAAATCCCACCAGGCGGCGCCCTGTTCAATCGCTGCCGTTTACAGGCGCAGCAAGGAGACATTTAACCCTCTGACGAGTAAACAGTTGTGCGCGTACAATGCCAGCAGGTGAATGGATTTTATTTACCCTCCTAACCTGCTAAGCACACTATATTTCCCCCATGGTCCACCCGCCCTACCGCCCTGTCCATCCCAGAGGAGGGACCCACCTTGACGTTTCTCACCCCGAGCGATTGGAACGCTAATTTCACTCCTTTACGCGGATCTAACGCCCGTGAGCAAGGACGGCTTACGAACGGCAGGACACGCGTAAATCCCTCGTCTGGATCGGACTCAATTCTCTAAACGAAATCAAGCTTTTTTATTTTACACTTTCAAGGAGTTCAAGTGATCTAAAACGTTATGATGAACAAATTAAGAAGACCGGTAGCACTAGTTTTCCCAGTTATTTCTCATTGCTAAAAAAAACCCACTTCCAGATGCAATACGGACACTCGTTAATAGAGGAGCCATTTAATATGAAATTTTTTTAATACGTTTTTATTTAAACACCAAAAACACAAAAAGAGACACATATGACAGAATGCAATATATCTCCGTAATCACAATGTAACAAATCGTTGACAGACCTGCTAGTCTGAAGACCGGTGTCTTTTTTAATGCTGCCGAGATAGTGATCAGTTTCACCATGTTTAGAGTTTTGTAAACTGTTCTCCCTTTTGAAAAATGTAATTACTTGCAGGGCCAGCCTGAGCTTTCTAGAGCCTCTAGGCAAGGTCTTGAAAGACTGCTATTGTCAGTTCCCAACACAGCCTTATTGTTCTATTAAGTTAAATGGCTACACTTGTACTAAAATGCAACATGATGATTAATATGACCACCATCACAACCCAGATCTACAGTGTACCCAGTAGTAAAATCAAAATGTGATAAAAAAAAACACTTGTCACAAGAAGACTTCATCCTGTCCTGAAGATCCAGTCCTTCCAAAACTTCACAGATTAGAGCCTGATTCACTTCATCGACAACTTCCTAGTCAGGAAGACCACAATACAATCACTGCTTCTCTTTCAGGATAATACATAATCTAAAATTTAATTCTGTTTGGATTCCATCACAACAGGATAAAGTTTGACAGTGCAAAAAAAGTAAGAAAAAAAGCAGCTTATATATTTGGCTGAAAAAATAAGGCGTTTGTAGGCTGATGTCAGTCTGTAAGAACACTACAGGAGAGAGTCACTTACAGCTCACAGCAATGAGACTCCTCTCCCCATGACCTCTGAACCCAGTGCAGACCCTGCAGTGGACAGAGTCCCCAATCCATCTGTCTGTACCTTCCCTCAGCTCCCCAGTGACCCCCAACATACTGCACTGACTCTCTCCATCACCCCTGCAGTCTGTGTCCATTGTGTCCGTATTCTGTCTCCACAGTCACCTGGACACCAGGGACCTGAGGACTGACTCCATTCTGACTCCCAGGTTCCACATGTTGATCTGCTAGAGGACTGATCGCTGAGCTGCTGTCATTCTGGGCATCATCTCTCCTTGTCAGCTCATAGTCATTCTTGATCGTCGTCCTTGATCTCCTCAACCAGACCCGCACTCCCAGGATCACCAGGATGACTCCAGCAGCACCAGTGACACCAGTGATCACTCCGACAGGAGACCAGTGATGAGGAGGGTCTGATGTAGGAAACACAGAGGAGACAAAACAGAGCTCATCATACCTTCAAGAAGACATGAGGAGTCTCTCCTGATAGAGATACTGACCAGCAGACACACCTGTGATCTCTCTGCACAGGACAAAGGACAGTAAAAACTCTTCTACGCTCGAGAATGTCCTGGGGTTAAAAACCTCACACTGAGAACAAGATGTCAAAGTCCACAACAACACAAGCCTGTGGAGAATTTGGGGAGTTTTCCTGCACCCTCTGTCCAGTCTCACCGTTTACAGGGGAACACTTGTCACCGACAGCTCTCCTTCTGCGTGATATACGCTGGTCCTGTTGTTTCATCTTGCCAAGTTCTTCATCTGAGAGTTATGAAGACAGTCACATTTACTCAACAGCTATTGAAGTATTTAATCCTCAGTACTGAGGGAGTGAACAACCCGTTAATGAGAGAGATTCACACAGGTGTCATGGCAGTATGAGACAGTTAAACTAGTCTTGAACCTGTAAGAAGTCAAACCTTGTCCAGCTGGACTGGAAGAGACTCCTTCCTCATTCACACTCCAGTTTTCTACAGTGTAAAAGCACAAGGGATGAGGAGCAGAAAAACACTCACGAGTTTGCGATGACTGATCTGATCTCTCACAGCAAGGAGAATATCCTGACACCCTCCTGACCCTGGGTTACAGATAACAGTGCAGCACCCCAAAACATAACACTTCCCCAGTACCCCAAAACAATCATCTTCGGCACACCAAAACATAATCCCACTTAGCACCCTAATATACAATCGTACTGCAGTACCCCATATCAATAAGACTAAGTTGGATCTCTCTTCAGACACAAGCCTGATTTATCAGACCTTATATAGAACTGAAGTTCTGAAACACCTATAGCAAAGAAAAACCTAAGTCTTATATGCATTTCATTTCTGCATCATGGATCAACAACATATAGATTCTGTCATCCAGGGTCGATTACTTGAGATTCTCACCTCCCACAGTGAGGGTCACAGTGCTGATGGTGTTGAAGGTCCCTCACTGTGTAGTTGCCCTGATCAGCTGGAGTGAGGGAGCGCAGTATCAGAGAGCCGTCCCGGACTGACACTCTGTCTCTGTACTGGGGGACACAGCTGGCTGTGCTGCTCTGGACAGAACACACTGAGGTCCAGCTTCCACCTCCTGCAGGATCAAACAGCACCTCCACTCTCTCTCTAGTGAACAGAGGGAGAGACAGACAGATTCCAGGCTGCCAGATGACAGTGTCTCTGTGAGATGAAAGACAATCAGGACAGAGGATGATATAAGAACACACTCGGTCAAGAATATAGAGCCCTCTAGTGACCCTACTGTAGACCTGCACACCGCCCACAGTGAGGGCGAGGGGATGGGGTTATCCCCAGCAGAGTCCTGGACTGTCTTTGTCAATCTAAAATAGGTGAATTAAAGGTTCTCTGAACTTGGATGCCACAGTGGTTTGAATCATTGTCATGCACTTGTAGTATCCTCTCATGAGGCACCAGTAATGTAGGGGTTGTGCATTTACTGGGACAATTCTTAATTGTGGCAGTAAGTCACAAAATGATTATTTTCATGGCATTAGAATCCAGCCTTGCGGTATAACTCAAACAACGCACACACACGGGTACTAATACACGAGAATACATTTATTAATACATAAAATGTGCATATAAACATAACAGATCTTATCGAGAGGGTTAGCAGAATACAAAAGGTATATATTCAATCACAAAGAGTTACAAACCAAGAGGGACATACGCGCAGTATATCATTCATTTAGACCGTTTCATAAATGAACTTGGTTACAACTTCTACACTAAATACTCAAAACAAGTACATAACTCTTAGGAATTAAATTGATATCAACTGGTTGGGATAACAATTGAATTCTCGAGCAGTAATGCAGTGAAGTTGAATACTCATCCAATCTCTGGGGATTCAGATCTCCTGCGGGCACAAAGAAACAGTTGCAGGCTGTTGCTGTCCAATCCGCTCTCTTTGGCTCGGTGCCAAGCAGTGGCCGTGCTGTTGCAGCTTGCAACGTGGTGGAGATCCTGCGATGCTCTGCGCTGCTCTCTGAAGACTGGCTAGTTAGTGTTGGCTTTAACTAGCGAAGTTTGTGCACAGGAGAAAAGTTACTGTGGGGGTCCCAGCAGGTCAGGAAGAGGACCAGTTCGTTCCTGATGAAGAGCTAGTTCTGAATAGTGATTCAGCTGTCCACAGTTCTGACCTGTTCACGAGGCCTGCTGCTGGTGCTAACCTCGGGTGGATCCTTTGGTTACTCGTGGCAACCTCCACCCTTGACTCTTAGAACAAAGGAAAGTCCTGCACTCGGACACACTGGCCGTTACGTGGTTGTCCAGGCTGAGTCTCAGGATGGTCAGGAGGCGCGCTGCGAGAATGTTCTGCCCTTGGGAGCCTTCTGCTCCTGGGCCGTCCCGCCCTGGAATTGTCTCACAGCCCTGGAATTCTCCTTTGAATTCCCTTTAGAATAGTCTTAGAACTCTGTGTTGCCTGTTTTTACCTGGAGGAACTTCAGCTCGTTTATTGGATGAAAGTTTCATGGGCATCAGAGACCCACGTGGGTTTTCTCGGCCCTACCAGTCCCTGATTGGTTGATCAAGGTGAGATATGAGTCACTTACTCCTGACACTTAGGAATGCAGTCCAGATGTCCATCTGGCACTCTCTAGACAGATAGGCGCCAATGGATGACCATTGATCATGATAGCCAGGCTTAGCTAAGTGCATCCCCATTTTGGAGCTGTCCCTAATCAAAAGAAAACCTTAAATCAGCCTGCATGAATAACTTCTCTGTGGCTGCACCACAGAGATGAAGAGAGAGATGGGGCCTCATTTGGGAAAGCACAGCAACCCTTAATTCTGTCTTATTAACAAGCATTGCCGCTACACATTGTCTGTATACAATTCCTGGGGTGCTGTCTGTGTGGAGTTTGTATGTTCTGCACTCGTTTATGTGTGTTTCCTCCTGGTGGTCTGGTTTCCTCCCACAGTCTAAACACATGCTGGACGGGTTAACTGGTTCCTTGGAAAACCGGCCCTGATGTGAGTGTTGAACTGGTTGCTTGCCCTGTACTGGGTAAAGAGTTTAAAAATGGATAGATGGGTTACCGTAAAACTGCCTTTACTTCACAATTAACCACATGGGCATCCATGATTTGCAAGAGATGTACAACTAATCTTGTTTTCATCTTGGTTTGAAATTATTCTTCTACAACCTTGAACACTCCTGAGTAGTTGTTAAATTTCATGTCCTGATGCTGGGGTGACTGCAAGCCTGTCTGTCCAGGCCAGAGTCCGACTGCTGACAGCAAGAGTAACTGTACTGAGAGGCTTTCAAATGAAACAGCCACACTAGGAAACTCACATGCTCTAACGTCAGAGCTCTAACTGGGACTCGTAATCTAGATGTGAAAAACAATTAATTAAACATCATAAATACTGACAAGTACTTTATAAGTTTATCAATGTCTGTTACCTGTGATAGTGAGTGGAACAACTCCAAGTCTTGTCACACGACTGTCTTTCCTCCTGTAATAACACTCATATCGTCGCTCATCAGAGAAGCTTGTGCTGCAGAGTCTCATGGAGAAATTCCCCTGTGAGACTCCCTCTTTGGAGATGTTAACCCTGAGCTCAAAGCCAGGGCCAGGGTAGACTGTTTCATGACTGAAAACCACCACGTGTCCTGACTTGTGTCTCCACAGAATATCGATCTGATCACTGGAGTTTCCAACAGCTGCTGTTCCATTGCAGGGCAAGACAACGCACTCCCCAAATCTCCCTGAGACTGGGGTATCTCCAGAGACTGGGCGAGAGAGGATGAAGAGGTTATCTCTAAATAAACATAATACAAGACACTTCATCTTTGTCGTAAAGTGTGCAGATTACCTGTTTAGCTATTCAGCTGACACTGTGATTTGCTCAGACAGCTGGACATAATAATATTAAATAGCTATAGCTCTTTTCTGGACACCCCACTCAGAGCTCTTTCCAGAGTGTTGAAGCCAGTTCAGAGAGGGGGGTTATTAGGAGGCCATGATGGGTAAAGACCAGGGGAAAATTTAACCGGAGTAACACCCCTAGTTTTTTGGGACCCTTATTGTTTCTAAGAGAAAATAAAATAAATGACTGACATGCTGTAAAAGAAAACCAAGTTTAACTGTGTGGACAGTGTATGCATCCTGCACGACGTCTTTGATTTAAAGCAATACTTTTTGTCATGCTGCCATCGTTAAGAATCACAGTGTTTCATGAGAAAATACTGTTGTTATTTAAAGTTGTTGGGTGTGTTGGAACTCCATTTTAATTGGTCTTATTAAAATGACATCTGGAAAAATTAACTACTAAGCTTGGCACGTGTCACTCAACAAATACAGGACCTATAATCAAATTTAAAAACAAGTAGGTCTAAGCTTTACCGTCAACAATCAAGACAGAACATAAAACGGCATTCGAACGTAAAATATTGTATCGACCGCGGGTTTCGGTACGGAACGGAGCAGGCGTGGGACTCAGGGAATGGGGTTGAGCAACACATTTAATAACTCGAATCGGTAAAGGTACACACACAGGGACATGGGTTACAGCGCTGCACCTACACTAACATACACACACACGAAGGGAAGAGACTATATCCCAGCCTCCGTCCCACTATATACAGTCCAGGTGCTGTTCTCAGCCCGCCCTGCGTGGCGCTACATTGTAATACGTGTTACATGTTTCACGTTCTTTATGGAATTTAAATACAATTTAAACCCCACCCCAAAAGTACTAAAAGAGGGAGTATTATTAAAACATTTGACTTATGAATATGAAATTTACCCAAGATGACTAATAAATTAATTACTGTATAAATAAATGCTATTTTTTCGAATTTCCTCTTGCATAGTACAACAAAATATCAAAATCCTTAATATAAAATCTCAGTATTCTATATTTCCAGAGAATTCCCATGACGTGAATTGAATGTGCTGTGTCTGGCGATCTCTGTCGCTAAGGTTGGCGCAAGAAGTAGCCAGTTTAAGAAGCACTTAGTGATTAACGAGTGGGTCGGGGAGCACGTAGATTACTAAGGATTTAACGTTCTACTTTAGTTACGATAGGTTTTGGGAAACACTCGTAAATTAACGATCGATCTTAAGAGCAAGTTTACGATGTTCTTAGCGCTACGATGCTTTCGGGAAACTCACCCCTGAATAGTCAGCTTTTGCTCATGGTAATCTCCAAGTGTAAGTTACTGACTTTAAGATGGAAACAGAGGAGATCGTATTAAATAGGGATGAGTATGAGGCTAAAAGCAGTCTCACACAGTGCGTGTAGCTTACTTATTTTTGTTTTTTAATCAAACCTGTAGTGTATCTTTTATATTTAGGCCAAATTTACAAAACATTAACAAAAAACATTAAAAAGTAAATAAATCCCTCCGTCACTTTATTTAGCCCTTTGAGAAGGAGTTAACTGGTTTATTTGTAACTGAAGCCGGTGTCAGCTAGAGGCACAGATGAGGCTCTGTCTTCCTGTGTGCAGTCAGACAGAATCTAGTGAGTTTGTTGTCCTGGTTTGTGCTTCGCTCTGCTCTGAGCTCAACCGCCTAGTTTCCCTGCGGTCAGTGTGAGCCCTGCCTGAGCACAGACACCACAGAGAGCAGCCAAACTGCACAGCTCCTCTCTGTGCTCATAGTTCACACCACTGAGCTACTGCAGGACCCTGGGGGTCTGTACTCTCTCAGCCACAAGCACTTCCTCCTACTTCAGAGGGACCAGATGAACAGCTCAGGCAGAGGCCAGGGGCTCAGTCTGCAGTTAGTGAGTCTGCAGGTGACTATTCATTAGAACCATTAAACACTTTAAGCTGTGGTTTGATTTGAGGACGGCACTGACAATCCTCAAATTCTGTGGACACAATATTACACAAGACATGTTCTGTTTGAAATCCTTTACACTTGTTGGAAGAACTGTAGTTTTTCAGTGTAGCTCACTGACAACAGCTGTGTCTGGAGAGAAGCCAGGGTATCAGCTTGTTCCACACCCCCACCCCTCTCTGTGTACAGTAGAGCCTCCTGTCCTGACTGGAGAAGCTCACCCAGCTGTATCTTGAGAGGAGCCAGGTTTTCGGCTTCAACAACAGGGCGGGTCAGCTTGTTTTCCAGTGTTGCATGTGTAGGCACTGACAGAATCGGTAAACCCAAACAACGGTTGGCGATAATGAAAATACTGTGCTTTAATCAAAGTTGACGACCAACCCAGCTTGTCCCCTCACTGTGAGACTGGACTGTCCTGCCTCTTCGTCCTGCTGGTGACTCTCCCTCTCTGCCCTGCTGTCCTCCGGCTGCGTCTCCTGTCTCCTTCCACAGATCAGGTCAGTGGCTGTGGTCCCCAGGACACGGTAATCAGGGAATAGGTCAGTGCAATGTGTAAGAGTGTATGAAGATGATAATCTTGTAGGTGTATAAGCCTCCTATTTAAAATGAGATGGCACTCTGCATTCCAGAAATATATTTCACAATACAGTTACATAAGGGGAGAATGCATCAGGTGGCACAGTTTTTGTGTTTATTTATATTGGGGTTTTATGCACATTGCATAGATGGACAAATATTCTATACACAGTACAGTATGTTTCAAACTGAGAGGTGATCAGTGCTGCTGCTTTCGTTAAGTTCGAGTTTGTGGGTCCATTTGAGGGTGCAGAGCAGAGAGAGCACAGCTTAGACCACTGAGTACAGGTCTAAGCTCAGAGCTCTTCCAGAGAGCTAGTTATCTTTGAGCAGTGACGAAGCCTGCATTCTCATACCGGCCTTCTTCCTGGAAACAGGCAAAGAAATACAAATCAGAACGTAAGTTACAAACGGGAGGTCTTCATTCAGCCCAGGTAGCGCTGGTGGTTAGCAGGTCATTGATCTGAGGATCTCACCCAGCTGTGTCCTGAGAGAAGCTTCAACAACATGGCTGGGCAGCTTGTTCCACACTCCCACCACCCTCTGTGTAAAGAAGCACCTCCTGTCCTGATTGGAGGGTCTCATCCAGCTGTGTCTTGAGAGAAGCTTCAACAACACAGCTGGGCAGCTTGTTCCCCACCGCCGACCAACCTTTGTGTAAAGAAGCAGCTCCTGTCCTCAGTTATACATGTACGTACATGCTTTTTGTCAGTAACCACTGGCTGACATCTTGAGTCTTGGAGGAGACTGCGATGTTTACACTTGTTTACATTTGTCCACACTTTTTTTTTACCCACTTATCAATCAAGTTTGGGAAGAAATGTGACAGGAAACATTTTCTCTTCCTGCTAGCCACCAACCTAACTGCAGAAGTCCTCCAAAGAGGTATTTTTTTTTAAAAAGGGTTGTTTCCAATACTTAGCAACATTCAAACTTCCATTTTCTAACAGCTGTATCCAGTACAGGGGCACAGGGGGGAGCTGGAGTCTATCCCAGCATGCAAGAGGCACAAGACAGGAGTCTTGACAGCATTACTTCTCAAAACCTGCAGTGGGAGATGCTTCACAGTGTAGCGGCGAGGCTTATTAATAAGGCAGAATTAAGTGTTTCTGAGCTTTCCCAAATTAGGCCTCATCTCTCTGTTCATCTCTGTGGTGCAGCCACAGAGAAACTATTCATGCAGACTGATTTAAGGTTTCCTTTGATAAGGTTTCCTAGGACAGCTCCCAAAGGGGGATGCACTTAGCTAAGCCTGGCTATCATGATCAATGGTCATCCATTGGCGCCTATCTGTCTAGGGAGTGCCAGATGGACATCTGGACTGCATTCCTAGGTGTCAGGAGTAAGTGACTCATATCTCACCCTGATCAACCAATCAGGGACTGGTAGGGCCGAGTAACCCACACGGGACTCTGATGCCCATGGAACTTTCAGCCAATCAACGAGCTGAAGTTCCTCCAGGTAAAAACAGGCAACACAGAGAGCCTTTAGTGTAGAATTCTGTGGACAATCCTAAAGGGAATTCAAAGGAGAATTCCAGGGCAGGACGGCCCAGGAGCAGAAGGCTCCCAAGGGCAGGACATTCTCGCAGCGCGCCTCCTGACCATCCTGAGACTCAGCCTGGACAACCACGGAACGGCCAGTGTGTCCGAGTGCCAAAACTTTCCTTTGTTCTAAGAGTCTAGAGCGGAGGTTGCCAGAGAGTAACCAGAGGATCCACCTGAGGTTAGCACCAGCAGCAGGCCTCGTGAACAGGTCAGAACTGTGGACAGCTGAATCACTATTCAGAACTAGCTCTTCATCAGGAACAAACCGGTCCTCTTCCTGACTTGCTGGGACCCACAGTCATCTTTTCTCCTGTGCGCAAACTTTGCTAGTTAAAGCCAACACTAAGCCGGTCAGTGAGCATCAGCAGCACACCGTCGCAAGCCGCACAGCAAAGCCTGGCTCCGAGCCAGAGAGCGCGGATTGGACAGCAACAGCCTGCAACTGTTTCTTTGTGCCCGCAGGAGATCTGAATCCCCAGAGTTTGGATGAGTATTCAACTTCACTGCATTACTGCTCGAGAATTCAATTGTTATCCCAACCAGTTGATATCAATTTAATTCCTAAGAGTTATGTACTTGTTTTGAGTATCTAATGTAGAAGTTATAACCAAGTGCATTTACGAAACGGTCTAAATGAATGATATACTGAACGTATGTCCTCTTGATATGTGTAACTCTTTGTAACTGATTGAATATACATCTTTTGTATTCTGATAACCCTCTCGATAAGATCTGTTAGGTTTATATGCATATTCTATGTATTAATAAATGTATCCTCGTGTATTAGTACCTGTGTGTGTGCGTTGTTTGAGTTATATCGTATGGTTGGATTCTAAAGCCATCAAAAGAATCAATTTTGTGATTTACTGCTACAATTAATAATCGTCCCAGTAAATGCCCAAACCCTACAAAACTGGTGCCTTCAGAGAGCACACTACATTACATTTTGGCGTCCCTGGGCCGGCTATGGCAACGTTACAACAGTTACAATAGTTTCTAGATTCAAGGAGACCTACAACTGCCTTCTTAAAGGAGCTATTATACCTGCACATGTCTCTGCTTTTTCACTGGTGCCGGACGAGACTGGCCATTTTCTGCACCTGTTCAGAAAAAAAAAAAAGCTCTTTTGGTGATTTGATCATCGCAGGACACAAAGGCATTGAGATTTACGAAAAGCTCTGCTATACGGCTTGAACTTGACCTCTGTTGGTTTAAATGGTATTTCACTGTAAGGCAGACTAGCTGAAAGGCATCTTAAGCCACTTCTTGTCAACATCTGAACTGAAGGTTCATAGTTTCATAACCAGATAGTTATAAGACTTTTTACAGCAGCATTAATGTTTAAATGATACTTACTCATGATTCTCTTTGGTCAATAATACAGTTTGATTTTAGTCATTGTGTATGACTATCATACAGCTCTTTCATTTTTAAAAAATAAACCTTATAATAGTAATAATCATATTCCGATAAAGTTGAGATTCTGTCATGATCGCTGTTCTTGCGGTTACAAGGCAGGCTGAGAGTATGAAGACACACTGACCTGCTCTGTGGAAGAGACAGAAGACGCAGCCAGAGGACAGCAGGGCAGAGAGAGGAAGAGTCACCAGCAGGACGATGAGGGAGGACAGTCCAGTCTCATAGTGAGGGGATGAGCTGGGATGATCATCTACACCTTCTTCTGAACAACACCGTTATCATTGTAGAAGGATATTTAGAAACAAAATAAGCTTAATCCCTCCATCCATTTTCTAACAGCTGTATCCAGGTCACAGGGGGAGCTGGAGTCTATCCCAGCAAGCAAGAGGCACAAGGCAGGGTTGACCCTGGACAGGACACACACACACACACACACACACACACACACACACACACACACACACACACACACACACACACACACACACACACACACACACACCAGGGCTCATTAACCCCCCAGCATTAACCCAGAGCATCCAAAAGAAACCCACACAAACAGAACATGCAAACTCAACACAGACTGCAGCCCATGTCCAGAATTGAACCCAGAGCCCCAGTTCTACAAGGCAGCAGTACTGAGTACCGAGTACTGACCACTGTGCCATCCTGCAACCCAGACTAAGCTTTATGTCATCTTTTTTTGTTTGCATCTTGGCAACTTAACGGTGTTTAGACTGATTTTGTACTTTAGTAGCACCGATACGTGACCAGCTCTGTGAAAACCACACTTCAGGTTTGCAGCTCAAGTGCTGTCTTATTTGCTTGTTTATTCTAATATGTGTTCTCCAAAAATAAAGTATGACTCACGGCGAGTTATAAGTGTTTTCGATACAAACTGTTGACTTGATAGGCTTTGTATGGTCGTAGTTTGATTTGAAAAAAAAAATGAATCTGTATTTTAAAACTCGAAAAAGCCACCCCTCTCACCCTCATGGACGAGCCTGATTCCCCGTCCAATGTTAAGGCTTTCCAGGTGTCTCTCGGCACAATAGTACAGCCCCAGGTCCGACTGGGTGACGTTCCGGATCCTCAGACTGATGGAGCCGGTGGTCGAGTTCAGCTCGGCGCCGAACCGTGGGTCGGTGTCGCCGCTATAGACGGATATATGAGTTTCGGGGCCCACCTTGTTTTTACTGGCTATAACACCCAGAGACAGAGTCTGGTCGGGCCGTTGGATGAGCCACATGGCTTCGTACCGGAGCGAGATGTCGCAGTGCAGGGTCACCGTGTCCCCGAGTCGGACAGACCTCGTCCCCAGCGCTCCCGAGTGACCTCCCCACGCCGCGCTATCTAGAGTGACCACAGAGGAGAAGATATCCCTAAATAAGCTTTAGCTCTCGAAACCAAAGCCCTTTGAAACAAGATTGAAGGCGGTAGAAGGGCGTGGCAATTAGCACTGCGGTGCCTCGTAGCCTCTCACGTCGCGGGTTAGATTCTAGTTTACGGGAACCTTCTGTGTGCAATTTGGATGTTTTCCACGTGTCTAGGTTTCCTCCTACAATCCGAAGACATGTTGGCTGAGCTAATTAGGGTTAATTGGTTGGCTCTGAATTGTCTGTAGTTTTGCGCCAGCGGCTGTCAGAATAGAATCAAGGTCGCCACAGCAGAAACAGACGAGTTTATGCTATCTGATGGATAAACCTAGCACAGTAATGCTCAGTGCTGGATGCCATTTGTAAAAAATCAGAACACAACGAGAAGGGTTTTCTGACAAATTCTCAGGACACGAGTACCTATCAGATTAGCTGGGTTACTGTGGCTTTAATAATGTAACGCCCTCGCCTGGTGGTGAGGAGGAAGCGCCCCTAGGCGCTCGTAGTACCGCTGGGCATGCTGGGAGTGGTAGCCGGGGAGAGTCTGAGGGTCAGCACGATGACCAGCGGCTGACCCTACCTGTGTAAATAATGTCCTAGTGATTCTAGTGCCCTGTGTAGTCCTGTAAAAGTGTAGTGTGTTGTTAGGTAATTACCACCCTAACTATGTATACGTGTTCTGTCAGTCTCCTCATGTGTGTGTAGATCCTGTGTTTGGTTTTGTGTGGTTGTAAACGAATAAAGCTAATGCTTGTTTGTTAATTGTGTCTCCACTCGTCCTTGTTTTGTAAAGAACCTGCAAACGCTACAATAATATGCACAGAGATATATTTCACTCTTTGACAAATCAACACGCATACATAACCAGGAAGTATAAATACCCATCTAGAAACCTTTAACTAGTGTAACACTATAGTCGTTGAAATTAGACCAGCTCAGGTGGATGTAGCTGCAGGTAAATACGTGAAAGTCTGGATGCGAATCAGGTTAACGTACATTAGCAGTGACCGAGTACTTCTTCCTGATTAAAATGATTTTTATGTTTCATGTTATGTTTTTATGTTAAATGTTTTAAATGCACAGGAAAGTTCCAAACAGCACAGTGAAAATAACGACTATCTGGTGTCATGTCCAGTACCCGACCGAATACAGACAAGAGGCTCGATGAAAGGAGATTTTATCGAATTAAAACTGCTGTCACCTCTCTTACCTCCTGCTACAGATATCTGATACTGTGTCAGATCAAAAGCAATTAAAATAACTTCACTTTAAAGTACATATAGCCTTAATTTAATCAATAAAATAGATTACGTAATGAAGTGGCGCATTCCACACTTTTTCTCATGATGTAGGAGAAACAGGCCTCCTTTTTCGACAGACTCGTGATATTCGAAGCGAACTTGATAAAAAAAACATACTTATTGATTAAGCAGAGCAGAGTAACGCACCCAGAGAGCGCCTCCATCTCCGTTAGAAGTTGACCAGTTTCCTCCCGCTGCATGGTGTTTTGGCCACGGTCATCCGTGTCTGCTCACCAACCCAGCTCTGTGGCTCTGAAGTCTCGCTTGAGTGACATCGCAGTGGGCGTTTCTGTAGATTCAATTCTTAATACGGATATACTTATATATATATATAAGTGTATAGCCAGGGTGGCTATACACTTATGGTCTATACACGTAACTATCCTGCAACCTTGCATTGTCACCAATTCATATAAATTAGTCAATTGAAAAAACGCAGTAGAATCACTACATTTGTGGAAAATCACTCAAGTACTGATTTGCAAACATGATTTAAACAGCTACATGGAGTTCAATTCTGGATCTGGGGGTGCTGTCTGTGTGGAGTTTCCATGTTCTTCCACCTGTTCATGTGGGTTTCCTCCAGGTGCTCCGGTTTCTTCCCACAATCTACTGGCATGTTGGTTGTAACTTTCTTCTGGCTTCTGAAAACCAACACGTCTCCTAACGAGTGTCTCCACAGAATATCGATCTGATCCCCGGAGTTTCCAACAGCTGCTGTTCCATCGCAGGGCAAGACAACACACTCCCCAAATCTCCCCGAGACTGGGGTGACTGGGGTATCTGCAGAGACTGGGAGAAACGGAGGAGAAAGGTTATTTTAAATAAATCGAATGCAAGACACAAAGTGTGTAGAAATCAGACCGACAGACCTGTTGCTTAATTCTGGCTGTAACCAGTTCAGATTTTCTCAGACATGGTGTGCTATACAGTGTGTGTATGTTAAGTCCTCTTACATTCTGTGGTTAAATATGTTATGTCTTTGCATTAAGATTTCCGGTAATGGCCATCACAGGGTTAGTATAGCTGCCTCCCAGCACTGGGTCTATTCCTGGAGTGCTATTAGTATGCCCCCCACCATCTTTGCATGGGTTTCCTCCCACTAACCAGAGACATGCTAGTGGGTTAGTTGGGAAAATTGGCCCTGGTGTGTGTGTGTGTGTGTCCCATCCCGGGTGAACCCTGTCTTGCACCTGTTGCTTGCTGGGATGCTCTGGCTCCTGCACGGCCCTGAATGTAAAAACGTGCATACTTGGAGAACAGACAAACTCCACACAGACAGCACGTCTGGAATTAAACCCGAGGCCCCATCTCTGTGAGGCAGCAATGCCAACTACTGTGCCACTGAGCCACCCTTTTAACGATCTTCATATACAGTTTTCTTTATACATGTACACCATATAGAATATCAAATCCCTGCTATGAGATAATTTAAAGATATAATCCATCTGTAGAACAGGGTCAAAATGCTTAAAATATTCTCAAGGTTTCAAGAAATTCAGCTACCATACGCATTGCTCATTAAAAGTCTGAGTGGGATAATAAGATGTGATTTTCATCGCAAATATGAAGTTGTGAAAAATCCAAAAATAGTCCTGAGCAAAAGAGGGAATCCGATGATGAAGAGAGTTTGGAAAATGACACTCCTGGGAGCCTGGCCTGACTGGTTTCCTCCAGCAGTACAGTGTGTGGGAGTGGGTGTGCAGTCGTGGATCTGTGGTTGATACAGGTGCTCAGGGGGCAGATGGGCTGTCCCAGTTCAGGACAAACTGCATTAATAAACACCAGACAATTAGACTTGAAGTATCACTCACCACTTGTCACGAGCCAAGTGATCAGAAGAAAATGATGTGGGAACATTTCACCCTGCAATAAAAAAAAAACAGGTGACTGAGTAACAACCAGCCTGAGTTCCTATCTAAACCAGCAGGGCTCTGATCTTTCCTAGAAAAGGAGGAAATTACTTCATTGCTTTTAGATAATTCTGTTCTGTTTTTGATTTCCCACCTGCATTTTTATTAATTTTGTAAGGAGATTATGTTGGCTTTTTGTCAATATTACAAATTTATGCACAAATGCTTTAATGACACTGTTTTGAGTACTTTCTGGTAGTTAGTTATAATAAATGTATTTTAAAATAAGGCTATTCTAGTTCAGTGCTTAAGAAGCCAATTTCAAATGGAAAACATCTTTAAACTTTGAGATTTGAATTGGAGACATTTCTTTCTGTTTAGCAAAATACTGGCATTTTGTGCATTAGAAGGGTGATTAATTGAACCTTGTTCTATTATATTATTTATCCTACAGGCTCATTAAAATACTTGCATAAACAGAAGTGAAGAAGAATGGAAAAACATACAAGACCTACCCTATTTTTGTTCAGATGAATTTAGGCCTGTATAGGTGCAAGTACAGTACTGTGATCTACATTTTATAGATATCCAACTCCCACATCAGGTATGATTTAAGCAGTTAAACTAGACAAATGCCAAATGTAACAAGTTAAAATTCACACATTGGGCAAGATCAGTCGAGCAGTAGTTGATTATAAAAAGTAAAAACAAAATGAAAACGCGCTAGTTACTGAAATCATATCCAAGCAAATCACCAACATCGGCTTTTCTTTAACTGGAAAATCACTCACAGAATAACTGAATATTTTCATGTTCATATATAGTCTTATAACTATGTTGTTCTAAATTAGATGGAGAGTAAATAGTACAGAGGTGACCTATGGCTGTGACCCGGATTACCCGTCTTCTGGGAATACGGCTCTGTGCCTGTAGCTGGAAGGGTTTGCCGGTTCAAATTCCTCCTGGCCGACAGAGGAATCCTACTCCGTTGGGCCCCTGAGTGAGACCTTTAACCCCAACTGCTCCAGGGGTGCCGTATACATGGCCGACCCTGCCCTCTGACCCCAAGCTTCTCTCTCCCTGTCTGTGTGTCTCATGGAGAGCAAGCTGGGGTCTGTGAAAAGAAATTCCTAATGCAAGAAATTGTATACGGCCAATAAAGTCATCTTATACGTGTTCCAACTCTTAAGAGACAATATTGGTTCGGCGTTAAAACTATAATTCGGCATCCTACACTTAATTTAAACAGGTCTTTACAGGTTCAGAATTGCCTGTAGCGGGCAGTTTTATGCTCCGATTGTGCACGGGTTAATTTAAACATTTCACTCCAGTGCCTCTAACTTTCCCAGCTGTTCTCAGAAACAAATTAATTTTTATGTCGCTACGCCCCTTCGAGCTGCGCATGCGCGTCATTAGCTCTGGCTCTCCCTCACATTACAAGAAACGTTTCACAAAAGCATAAGTTACGATTTGATACCGTTAGTTAAATCACAACATCTTATGTCCATTAGGGGGTGGTATTACTTAAGTTGTGGTTAAAATAGGGGCATTTCATACTTCATTCCAAACATAAAATGGTTCTTTCAAAACCGAAAGTAATGAAAAGTTTGTCTAACTTCCGTCAACACTAACAATTCCTAAGAAAAGTTTATTTCACGCCAATTTCTAACACCCCTACCCACAAAGAAGCGAAAATCAAAACAATTCAGACTTTTCCTCAGTGTTTTATTTATTACTCCCGGGTTGGAAAGGGCATTAATGTGATAACAACACTCTCAGGCAGTTATATTTAAAAAAAACTAGATGGAGCACGATGTGCGCGACAAGACAAATGACGGTCATTTTATTTACTTACAGCAGCATCTATTTAAACTGTACCCATTGCCAAGACACCGCCGGGTTTTCTCCTGCAGCTGTAATCGCTATTCCTCACTGAAGGGCATATCATCTTTATGTACATCGCGCTGAATGCCTTTCCAGTACCTTTGTGCTCTGTAAAGTCCCCTATCAGAATACAAAAATGCACTGGGGAAAAAAATCATTAAAGTTTCAACAATTTTGCCTCAGCCCCAACCCCCGGAGGCTTTTTTTTCGGCAGCTTTTAAGTCTAGTAATGGCGGCTGGTGATTGGCTGTGATGTCATCAGGGGAAGTTTCATCCCCGCCCAGCTGGCTCTTCATTGGTTGAGCAACTCTGGATGATTGACAGGTCTCACTGACAGCCTCCTGTGCTGCTGTGACATCACTCCTATTTGTAAGGGTTAATTTCGATTATATCTCCCTTCTTCGGTACAAAGACACCAAATCAGAGCCGATATCAGAGCCCGATAAGATAGATTAACTGCACTTCTGTAAATTCAACCCTGGATTCCTGAAATAGAGGATAACTTCGAGCTTGTGCGTTGCAGTACAATATGCAATAGCTTCTGTAAAAGGGATTTTAATTATAGATTTGTGAATATCAAAAATACTAAAGAAGAGGTTTAATTTTCTCTACCTTTTCAGCAGAGAAGATCAGGATCCACATCCCAGTTAGAGACTAAAGAAACAAAAATGACTTGGATCCAGGCAGAAACCTGTTTTTATTACTTTATTTCCATTTTCTTAAAGAACATTTTTATGAATTCAAAAGTTAAAAAACTGCCTCACTTGATGAATGAAATCAGTGCCGTTGTGTTTTTTTAAATGTGTTAATATCCGAGTATGTACAGAACTCATGACTTTGTGGTTCCTGTTTCTTTAGGTGCGCTGTCTCTTTGGAAAGCTCCTTGTTCTGTGGGCGTTTGTTATTGTCATCTTTTGGGGCATTGCGGATCTCTAAAGTAGCATAATTCAGTCCTTCATCTTTATCGCCCTCCTGCAACAAAGAGAACAAAGAAAAGAGACAAAATTTTGAGGGGTATTACAATGGGATTTGCTCTCTAGATTACTGGGTACACAATCAGCTTATGACTCTATGATATGGACTAAACTTTTTTTGTGCATCATTGTGATTAACCATTCATGACTGACAGTAAGACACTCAAGTGATTTTAACTGGTGTGTAAGTAGTGGGAAGAGCTGGGATACTTGTGTCTGTAAGGCCTGAGAGACCTGTGAACAAACACGTGCTTGTCCCAGCTCTAGGGACACATCCACACAGGACACCATCTGCAATCTCGTCCAAAGCAGGAGTCCTGTAGGCACAGCCTCTATTACAGCTGAGGGTGAACAAGCTACTAGCCTGTGACTTTCACAGCCGAGACACTGGTGATCAGCTTTGCTCTGTTTATTAGTGATTTGTTTATTGCAAAGCTGAGTGTGTTTTTTACCAAACAAAAGTCTACTGTATCTGCTCTGTAACTTCGTTTAATACTGCTTCAGTTTTCTGCTTCCTGCAAGTGTTAAACTTTGAATAAGACATGAACTTATCAATAACAAGAAATTGTTCAAAGTTTATCTAGAGCCACCTGATTGGATCCTTGCTTTACAGTATTTCTGTCTAATTTCTGTCCCATGTATTGTGTTTTCTTAGATGGAATTTTAATTGAATGATCACCTTCACTCTGTCTTCATTGTTGCTTGTCTTGGGATCATCACCCACTGTTTTACCTGAATTGGAAAGAGTGCAAAAAGCAGCACAAAAAACAAAAACATTATATATTGATAACAGACTTGACAAACAGCATATACAGAAATGTATTTTTAATCTTGCTTTAGATAATACAGATCCCTGTTACTAGCCTATACTGAGGTGTGCAATGCTTTAATATATTTATTTTACATTAGGAAATAATTTAACAATATTAGCAGTGTAGAGCATTTTCTTTCATTTACTGCCCCACATGAGTTCAGCCTCCATTCTTATCCTGCTGAAATGTATTTCATTCCATAAGACCAAAGAGTTTCTCTGGGATTTCC
The DNA here is from genome assembly GCF_059453375.1 of Lepisosteus platostomus. Classification (NCBI taxonomy): domain Eukaryota; kingdom Metazoa; phylum Chordata; class Actinopteri; order Semionotiformes; family Lepisosteidae; genus Lepisosteus; species Lepisosteus platostomus. The sequence continues at coordinate 14,353,611 of NC_142615.1, read as the reverse complement.
ATTGGAAGTGTTCACTCAAAGAAAATGGGTCTTTCTGTTTCATTGCAGGAAGTTGCTTTTCTTGATGCAATCAAATATATATTTTATAAATGTGTTTATTTCGAATGCTTAATTTGAATTTCTCCCTCATTTAATCGTGAGGGGGGAAGAGCTAAAGATACAAAAATGTAATGAATTAAAAAAAGTGAACTCAGAATAAATCAATTAGGGCACTAATGGTCAGAGATGTGATGACATGAATATTATTCCTCTTCACTTGTTAAGCAGGGAAAACATGCCATACTTAAACTGTAAATGTAAATTCTGAAATCTAAAAATGTTGTTTTGTTGACATTGAACGCTGCAGAGAGTTTCCTCACTTGCAGAGTAGGCTGAGAGTATGAAGACACACTGACCTGCTCTGTGGAAGAGACAGAAGACGCAGCCAGAGGACAGCAGGGCAGAGAGAGGAAGAGTCACCAGCAGGACGATGAGGCAGGACAGTCCAGTCTCATAGTGAGGACGAGCTGGGATGATCATCTACACCTTCTTCTGAACAACACCGTTATCATTGTAGAAACAAAATAAGTTTAATCCCTCAATCCATTTTCTAACTGCTGTATCCAGTACAGAGTTCACATGAATACGGAGAGAGCATGCACACTCCACACAGACAGCACCCAGGTCCAAATTTCACGCCAACGATGCCAGGCAACAATGCCAACCACTGCGACCCAATACTGCCCAAACATAAAAGGTACAAAAAACAACATAAAGATTATTTTGGGTTTCAAGTTGTTGGGAGTTTTTTTTTTTTTACATTTGCATTCAAATGCTTCTTATGCTGGATTTTTAGTTTAATAGCACGGAAATGTGATCAGGTCAGTGAAAAACCACATTTCTGCTCTGCAAGTCCAATGGGGTGTAGTTTGCTTGTTTATTTAATCCGTCTCGTCCAAGAAACATTTCTAGACTCGTGGCAAAGGTCCAGTTATCAGTGGTTTCCATACGGAAAACCGAATGGTATATATCAACACAGTTGACTTTATCGGCCCTTATCATTTAAAAAAAAAGAATATTTATTTAGAAACTCAAAAAACAAAACCTCTCTCACATTCATGGACGAGCCTGATTCCCGGTGCAACTTTAAGGTGCCCCCCGTCTCTCTCGGAGCCGGTGGTCGAGTTCAGCTCGGCGCCGAACCGCGGGTCGGTGTCGCCGCTATAGACGGATATTTTTTTTTGTACAAAATGTACTTTATTCCGAAATAACATCTCAAAAGGAAACAATCTCACACAAATTAAAACACGGGGGACAGGCAGCCTTAACATCCTGTGTTGTCCATTCGCACCTGTGTCTGTTTCCCTGACTCTGTGTCTGGCACCGAGCTGAGCTGTGTCCAGTAGTGAGCTGTGCTTTGCTCAACGCAATTAATTACCAAAATACATTTCATATAGTCTGTCCCTGTAGGAAAATGACATTTCGAGGAACATAACTTGTTCATCGCCTTTAGTCAAAATAAAGAAGGTAAACATGACAATACTTCACAGCTTTTTACCATTAAATACGTGTACTATATCACACTTTCCACGTAAAAAATGCGTCGCAGGTAAACGACTATTCATCCGTAGAAACAGGGTGACGGAAATAAAAGCGTTATGTTATATAAAACAATCTTACATAGAATGCATAAAGCATGAATCTAAAATATCGTAATAAATTATTTTATTTCAAATGAGTTTTAAAACCATGAGAAAGTTCTACTTTATTAATGCTGGAATATGTATTCCCCATAATCAAAGCTTTATACATCACTCACCCAGAGGCAGAGCATGGTTCTCTCAATGGGCGAGTCACGATTGAAGACCAAAGTGGAGCGCACTCAGCTGAAGGGGGTGGATTCCTCGCCGAAGGGTTTCACCGCTATCAAAGCTTTGACACAACAAATTAGTTCGGAGAGCGAGAACATACCTCCTTCTTGTTCAGCACAGCGTCCTCATTGGCCGACCGTACGCTGATGTAGTTCAGCCCCTTCCAGACTTCACTGGACCCAGTGAGGGAAATTGCAGAACATTTTAACATTAAGCGTGCGATTTAACAACAGTCTGGCACGTATCGTCTTCTTGCAGGAATGCGGTCGACTGCTCATCTATGCAAGCCACGTTACTTCTATTGATATTCAACCACGACAAAAAAAAAGTCTCCCCAGAAGAACTGGAGAAAGGTTGTCAGAAATTGTCTCTGACATCACCGGGAGTAGTAACTCGGCAGCTCCGGCTCAGAACACGATCTTCTGTTACAACCGGCATCAATTGGCTTCTGCTCTGCTTCTGGGTGAGTGATGCCCCGTGCTTTCGGGACCACCGGGTTTTAATTTATTTATTTTATAGGGCAGCGTGTTCCTGTGAGAATCAATGTCGTTCACCCGCTGAATTTCGCTTTTCCCAGTTTCCCATAGTCTCGCTCGGTTCCTCGCTCTCTGGAGTCCCAGTGTCTTGTTGAAGGCCGGTGAGCGTTACGATGCTGAGACTGCACCGAGAGGGGGTGTTACGGACTTGAACCGTTGGCTTCGTGTCCGTGATGCTCTTGAATGTCGTGTTTAACGAGAGTATTTAGGACTGTCCGGTGTCTGCTTTCCGCCCGGTTTTAAACGCACGGTAAGAGCACGACAGCGTTACACACACATCGGGGCGTGTTTTAAACTCGGGTGCGAGTAGGATATTATCGCAGATCAAGGGTGTTTGTAGTAGCGGGTATGAGGTACGTGTCGTACAGAGTTAGAGACGCGTTCACTAGCCTCCTTTAATCGCGGTGTGCCGTTTAGCTATTCAACCAGCGGCATTTCCTCCGAGTAAGAGTGGATATGGAGGCTAGGAATTAAACTTTAAGGGGGGGGGGGGGGGCGTAAATGCGTCCAATCATGCATGACATCAATGGGACTGCAGTGGAGAGGGTCAGCAGCTTTAAGTTCCTGGGAGTTAACGTCACACAGGATTTAACCTGGACCCACCACACCAACACCGTGGTCAAGACAGCACGGCAGCGCCTGTTCTTTCTCCGCAGGCTAAAGAAGTTTGGCATGCCATCACATATCCAGGCCAACGTCTACAGGTGCACTATTGAGAGCATCCTGACTGGCTGCATCACTGCCTGGTGTGGGAGCTGCTCCGCAGGGGATCGCAAGGTATTGCAGAGGGTGGTGAAGTCAGCACAGCTTATCACCAGCTGTGAGCTACCAAGCATCCAGGAGATCTACTCAGCTAGATGTCTGAAGAAGGCCAGGTCCGTTCTTAAGGACCCCAGTCATCCCAGTCACATTTTCCCTCCTACCGTCCGGTTAACGGTACCAAAGAATTCGGTCCAAGTCCAACAGACTACGGAACAGCTTCTACCTCCAGGCAATAAGACGGCTCAATAGCCAACCTCCACCTCCTTTAGCAAATCACCTGTAATGGCTACATGGACACACAGTTTTCACTGTATTCAGCATAACCGCGCTACTTGTATATATTGCATACACCATGGACACATAGCAGCTCTACTCATATTGAGTTTTATTCAATTTAAAAAATGTAACCTCAATTCTGTGATTTTTGTGTTTTTGTGATTTTTGTAATTTTTGTGAGCTCACAGAAAAAGACATTTCATTGCCAGCAACTACTACTGCACGCCGTATTGTTGTGCATTTGATAAATAAACTTTGATTTGATTTGATTTGATTTTAGCTCGCTATCACTCCACTCTGCCGTAACAAAAGGTGTAACAGACGAACTGTCAGAAGTGTACGTACAGTATATATTTTCGGTACCTCAGGTGTTTCTGGTTGTAAGTGTTTAGGACGTGAATGCAGTCCGTTTCTAAAGCAACCCCCACCCGGGCTTCAAATGTGGAGAATAAATGGGTGTGACCCTGGACCCACTCATGACCGACCCACTAGTGACAGTACCACTCCTAAGAGAAAAGAGAGGCCACGAGGGCTGGGACTTTAATTTCTTTAGACTTTTCTGAGTTGATTTGATGCGTCTGAATTACTTCTGCAATGAGTTGTGGTTTTAGTATAGTATAACGAATTCGGGTACAGAATGGAGCAGGTATGGGACTCAGGGAAGGGTTGAACAAATTTATTAACTTGAACTTGAACTGGAAAAAGAACATATACAGGGACAGGGGTTACAGCGCTGCACCTTCACTAACACAGAGGCATGAAGAGAAGTCTGTATCCGAGCATCCGTCCTAGCATTTACAGTTCCGTACTCTAGCCACAAGGCGCGGTTCTCAGCTCGCCTTTCGTGCCTGTTGGGGGGGGGAGAGAGAAGGGTTTCAGTTGCGGATCCATCTCCACTTGGGGGAAAGGGACAGTAAGATAGAAAACAAAATACAAGAGAAGAAACTGACAGAATTGTGCTCACTGCAAAGTAGGAAGGAAAGAGGTGGCCAGATACATAAAACAGCTCTGCGGATAATTTATAACGACATTCTTTGCTGACAATCAGCAAATGGATTTCTCTTCATGTTCCGCTGTGCAGTTTGAACGTTTGTTCTCCCAGATCAGTTGGTTATACGAGATCAGCTCATATAAATTAGGACTAATCAGAATCAATACAATTGATGTCTGGCGAAGGCAAATAACCTTTTTTAACTGTGCTAACTTTGCACAGTTGCAACCCCCTTTATAAAGGGTGTGCACACGTATACAACCAAGGCATGGAAAGTTTTTTTTAATTATTTTTCCAAAAAAGTTCGATTTGTTTTCTTTCTTAAATGTTGTTGATTAAAAGATCTTATTAAATGTGAAAAAATCTGATTGTGAAAAGGTCAAATTCTTAGTGAAACAATCAGTGATGTGAGGAAAGATGGATTGTGGGAGACCCTTGACTCTCCATGTCGTGCTGTATTTCTCTCTCATTCTACTAGGAGTGGTGCCGGTGCTTCTGGATAAAGTCTGTCAGTGGTCTTTCCAGACGGGTCAGGTATGACTGCTCTTCAGCACAAGAAGAGACATGTGACTTGCAAAGATCCCGGCAGTGCCTTTGTTCTTCCAAAGCCTGGATAACTCAGTGGGTAGAGCATCAGACTTTTAGTCCTAGGTTCCAGGGCGGTTGTGCTTTCCTTAAATCCATTGTGAATACCATTATAAATCGTCTTTATCTTTCACTCTTCTAGCTGTACTGTGGTTATTTTAAATGTTCATTACTTGTATTTTCTTTAGTGTTTCCTTTCACAAACCGAAAATGTTCAAGGTGATCTTGTCACTCTACTCCACGTAGATAATCTAAACGAAATCACAGTAGAGTAAAGGCCACGCAGTGAGGAGCTCACGCAGTGAGTCCTCCTCAATACGACAGGAGGAAAGGAACAATGCACATCTGCTGAGCATCACGTCTGAATTTACAGTGACATCACTATGGAAGCCCGTTTCCGCAAGGGAGTAAAAAAACGCTCTATGGTGTCTCAGAATTGCGACTTGAACACTCAGAATTGCGAATTAACAGAGGGAGAACTATGTACACGGAAAACGGCCGATCTCCCCACACTGTACGCCCGTTGCACTGTGGGACAGTTGCCCTGCTGAGCGACCTTCCTAAACTCTGGGAGGATAAGCCTGGATCGTCAGCAAGAGCACCTCCCCTTCCTGACTGATTCAAATTGTTACACGGGCGTAGTTTGTCTTTCAGACCTCTGTCGGTGAAATACTGTACAGTGCAGTCGAGCTCTGCAGAGCGGTTGACAAAACTCGAGCGAGTTGTTCTAAAACGAGGAAAATTTAATCCATTTCTCAGCAAAAAAGGGCGTGTTTTAAATCGCCCCGGATTCAGAAGGAAATGAAAAAGATTCAAATGACGGGAGAGGTGAAGAGAAAAGAGGCGAGTCGAGGATACAAAGGGAAAGTCATAACAGGACATCGACGGCTGTGCATTGCACAGATCGGAGAACTCGGATGTTTCTGGAAGTCTTTCCGCTCTCTTTCACCACTATAGCTTATTTCATTGGCTCAGGTGAGTTTTGTTTTTCTGTGGGCACCGGTTCTTAGTATTTTATGATGCTCTAATGTTACCCTAATAAAGTATATGTTCCCCGAGCAGGACAGGATCACAGGTTTATACTTCTGCATGTGAAGTGTCGCCTTTAAAAAATGTCCCTGATACAAAATTCTTGAAACTTACCATTACACTTGAATTTATACATGAATATAATAATAATAATAATAATAATAATAATAATTGCTTACACTTATATAGCGCTTTTCTGGACACTCCACTCAAAGCGCTTTACAGGTAATGGGGATCCCCTCCACCACCACCAATGTGCAGCCCCACCTGGATGATGCAACGGCAGCCATAGTGCGCCAGAACACTCACCACACACCAGCTATCAGTGGGGAGGAGAGCAGAGAGATGTACTGTAGCCAATTCGTAGATTCATAGGGAATTATTAGGAGGCCATGATTGATAAAGGCCGATGGGAAATTTGGCCAGGATGCCGGGGTTACCCCATTATATATATAATGTCAAATTCTGTATTATGTTTTTGTTCCACATGACAGGCTAATATCCGTTAAATTGTTTCCCCAAAAATGTAAACATTTTTAAAGAGACCTCGGTGTGTGCGGGAGTGACGTGTTAGCGAGTCGCAATTCTGAGATCTGCCAGGGATCAGTTTTCAGAAACTCCCCCTGCAGACCTTTCTAGGTTTCACATTGACGACGAGACGTAACACCCGTCCGTTGTTTGCCCTTTTAGATTTTCGCGTGAATCGTCAAATGTTTCGGATCCCACTCCGAAGAAAGCGGCCAAAAAGAGAGATTTATAGAACTATATTGGTTAGTTTGAAGCAGAAACGTGATTTATAAAACGGAAGAAACAGGCGACATGAAGACCCGGGACGTCTGGATAGTAAATGGGCTATCAGAAAAGCTGGAGTTAGAAGGGCATGAGCAACATCTAACAACGAGTATGACCATAAGTGTCTCAATAAGACTCGTTTCCTCTGGGCTCACCTCGTGTAAGATCCATGGTGCAGCGGATCTCCGAAGCGAAGGTAAGGGAATTCATCTTTAATACTTTTGTGGAGATTTTAAGAAAAGATGATCTGTTTAGAAATAAATGTTACAGTTTAAATTAGTGTGAGGAGCGTTCAGTCGAGGTGTTACTCGTCGTCTGTAAACAGAAACTGATGTAGGAAGTATTAAATATTTATTAATATTCTTACTTGTACATCTTGAGATATAGAAAACGATTATAGAATATCGGTAAGGGTTCCGTATTTCCATCAAAATTAAGGCTTTTTACAAATAAGTGGATTATTTATGCTTTTGAATCGAAAAGCAACGCCGTACCAGACAGGGTCGGGATCTTATAAAATGGCGCTGGTTGAAGTGGAGCACTGGCGCCAGCACTGGTAATACATAATCTCAGTGGTAATACAGGCGCTGAGGTCTAGAAACTGTGGTGAGGATCTCCAAGTCCTCTTTCTAACGAAGATGAGGAGATTCTGGCAAAAAATAAACGATGTTTGCGTCGTCTGATTTCAGTAATTCCGCTGTTAAAATCTCTTACAAGTTTCAAGTGCTTGTCGATTCACTTAAATCGAGTTTAAACTCCATTATAAAGAGATGCTTATAGATCATGGTGTTTTTATGATTTCGATTTTCGCCTTTATGCTTAAATGTTCCTGTAACTGCCCTCTATCGCAGGGACTGAATCACACCTCCTTGCTCGAGTTAAAAACTCGTTTTCTAAGGAGTACGAGAGTCTCAATTAGACGAGTTTCGTCTGTGTTCACCTCGTGTAAAAGCCACGGTGCTGCAGATCTCTGAGGCAAAGGCGAAAAATAAAAGAACTCATTTTTAATACTTTGGTGGAGATTTTAAGAAAGGAGGGTCTGTTATGGAGGAAATGCTACACTTTAAATCTTCTGTCCTTAGTTCAGTAGAGCTTTTACTCCTTGGCTCTTCGTCTAGAAACTGAGGCTAAAACTGAAGCTGTTCACGTTTGGGGATCGTTTGAACATTTTAAAATGGATGTAAGGGGGTATTTGCAGACTATTTCGAAGTGCACAAATATGAAAGCGGTGCGGACATTTTTTAATTTAATTTGTTTAACCTTTTTTCATAATGTGAATTTATGTAGTAATATCTACCCCTGACGATATCTTTGTTTTGAATTGTTATACGTACTCTTGTTTGTATTGTAATTTTTGTTATTTTGTTAAGCATAAATAAAAAAATACAAAAAGACGTTTGGGGATCGTGAACGTCACCACTGTAACGTGTTAGGATTACATGGCCGGAAGACGCGTGTGGATGTATGGAGGTTAAGATAGATAATACTTTATTAATCCCGTAATGAAATTGATGAACTGTTTAGTGTTTTCTGTCCTAAAATTTTGTAACGTGAACAGTACTGGGAGGAAATTGTTCAAACAGCGCACGAGTTATTTACAGTCAAGGTAGGTCTAGACGTCTTTTTGATATGCAAATCATTCGCTGCCGGCCGCTGGTCTCGGCGTCTGCATCCTGCTGCCCCGCTCAGGGACGTAGCCGCGGCGCTTGCTTCCCCCCTCGCCTGGCGCAGTACCGACAGTCCGCTGCCTCGCAGGCCTCCGTCTGTTTTCGGTGCCGAGACCCTGCTATTATTATTATTATTATTATTATTATTATTATTATAAAAAAATTAAGTGCCAGAGATAATGAAGTCAATTATTTAACCAAATTATTTTTACATGTAACAAATGTTAACTTGCGTTTTCACTTTTCAGATTTTTGTGGAGTTAAAATAAATGTTTCCACTCCAATACTAAAATAAAATACCAATAGAAAAAATAAAGACATACACAAAAGTAAATAAGTCTAAGATTATCTAACTTATTGAGCTTTTCAAAAACCAGGACCACAACATTCCAAACCAAACACTTAAGTAAACACTAGTATATACTGCTATAATAAATTTAACCAAACAATTATTAATTCAATTCAATTCAAGGTGCTTTATTAGCATGACCGATGGGTACAATCGGTGTTGCCAAAGCAAATAAAAATAATAAAATTAACATGGAACAAAACAAAAAATAGAAGTAAAATAAAACCTACAGACATTTTCAACAAAGACATATTATACAATATTGACATATACTGTAGGAGGCTGGAGCATTATTGGGAGACAGACTCACTGTTCCTCAGGCTGTGACAGGAGATCACATACTGGGCTGCCAGATCAACTGAGTTCCCTCCTCCCTCTCCCAGTAGGATTGGGACCCGTTGTGACTCTGGCAGGTGTCGGAGCTCAGTTTGCCCAGGTCGCCCTGGAAGTGACCGATCTCCGTGTGGAGACTGGGGAGAATTCCCTCACTGTAGTAGGGGGATTCTGAGGGCGGGATGTAGACAGCACACAGGAAGACCTCATTTTCTGTACAGGTGGTATTTCTTTTGATTTTAAGCCAAACTCGTGACTCTTCTTTCTTTACTTATTGTATGGAGTGACTGAGCTCCGCTCTGTACCACACAATGATCCCCCCCAGAGTCTCTGCCCCGGGTGATTTGGGTTTTTTTTTGACAGAGGGCACCATGATCTCCTTGTAGCCTGGGGGACAGTGGGTAGCCAAGTCTCCCCGACACCATGTCTCCTGTAGGATCATGATGTCTGTCTCCTTTACATCCTTGATAAATTCAGGATCAGTGCTCTTCAGCCCAAATGCTGACGAGCCCAGACCCTGAATGTTCCACATACTTATCGTTAGAGATCTCATTGTTATCGTTTGAATTATCTTTGCAATTTGTTATTGTTTTCTGGAACTGTATCAAATTAGTGTCGGACATTTACATCATCAACAGAAACAAGTATTGTGCTGGGTTTTTGTCTGTCGCTGTGGGTGATGGAAGTTCAGCTCATAAGCTGGGTGCAGATGAGGTTCAGGAGCTGCCGGATTTCTCCCAGCTCCAAACCACTTGGGACTGCTGGTCTGGCCAGGGCTGTGGCGTAGCTGTGCAGGAGGGGCTCGGTCCGGCTCTGCTGTTGTGCTGGGTGGGGAGGGGTTGTGGTTCTGGTCCGGTTCAGCTGCTGGTCTGGGTGAGGGGCATGGGGTGGGGCGCTGGTTCTGGTCCTGTTCGGTCGTTTGTCTGGGTTGGAGGGCTGTAGGGTAGAGCTGGTCTGGGTTGGGGGTGTGGGTGCTGGGGCGTTCCTCTGGTAGTCCTCCTGTTTTTCTCTGGGGTGCTGTTTGGGTGTCTGCCCAGTGTGGTGTCTTTCAGAGATTTTGTGAAGAGTCCAATGGTCTGTTTTTTTAGGTGTTTATGGTCGTGTAGATGCTGTGGTCCAAGGGTGGAGTGATGGGCCAGGTAGACGTTTGGGAGCAGGGCGCAGCACCGTGAGATCTCAGCGTTGATTCTCTGGATGGTGTGGTGCTGCTCGTCCTGTCTCGGCAGCAAGGTGGAGATGACAATTCGGGCGCGAGGGAACTCCTGTATGGCCCTCTCTGCCACTCTCCTGATGGACTGATGGCCACCTACTCCCTCTGGGTCCTCAGGTCGTTGGAGCCGGTGTGGATGATGATGTGCTGAGGGGCTCCCAGCACCGACCTGGACAGCAGCTGCAGGGCCTTCTCTGTCATCGGACACCAGAGCTTTGCTGTTTGTAATCCCGGGAAGAACCTGTGCTCATCGATGTACCTTCCGTTGGAGTCGATGAGAAGGACTACTTCCATGCGTCTGCCTCTGGTGTCCAGTCTGCTGGAGGGGCGCTGTGCTGCCGGGCGGGGGGCTGCGTGGGGGGGTGCAGTGTGTGAGGTAGAAGAGTTGGGTGGGGCCGGGTGTGTGTGTGGGTCACCCTGAGTGTTCGGCAAGGTGGATGTGCTTTTGGGCAGTAGAGTTGTGAGGGGATTTGGGGTGCCGGGGGGTGCAGTGGGTGTGGTGTTTGCTACGGTGGGGGTACTGGGTAAGTGGGAGTTGGTGGTGGGGGTTGTAGGGGTGTCAGGTTGTGTGGAGGTGGGTGTGTCTTTGCGGGTTGGGGGTGGGTGTTGTGTGTTCTGGGTCTCAGGGCTGTTCTGTTGCAGTCAGGGCTGCAGTGGGAAGTAGTGAGTTTCCTCAGCTGGTCTTTGAGAGTCTTGCTTGTCCTCTCTGTGAGCTGCAGCTCCTCTCTCAGCTCTGCTACTTCTGACTGCAGCTTACTGTTGTCTTGCAGCAGCTCTTCCATCTGTGCCCTGAGCTGTTTGTTGGAGGTTTTACATTCGTTCCTATGTTTGTTAACCTCGTCTCTTAGCTGTTGTGCTGTCTGCCCCTCTGTGAGTCTCCCCAGCATCAGCTCCTTGAACTCAGTGAAGTCCAGCTCCAGAGCAGAGAGTTTCTCTCTCAGGAGGCGCACTGTGCTGTGGTCACAGGGGGGTTGGTGTGGGCTGTGTGTGTCCGGGTGGTGTGTTTCAGTGTTGCCGAGGGCTACACTCTTGCTGGGCTGTTCTGTGGCTGAGGCTGTGTTTGTGGGCTCCGAGTCAGGTGGAGCTGAACTCTCCGGTGTGGCGGGCATCAGGCTGCTGGGTCTCTCTCCTGTTTCTTGGGGAGGTTTCTCCAGGTCGGCCTGTGTTTTAAGGTCTGTGAACGTTTCCTCGAAAAGCTCCAGAGCGGCCTCACTGCCCTGTATCATCACTGTACCATTGTGGTAAGTGTTGACGGTCAGGACAGTGTCTTTTACCTCGCTGTCGCCCCCTATGGAGATTTGCCTGCCTTTGCTGATGCCCCTTCTGGTGGTGTTTGTATAATTCTTACACACAGCTGTGTGCCAGGCATTCGGATGCTCAGTAAAAAAGAGCAGGTTGGTTTTTATGTGTTTTTCTCCTGCCTGGCAGTAGTCAGCGATAAGGGTCTCTGGGTTTTCCTTCATCCAGGAGTCTTTGTACTGTTTCCTGGTCTTAACGGTTTTCACGTCCTCAGGCTACTGGAGTACTGTGCTGAGGGGGCAGGGCTGGTCCAGTGGGGCTGTGTTCTGCTCTTTCCTTTGGTGTACTTTCTTTCTTTCTTTCTTTCTTTCTTTCTTTCTTTCTTGTCTTCTTGTTTTAATTATTCATTTTCTGTCTGTTCCTCTTCATCTCTTGAGGATTTTTCTTTTTGGTGTTTTTCCTCGGGTCCTTTATCCTCAGGTGTAGCTGTGTCTTATAGTGGATCTTCAGTTTTTTAGATGTTTGCTTTGTTGATTTTATTTCCAATGGCAAATTATTTCTTAACTTCTGTGGTTTTCTTTAGTTTTTGTTAGATGTTGCCTTATTCCTAGACTATTTGTTCAGTTCCAGAAAACAATAAAATCTCAAAGAAATTAGGAGCTCATCTTCTGTGCTGCCTTTCTCTCTCTCTCACTCACAGACTCATCTATTAACTGAGCAGTCACTGGGAGCGGATCTCCTTCCCGTCCACAAAGGCCCTCGCTCCCACAAAGCAGGCTCTCCTCCCCTCTCTTCTTGCAGCTTCAACCCGGGGCCACAGCTGGCTCCTGGTGCTCCTGTCTGCGGCAGACAGGTCCTCTGCAAACCTCAGTTTGTTCTCATTCAAATACTCATTCCCCCTTGCTCGCCACAGCATGTCCCTCGCCGTCCTCTTGGTGAACTGTATTATAATCGATCTGGGGCGCACTTGCCCAGACATGTTCGCTCTCCCGAGCCTGTGAACAAAGTCAATGGCAGATATCGCGTCCTCCTGGTCCGACAGGGTCCTTTTACAGATACCCTTCACTGTTGCAACAATGTCCTTATCGCGTTCCTCCTTAACTCCAAGTAATTTTAAATTCCATCGTCGACGGTGTCTTTCTGCATCGTTCACTTTCAATTCGAGATCTTTAATCTTCTTTTCTTGTTCAATATTTACTTGTTTAAGAACTTTTGCTTTGTTCTTTAAGTCCTCAACATCGTTGAATACACAGTCCATGGACTTTTTAAGACCTTCGATTGCGACTGTATTAAATCGAATCATTTCCTTCAGCTCACCCATGCTCTGTGCCATCATGTTGAAGATGTTGGTCTGGAGCTCCTCCAGCGTCAGCTCGCCCCTTCCTCTCTTGGCCGCTGGGGTTTTCACAGGTGTGCCGGGCAGAGACTCCGGCTCTTCCTCCGGCAGCTGAGTCTCGCTCGCGTACGAGTGCATCTCCAGCACTCTTTCCACGTCCCCTGCAGCTGCTTCACTCTTCTCTTCCATTGCCATATACATATACATATACGATTGAGGTATCTTAGACTTCTCCTTCGAAGACCCAGCACTCTTCTCTTTTCCCAGTGCTACTCGTCTCAAAATTCTTAAACCTAAAAAAAAGCACCTTCCCCACCCAATTATGACCGAAGTCTAAACAACTAGCATGCGAGCAGAGAGAGAGCAACATACAGAGGTCTATTCGGGTAGTTACACAGGGAGGGGGTGGCAATTGGGTACAAGTATAAACGGCGTGTGAAACCAGGGAACTATTTACATGAATCCGGGCGATCTCCCCACTCTGTACACCCGTTTCACAGTGGGTCAGCTGCACTGGTCAGCGGCTTTCCTTGTCCCCGCCCTGACCACTACTACTCCCGTCCTGCCCCTCGCCGCGTACCCCAGCCGGGCGCTCTTCAGCTGCAGCGACAGGCAAAGGCACTACGATATTCTCTAGTCGTGGGTGTTTAAGGCTATAGGTGCTGACCAGCAGCCTGCTGGGGAAATAAAAGCTGTGTATTGGACACGATCGGTAGTGAGAACTGAGCTCCTTGTAGTAAAACAGTCCGCGAGCGTGAAGTGGGTAAGACCCCCTGAAACATCATTGGAGAACTGAACTGGTCTCATTGGCTTGTGCTGTTGAAAGTAGCTTCCCAGCTGCTGTTGTCCTCAAGATATAACGCCTTACTTTTCAGGGAGTCTCGTGACTATGTCCAGCCTGCTTGACAGGTAGTAGCTCAGTCTGGGAAGTTCAGGCACCGAGTTACTGGATGTGAGGACAGCAATGTCTGCAGTTTTGTTGCTCTGCTTGTCTCGGGAGCTTTGCCTTTCGTTTATGCATTTAATACTGGTGTTTTCTGTGCGTTTGTGTGAACAGGAAAAGTGTGTGTCTCAAGTATCATACTGTAAACACAAGAGTTGCCATTTCAGTCTTCAAAAGGGAACATCAGAAAATAATTGCTTTAACGACCATTTTATAATACTTTGTAGCTGTGTCAGTATTTTTTTTTAACTGAAGTAGTAATATTAGACAGGTTTTTCAGTATCCTCATATTCAAATATTCATTTATTCAGTTGTAATGCCTCTTGCTATGTGTGAAGGTGAAACCTTTTCTTTTTCAGTTGGATGGAAAAATTCCATTCTGCTTAAAAGGAGTTCCTTTTTAATCTCAACTCCTGTGGCACATAGAGTAAATCAAGAAGTCCGATGTGGTATATCAAGAGCCAAGTCACAGACTGTAGATTGATACAGCCTACTTCTGTGAAGGGGTGTGTTCAGGTGATCCTGCAGTGAGAGCGTCTGTACGTCAGTGTGAGGTGGCGTGCTCAGGTGATGCTGTCTGTCTGGAGTGTTAAGGTCTTGTGTGACTCAGTCACTGTCTGTGTCCACAGGGTCATTCCAGATATGGTCCTCTCTGCCCTGACTCTTCTGTCTGTGATGGCCCTGACAGCGGGTGAGTATCCCTCCAGTTTCTCCAGCTTTTATTTCCTGTTTTTCACCCTGGACAACACACACACACCTGAACTCTACTGACCAGAGGAGCCCCAGATCTCAGAATCTTACACTCTCACTCTCACCCTGGACATCACTTGTTTTTACCCCAAATCCTGCAGGATTGGTGGCCCTTGCAATGGAAGAATTGGAATTCTTAACATTTTTGAAGAAGAGATGAAAATGGGCTTCTTACAGAACAATTCTGTTCTGTTTGATCTTTTATTTTGTGAAAATCCTGGAGATGTGTGGTTGATTTGACCTGGATACAGACAGTTGGGACTGTGGAAGCAGGCGCGAGTTATAAGTGCAGACTCTCTAAGGAAAGTGATTAGACACAGTCCTGGTGCTTCTGTTTTTAAAGAGGTGAAAAGTAAGAATTCTCGATCTGCTGTGATTATGCTCAGCTTGCTGGAAAAGATACACAAGTAGAGCTTAGGTCTTGACTCTTACTGAGAGCGGCAGTCACATTAACTGTGTGGGTAGGAAAATTAATGAGCTCCTTGCCCCAATCACTGCCCTGGTTCCTGTCAGGACTGAGGAGGGTATTTGCTTATATTTACACATTGATCCTGTGTGTGTTTTTTAGTAATAACAATTTGTGTTGAACACTGAATCTCTCTTTATGCTTTTTACTGAAAATGTGATCCCTTTCTATATGTGCCGCTGAAATATCATTACCTTCCCTTCTTACTGAAGGCGTATGTCCTCTCGGTTTGTGAGGGGGAACAGTCACACGGAAAAGCTTCTGGCTTTTAAATCAGAAGGCATCGTTGTTTATGTCCACAGTCCTGCACACGAGACAAGTCCATAATCCACGCTTCCCAATCTTTAAACAATTCCAAGGTTCGTGTCCCTCAGTTTTCCACGTCTCTTTCTGCAGTCGAGTAGTCTCTCCACTTCTACAGCTCCAGACAAGTCTCCCACTACTCCAGCTTGTTGCCCATGTGACTCCTTCTGGGTTGGATTGAAGTGGTCTGTAGGGTCACGCGCCTCTTCCTCGTGAAGTAGATAGCGGTGCGCCCCCTTGCGCATCCTGACGGCGGTCTTGGAAGGGTTAAGACGTACACTGAGGACTCGCAAGAGATGATTAGGAAAACACATGCCTCCTAAAACAGCCTCGGATGATCTAACCATCTGTGTTCCTGTGTGTTTCTCTGCAGGTGCCGTCTATCAGTCAGTACCAGTTGGACACTCGGTCACTCTGAACTGCAGTGGATCAGCTGCTGGCTTGAGGGGAATCCCTGAGGACCAGCTGCACATTGAGTGGAAAAGATCTGGAGATCTAGTGTTTAACTTAATAAGTGGATCACCCTTCCCCGGCCCCGAGTTCAAGCACAGGGCAGCGGTGTCCAGAGAGAAGATCAGTCAGGAGAATTTCTCTGTGACCATCAGCCCCACACGGTTCTCCGATGAAGGTCATTACGAGTGCTTCTGCGGCAAAGGGCAGGAACAGCTAACCTTTCTGGGAGAGGTCTACCTCGTCATCACAGGTCTGAGCTCATGATTCTCTGGTTGTTTTTTTTGACATGTTAAAGTCAAGAAAGGGGCAAGCTGAATTTTAGGACATGGTGGTAAGGGTAAAATTTTAAATGAAGAGACGTTATGATAAATTATTTCACTGGAAAGGCTGTTAGAGTGTTGTGGACAATTTCACTGACTTGATTATAGTAAAGACATTGCTGCTCTGATTTTTTTTCCAGAGAAAGGCAAACGGGGGGGGGGAAGAAATCCAGAGGTCACTTTGACAGAGACTCAGTTCCTTCAGCGTTTAGTCTGGAGGGAGTGTCCCACTCTGACAAACTTGTGGAAGCTATGGGGATTAAGGGAGAAGTAGGCTTGTAATTACACAAAGGGTGGGAGGAGTGTGGAACAAGCTGCCCAGCCCTGTTGTTGAAGCCAATACCCTGGCTTCTCTCCAGACACAGCTTGATGAGATCCTCCAGTCAATAAGATATTTAGTACCAAACGGGAGACTGAACGACAGTCTGTCCTCCTCCTCCTCCTCTCACACATGAATTGAGTGGCTCCACACAGGAAGGACGTAACATCGCCGAGTCGAGAGACATCATGTCTCTCCCACAGAGTTCTGGGAGCTGAGACCTTCCTCACACACAGCTCCACAGCAGGACAGATACAACACGTTATACCCGCACAGCGGGAGTCTGTGTTCAGCCCCAACTTGAGTAGCAAACACAGCAGTTACACAGAAACATGGTGAGATGTCAAGTGAAAAGTCTTTAACCGTGAATTTGGTGTCTGTTGTTTCTTCCAGCTTTCTCAGATGTCCTCACCCTTCAGTGTGGAAACACACTGTCTCTCCCTCTGCTCACTGGAGAGCCAGTGGGGGTGCTGTTTGAAAACTCGACTTTGGTGTGTTCTGTCCAGAACAGCACAGCCAGCTGTGTCCCCCAGTACAGAGACAGAGTGTCAGTGCAGAACAGCTCTCTGACACTCCGCTCCCTCACTCCAGCTGATCAGGGGAGCTACACAGTGAGGGACCTTCAGGGAAACACTATCAGCACTATCACCCTCACTGTGGAAGGTGAGCAGGTCTACAGTAGGGTCACTAGAGGGCTCTATATTCTTGACAGAGTGTGTTCTTATATCCTCCTCTGTCCTGATTGTCTTTCAGCTCACAGAGACACTGTCATCTGGCAGCCTGGAATCTGTCTGTCTCTCCCTCTGTTCACTAGAGAGCGAGTGGAGGTGCTGTTTGATCCTGCAGGAGGTGAAAACTGGACCTCAGTGTGTTCTGTCCAGAGCGGCACAGCCAGCTGTGTCCCCCAGTACAGAGACAGAGTGTCGGTGTGGAACGGCTCTCTGATACTGCGCTCCCTCACTCCACCTGATCAGGGCAACTACACAGTGAGGGACCTTCAGAGAAACACCATCAGCACTGTGACCCTCACTATGGGAGGTGAGAATCTCAAGTAATCAACCCTGGATGACAGAATCTATATGTTGTTGATCCATGATGCAGAAATGAAATGCATATAATACTTAAGTTTTTCTTTGCTGTAGGTATTTCAGAACTTCAGTTCTATATAAGGTCTAATAAATCAGGCTTGTGTCTGACGAGAGATCCAACTTAGCCTTATTGAAATGGGGTACTGGGGTAGGATTGTGTATTAGGGTGCTAAGTGGGATTATGTTTTGGTGTGCCGAAGATGATTGTTTTGGGGTACTGGGGAAGTGTTATGTTTTGGGGTGCTGCACTGTTATCTGTAACCCAGGGTCAGGAGGGTCTCAGGATATTCTCCTTGTTGTGAGAGATCAGATCAGTCATCGCAAACTCGTGAGTGTTTTTCTGCTCCTCATCCCTTGTGCTTTTACACTGTAGAAAACTATAGTGTGAATGAGGAAGGAGTCTCTTCCAGTCCAGCTGGACAAGGTTTGACTTCTTACAGGTTCAAGACTAGTTTAACTGTCTTATACTGCCATGACACCTGTGTGAATCTCTCTCATTAACGGGTTGTTCACTCCCTCAGTACTGAGGATTAAATACTTCAATAGCTGTTGAGTAAATGTGACTCTGTCTTCATAACTCTCAGATGAAGAACTTGGCAAGATGAAACAACAGGACCAGCATATATCACGCAGAAGGAGAGCTGTCGGTGACAAGTGTACCCCTGTAAACGGTGAGACTGGATAGAGGGTGCAGGAAAACTCCCCAAATTCTCCAGAGGCTTGTGTTGTTGTGGACTTTGACATCTTGTTCTCAGTGTGAGGTTTTTAACCCCAGGACATTCTCGAGCATAGAAGAGTTTTTACTGTTCTTTGTCCTGTGCAGAGATCACAGGTGTGTCTGCTGGTCAGTATCTCTATCGGAAGAGACTCCTCATGTCTTCTTGAAGGTATGATGAGCTGTGTTTTGTCTCCTCTGTGTTTCCTACATCAGACCCTCCTCATCACTGGTCTCCTGTCGGAGTGATCACTGGTGTCACTGGTGCTGCTGGAGTCATCCTGGTGATCCTGGGAGTGCGGGTCTGGTTGAGGAGATCAAGGACGACGATCAAGAATGACTATGAGCTGACAAGGAGAGATGATCCCCAGAATGACAGCAGCTCAGCGATCAGTCCTCTAGCAGATCAACATGTGGAACCTGGGAGTCAGAATGGAGTCAGTCCTCAGGTCCCTGGTGTCCAGGTGACTGTGGAGACAGAATACGGACACAATGGACACAGACTGCAGGGGTGATGGGGAGAGTCAGTGCAGTATGTTGGGGGTCACTGGGGAGCTGAGGGAAGGTACAGACAGATGGATTGGGGACTCTGTCCACTGCAGGGTCTGCACTGGGTTCAGAGGTCATGGGGAGAGGAGTCTCATTGCTGTGAGCTGTAAGTGACTCTCTCCTGTAGTGTTCTTACAGACTGACATCAGCCTACAAACGCCTTATTTTTTCAGCCAAATATATAAGCTGCTTTTTTTCTTACTTTTTTTGCACTGTCAAACTTTATCCTGTTGTGATGGAATCCAAACAGAATTAAATTTTAGATTATGTATTATCCTGAAAGAGAAGCAGTGATTGTATTGTGGTCTTCCTGACTAGGAAGTTGTCGATGAAGTGAATCAGGCTCTAATCTGTGAAGTTTTGGAAGGACTGGATCTTCAGGACAGGATGAAGTCTTCTTGTGACAAGTGTTTTTTTTTATCACATTTTGATTTTACTACTGGGTACACTGTAGATCTGGGTTGTGATGGTGGTCATATTAATCATCATGTTGCATTTTAGTACAAGTGTAGCCTTTTAACTTAATAGAACAATAAGGCTGTGTTGGGAACTGACAATAGCAGTCTTCCAAGACCTTGCCTAGAGGCCCTAGAAAGCTCAGGCTGGCCCTGCAAGTAATTACATTTTTCAAAAGGGAGAACAGTTTACAAAACTCTAAACATGGTGAAACTGATCACTATCTCGGCAGCATTAAGAAAGATAACGGTCTTCATCAGACTAGCAGGTCTGTCAATGATTTGTTACATTGTGATTACAGAGATATATTGCATTCTGTCATATGTGTCTCTTTTTGTGTTTTTGGTGTTTAAATAAAAACTTATTAAAAAAATTTCATATTAAATGGCTCCTCTATTAATGAGTGTCCGTATTGCATCTGGAAGTGGGTTTTTTTTAGCAATGAGAAATAACTGGGAAAACTAGTGCTACTGGTCTTCTCAATTTGTTCATCTGGCGCGCACTGCTGGGGCCTTGTTATGAACTGCACTTGGAGGAGGACTAATTAACGTTTTAGATCACTTGAACTCCTTGAAAGTGTAAAATAAAAAAGCTTGATTTCGTTTAGAGAATTGAGTCCGATCCAGACGAGGGATTTACGCGTGTCCTGCCGTTCGTAAGCCGTCCTTGCTCACGGGCGTTAGATCCGCGTAAAGGAGTGAAATTAGCGTTCCAATCGCTCGGGGTGAGAAACGTCACGGTGGGTCTCCTCCTCTGGGATGGACAGGGCGGTAGGGCGGGTGGACCATGGGGGAAATATAGTGTGCTTAGCAGGTTAGGAGGGTAAATAAAATCCATTCACCTGCTGGCATTGTACGCGCACAACTGTTTACTCGTCAGAGGGTTAAATGTCTCCTTGCTGCGCCTGTAAACGGCAGCGATTGAACAGGGCGCCGCCTGGTGGGATTTTTTTGAAAATGCAGCCATTTTGACTTGAAAGTGTGAGCATGGGATGAAGCTCGTACGAATTAAACTTGACTCCTGGATCATGTTATTTTGGGCCTGTTGCTTCAGCGGTGAATGTGAAATTGCCACCGAGTAGGGAAATGATTTTAAAAAAACGCCTTCATGTTGCATAATTTACTACAAGGGTGAGTTTATGGGAAGGTGGCGTGCCTTTTCAATTTGACTAGCCTTTTTGTTTCGCTGATTATTGCTAAAGACCCTACAAGAGACGCCAGGACAACACCAACCGTGGTCTGCAATCTGTAATGTCTCCAGTCGCGTCGGGAAAATATAATCGGCTCTTTCCTGGAGGAAGACGGAAAACCTCCAGGACCGTCGCTTCTACAACAAATCCGGGTTTTCCCGTTTACCTCGTTAAGCAGGATCGGACACTAGATCTCCCTACAGCCGGGATCTGTCCGCGGGGTGCGGTGGGGTCTAAAACTAGACGCGGTGCTTTTCAGAAGCATCTCATCCGAGTGGCCCCGTCATTATCGATAACCGAAAAAACAAAATCAGAATTAGTTCCCGGCAGTCTATGTTTGGGCTGCTATCCTTTTTTTTTCAGAGCGTGTGCTTCTGTTATTTTAATAATATGCCCCCAAAAACTTACTGTAAATGAAGTGCATTTTGAATTCATGATAATAATTCCTCACACTTCTATAGGTCTCTGCTGTAAGTGGTGCTGGAGCACAGAACCGACAGGTGGCGCTCTTGCCTATACAATGGGATTTCCAGAGAGGCAACGCTAACTTACCATTCTGTTATGTTTCTGCAACCAATAGCGGCCTGAGTGACCAATTATATTCAGATTTGCACCAGGGCAATTTACTTTTGTAAAGAAAAGTAAGCTGCCTGTTTTTAAGAATGACAGTGATAGTAACCTGCCTACAATTAGCTTATTAAAAGTCATCAGTCAGCCCTGGAGATGACAAGCAGGTGTTGTTTGTGTGTGTGTGGGGGGGGGGGGTTGGGAAATCTGTGTTAATACGGGGGCATCATTCTCAGTTCCTGGTGTGTCTTCCTGGTTTTGTCCCAGTTGAGCTCTCGGTCACACAGCTGGTCTAATTATTTAATTAACTGTTTAATTATAATGTAAAATGGGCTTAAAGGCCCCTTTTTCAGTAGTTGTGCCCCTCAGGAAAGTGACTGTAGGGGTATCGAAGTCTGTCTGATTAAATAATTAGTTGAATTGTGTAACTGACTCCAGCCAGTTAGTGAGTCTAAGACCCCCTCCCCCATGTTAAAGGAAATCTCACCATTAAAAATGGACCCAGGCTGGGATCTGTTCTGCATCTCTTTCTCAAGCCAGTTTTATACCAGTGCTACCCAATGGTGAAGTCATTCCAATCACAGGAAACGCATACACCAGGGCCAGTTTGCCCAGAAGCCATTTACCCCCATCTGCATGTCTTTCGACTGTGGGAGGAAAGCAGAGCACCCAGAAGAAGCCGACAAACTCAAGGAGAACATGCAAACTCCACACAGACAGCACGCCCAGTCCTGAATTGAATCCAGGAGGGCCCCAGCCCCCCCCCTCCGGGGTCTTATTTAAATTACGACAGAACTGAGTTTAGAAACGCCCACACCTCACAGCGGGTCAGCTGCGGCATCAGAGAGCAGCGGTGAAGTCTCTTGGCCAGTGACCGGACGTGAAGTCCCGCCGGAGTCTAGCGCCTCGTCAGTCTGGCTCAACAGCGGCTGAGATGAACGGGCTACACGGTACAGTTCATCTGCTCTTCTTCATCTGTGAGTACGCCTTCGTGTGTCGAATACACGCATTTCAGTCTCACCTTAGCGGAGGGGCGCCGTTAAACGTTTCCTTGCCTGACAAAGTGTAACTTTACAAAGCGGAGTTGACGCCCGTTTCCGCCGTCAACTAGAGAGGCCGGTATCGGGACTCGAAAGCTTTAAAATCTCGACATTTCTTCTCGTGGCGCTCATGTCCCGGCTACCGACCCGGGGAGCAGGTATTTCTCAAACAAAATACTGAAATTAGATCTTAAACTGACACTGAGGTGACTGCACAATAAACAGCTCTTAAAACGCGCAAAACCGATGAAAGGGTTTGCAGCGGTTACGAACATTAAAGACGGTTTGGGATTTTTTTTTCTTTTAAGAAGAGCACAGTGATCGTCTTGTATACTCGCTGTCCTCTGCCATTTTTTCAGATTCTTATAATCAAAGAGCATTAACGGGTGGAACGACCACTTTTTAAAACGGTGCTCTTGATTTGTAATGATCCCTCTGTTGCACTTTAGCGAAGAGGCCACATTAGTTGATAGAAGATCTTGGCCGATATCGATCTGCAGGTAGTTCGCGG
Source organism: Lepisosteus platostomus (assembly GCF_059453375.1). NCBI lineage: Eukaryota > Metazoa > Chordata > Actinopteri > Semionotiformes > Lepisosteidae > Lepisosteus > Lepisosteus platostomus. The sequence goes on along the minus strand of NC_142615.1, from coordinate 14,330,987 downwards.
TGAAAATGATTGGCAGTGACTCAACTGAAAGAATTATTGATTAATTGACTCACTTGTTTATTGAACTCGTATCCACAAGCGATGGGGGCTACTAAACGGTCAAGGTAAATCACTTCATTCAGAGTTGTTTTGCTGAAGTTCTGTACACGTAACGTGATAGCTTGTGCAATCCTACACAAGAGGCGCTTTCTCTGCAGAGGATAGATTTCTCTCCGCGTCTCTCCAGGTACCGCTGTGCGGGAGGCAGCCGGTACCGGCGCCGCGGTGAGACCCGTCGGAGTCGGGGACACGGTGGTCCTGCCCTGCGACCTGCAGCTCGGCTACGAGGTGATGTGGTTCGTCCAGCGTGACGAGACACTGTTTCTGGGGCTCCTGGCCAGTAAGAGCCAGGCGGAGACGGTCAACTTCAACTACGCGTCCGACTCCCGCTTCTCTCCGGCGCTGAACCCGTCCACCGGCTCCATCGACCTGAGGATCCGGAACGTGTCGCGAACAGACCTGGGGCTCTTCTACTGCGCGGGGAAAGCGCAGGGCCGGGTTGGTGTCGGAACCGGCACCAGGCTCGTCTGTGCGGGTGAGGACGGAGCCTTTTTCTAGATGCTGTCGGGTGTCAGATAGCGAAATAATAAGAGATAGTGGGTGTCGGCCGGCGGAGCTCTTTCTCTCGAGCTACAGGAAAGAACATTTCTCGGACACCTGCGGTTCTGTCTTTAATGACACACAACGACCTGCGCAGTTTCAGGGAGCTGAAAGCGTCCAAAACACGCCATGGTGTTTCTAATTAGCACCCGATTGGTAATCTACATAATGAACAGGACCAATCCGAGAAGAGTGTCAATTTCGTACAATATCCCAAAGCGCTGAACAATATGATGGACAATTAAAATAGAAAAGTTCACACTCTGGCTCATTTCTCAGACTGCTCTGTCTCAAGATGGATGGGTATTGATTTAATGAATTAAAACAAATTCTCCCTTCGAGCACGCTAAAACTGTGAAACTCCCCGTGCTTATTTGCGGAGATCAAGAGCCCCCTTTCTCCTGTGTTTCCATCCAAACCTGAACACTAGTGGAAGCGAGTCGGTGTTTTCCTCTCCTCCGTGTCCGTACTGTACTGCTCACTGTAACAGCATCTGGAAAGATCTCTGGTGACAGAAGATCCAACGATCGATTGTTTCCTTTCTTAAAGACGGCAACTGTGATGTGGGGAAGCCCGTTTTGTTATCCCATTTCGGAGCAAGCCATTCTCCAAGTCTCCTTCCTGCACTCGTGTTTTCACCAGGTGGACAGTGTGAGGATGACCATCGGCAGGCGCGGTCTCCCTTTGAGCTGGAGAAGTCGTGCTTCATCATTCTGTTGCTGGTGCCTCCTCTCTCTGTCCTGATAACGTCCGGCTGCGTCTTCAGCCTCTTCCGCCGGACAGGTCAGTTCACAAGCCCAGGAGGTACTGTCCCCTACTGTCAGAGGACTGCAGGGAGCTCTCTTCTGTACGGGGTTAAAGACGTGTCTCTTGGACTGCAATGAGCTGTCTTCTGTACGGGTTAAAGACGTCTCTCGGACTGCAGGGAGCTCTCTTCTATACGGGGTTAAAGACTTGTCTCTTGGACTGCAATGAGCTCTCTTCTTTATGGGGGATAAAGATGTCTCTCGAACTCTAGGGAGCTCTCTTCTGTATGGGGTTAAAGACCTGTCTCTCGGACTGCAGTGAGCTCTCTTCTGTACGGGTTAAAGTTGTCTCTCGGACTGCAGGGAGCTCTCTTCTGTACGGGTTAAAGACGTGTCTCTCGGACTGCAGGGAGCTCTCTTCTGTACGGGTTAAAGACGTGTCTCTCGGACTGCAGGGAGCTCTCTTCTGTACGGGGTTAAAGACGTGTCTCTCGGACTGCAGGGAGCTCTCTTCTGTACGGGGTTAAAGACGTGTCTCTCGGACTGCAGTGAGCTCTCTTCTTTACGGATTAAAGACCTGTCTCTTGGACTGCGGCGAGCTCTGTTCTGTAAGGGGGATAAAGATGTGTCTCTCGAACTCTAGGGAGCTCTCTTCTGTATGGGGTTAAAGACCTGTCTCTCGGACTGCAGTGATCTCTCTTCTGTACGGGTTAAAGACGTGTCTCTCGGACTGTGGCGAGCTCTCTGCTGGACGGGGTTAAAGACGTGTCTCTCGGACTGTGGCGAGCTCTCTTCTGGACGGGGTTAAAGACGTGTCTCTCGGACTGCTGTGAGCTCTCTTCTGTATGGGTAAAAGATGTGTCTCTCGGACTGCTGTGAGTTCTCTTCTGTACAGGGTTATAGACGTGTATTTCTGACTGCAGCGAGCTCTCCTCTGTACGGGTTAAAGACGTGTCTCTCAGACTGCACGAGCTCTCTTCTGTACGGGGTTTCTCTCGGACTGTAGCGAGCTCTCCTCTGTACGGGGTTAAAGACAAACTTGCGTGGTTATTATCTATACTTACCTGCTGCAGACCTTAGTTATAGATTGCTTAGCAAACACTTGTCCAGGGTAACATGCACATTGTTTACATAAACTGATATATCTTTACTGCTCAATCAGTGATTTTCTCCAGTGATACCTGATACTTGAATGTCTGTGTGAAACCCACATCAGAGGTCAGTACAGTGAAAGTCCTGCACAGTAATTACCTCCTCCCGTCTTTTATAGGAGTACCATCAGTCAGAATACAGTCTGATCAGATCGGATCTGTTTCTGCTCATTCTGACCAGGTGCAGAAATGTACATCAGCCCTGAAAAGAGAGAGATGCAGGAGGAATGTATAGGTATTTGGCATCATTCCCCAGTGACTAACCATGCAGATAATACTCGTTACCTGTCCTCTAATCAGGACAGGAGTCGGTTTTTTACACAAAGGGTGGTGGAGGTGTGGAACAAGCTGCCCAGCCATGTTGTTGAAGCCAATAACCTGACTTCTCTTTTTTTAACATTTTGATTTGATAATGAAAGAATTTACAAATACAAAGTACAACAATTTACAGCTTTCATCTTTCATTTTTTGATCATATTGTTTTTATATAAAGAACTATTTACATTATGCCAGCATAGGAGGGTGGTTACAACTAGAAATACATTCAGCAAAAACACAACAAATAACCCACATTCTAGACAAAATGGTTTCATTCTCATTTCTAGAACAGAATCAGGTCTCAGCTGGGACACAAACCCAATCCAGTCTTGCCAGCATTTGCTAATCCTTTCTGCTTGTAACCTGAGAGAAAAGGTGATCTTTTCCATTATATACATCTTTCACAACATTGATCCACTGTTCCGGTGTTGGAGGTCTTTAATAGACCATATTCCCATGATCGTTTTCTTGCTAGGAACTAAAAGAATTAGGAGGCACTTGTTTCTACAAAGAGTGGCGGGGGTGTGGAACAAGCTGCCCAGCCATATGGCTTCCCTCAACACACAGCTGAATGAAATCCATGAGTCTTGACTACCAAACAGACTGAGAGGGCTCTTGTAACTGTCCTTGTTTTCTTGTGATTTAAGAAAAATGTATCCAGACTGTTGCTCTGAAGTACAGCTGGACCCTAAGTTAATCTTTGTTCTGTTTTCAGGAAGTGGACCACTTTGATAAATCAGACTTCATCACTGTCCGGTACGCATCAGGACAAGACAGTCACAGTAAAGTGTGTCTGTGTGTGCCCTGAACTCAGCTCTGTAACTCCTGGACCAGTATGTGCTCTCCTGACTCAAGGCGAGTGTCTGGTTGTTACTCCCATGATCCTTGTCCTGGCGTCTGCACTGTGTTCTCAGAACACCTCCTGGAAAGACTCTGGAATTCTGCCTGCTGGGAAGAGACCGGAGACACATCGGATCCCAGACAGGCCAGAGAGACAATGAGCATCAATAAGGTTGCGTGGTGTGATAGGGGACATACTGGACTGTGTCTGTGCCACGTGTTTAATCTAGACTCCTAGCTCTACAGCTCATGTCACACAGCTGGCAAGAGCTGCAGGACTTTACAACTGCAGATGACCTGGATTGGTGAAAGTATATTACTGCAAAAGGTAAAAATACCAAAGAAAAATGGAGTGACTCTTTGAATCAGACCTTATTTGGAAGTATTTCTGCAGATAGCTTTTTTTCTATTTTGGTTAAATATCACTGAGTGCACACATGGTACTGATGAAATATGCTTAACAGATCTAACTAAGATTTTGCACAAGAGCAGGTAGGCTGGACAAATTTAGGAACTGTGCTGACCGCTGTACTCACGCACTGCACATGCAACTTAAACTATCACATAGTTTCTTATTTTAATTTTAATAATTCAAAAAAAAAATATTTGCCAAGAGTTGCTTTTGCAGTATATGTATACATATATAACTATTAAATGTTTTTTTTTTAAACTTGTAGACTTTGCAGTGTCTGGCCGTGAAGCAGTGAGTGGGGGGGGGGGGCCGTGTGAGAAAGACGCCATCTTGGCTCAAAGCATTGGCCCTATACTGTGGCCTTGAGCCAAGATGGCCCCCAGCTAAGTTGAGCTGGAGACTCAGCTGGTGTGAATGAGTAATTAGCACTTGGGGAGAGGGAGTACAAGTCCATGTGAGCGAACACAGCTGTCTACACTACAGTTGTGTAGTGATGGATTGCAGGCTGTGTTTAGGCTAAAGCAGGTGCTGCTTTACACAAAGTGTAGTGGGAGTGTGGAACAAGCTGCCCACCCTTGTTGCTGAAACCGATAACCTGACTTCTGTCAAGACACAGCTGGATGTCAACAGAACTGGAGAACTTTTATTCCTGTCATCAAACCAAACCATGATGTAAAGGTTTATTCCTGTGCTGAAAAGAGAAGAAAAACACAACGTTCCTGCTGTGGAGACTTTGCATCTGAAGAAGGCTCCACAGCTGGAACGTTGTGTTTTTCTTCTCTTTTTTTTTGAGCACAGGAATAAACTTTTCCTTGCTCCTTTGCAGCCTACGCATGCAGACACAGCTCCCCACCTGAACTACATGATGTAAAAGTGTTTAATGATTCTAATGAATAGTCACCTGCAGACTCACTTACTGAAAGAGCAGTTTCTAAATGGTGAAAGTAGACTGAGCCCCTGGCCTCTGTCTGAGCTGCTCATCTGGTCCCTCTGAAGTAGGAGGAAGTGCTTGTGGCTGAGAGAGTCCAGACCCCCAGACTCAGGGTCCTGCAGTAGCTCAGGGGTGTGAACTATGAGCACAGAGAGAGGAGCTGTGCAGTTTGGCTGCTCTCAGAGGTGTCTGTGCTCAGGCAGGGCTCACACTGACTGCAGAGAAACTGTAGGCGGACAAGCTCAGAGCAGAGCGAAGCACAAACCAGGACAACAGGCTCACTACACTCTGGCTGACTGCACACAGGAAGACAGAGTCTCATCTGTGTCTGTCAGTGACACCGGCTTCAGTTACAAATAAACCAGTTAACTCCTTCTCAAAGGGCTAAATGATCTGACGGAGGGATTTATTTACTTCTTAAAATGTTTTTCCTAAAAGTGTATTTAGATATGACCCTAAGAGTGTTTTTGGTAAAAGGAACAGCAATAAAAAGTAAGCTACGTCTATTATGTGTACATGTACCTATTTAATATCAAGTTCTTATGAACCCATTTTAAACTCAGTAACTTTGACCTTGGAGGCTATTGGTTAGCAAATGTTGATGATTTGGAAACCACTTCCTGTTATTGAAAATTAATACCCAACAAAGTTTTCTGGATCTAAGAGATAAACAACAAACCGGACTCGGAGGCAGGGCAGCTGTAATACAGTAGTACAGTGCATGTTTTATAGGACCAAAACTAAGGCTCAATAGAAGTTACGATCAACGGGACTGAAAGCGATTAAAAAACCACAAGTCGATTCTACCTTTAAGTCTCTCTTTATTGCCTTGGGGGAAGGTGGATTGGTGAAATCTTCCCATTACGAAGCAAATGTAACCCACTTCCACACTTCCTATTCCAGGGCCGTGGGCAGAAACGTGCTCGCCAATCGGACACGGACTCGCTTTGCGCTTTCCCCTGGAATGGCGGCATACTGGTTGGCCCCGCACGGAGTTTCATGGTTTATGACCGTCAATCAAAATCCAACGGGTGGGTTTTTAAGATGCGGTAGGTCCTCTTACTGGGGCGCAGAGCGCCTCTCTGCTGCAGGAACGGCGGGGCGATGTCGCACAGAGCGACACACCTCACATTCTGCCGGGAACAAGCTGCACGACCAGTCGTGGTCTCTTTGGGAATACTACAGCCTATAATAACTCGTTTGTTTTTTACCACGACGGGCTCCAATTCGCGTTTCGCTGGGCGGTATCCGTATGACCTCTCCTTCATACATTTAAAACGGACAGAACGCGAAGATCTCCTCATTATGTAACGTAAAATCCCCAAACGTGTTGACCGAGTTCCGTCTCCTCCAGTCCTGTGTTGTCAAACACAGCTCTGCTAGATGAAGCGGAGCTCATTTCAGACATTTCAGACGCGTGACCTTGCTCTTGCAATTGGTGGGGAAATACGTGATTTAACAGCGACATCTCACGATTATCCCTAAAGAAACAGTAAAAAGACAGGTTCGGTGCTCGAGATATGAATTGTATTTTGAAAACAAGTGTATTTAAAGTCAATCTTAAGGTACGCAGCCTTGATGTATGGAAGCCCGTTTCCGCCAGGGAGTAAAAAAAACGCGCTATGGTGTCTCAGAATTGCGACTTAGTAACTCAGAATTGCGACTTCGAAATAGCCCATATTTCATTGTCTGTCCTTTTGTTATTGTATCGCTGCTCCCACCCAGGTCTTGCCAGCTGAGCCAAAGAAGACTTTTTTTAAGTAAAAAAGGACGCACAGTGGAAATATGTAAAAAGTATTAGTTTCAGTTTATAACTGTGAATTCCTCTGGATGTGAAGTGTCTATTTCTGTATCGTATTTCATATTCTGTCTCCGTTTTTGTATTTCTGGTGTTTAAATAAAAACTTTTTTAAAAAGCCCACCCTCCACTATTCCATCCGAGTACTATGGAAGCCTCACTGGCGGAAATGGGATTCCATAAAAATTAGTGTAATTAATTTGATTTTTATCAGGGCACTGTACAAGACAAGTCTTCAGGCCTATAGATCCTATGATCCTGTACGATTCATGAATATAGTGTAACGGAACGGCCGACAGACAGGTTGTACAATCTGGTCTAGACAGCACCGCCCTCCCCTGTCTATAACAGGGATGCTGGCCGCTAGGGCTAAAGAAAGTGTTCTTTAGCTCAGCTGGCAAGGCCTGGGTTCGAACCAATGCAGTGAGGCACGAACTAGGGTGGGAGCGGCGAGGGTACAAGCCCTAGAACCTGAATCCGTTACAATAACAAAAGGACAGACAATGAAATAGGGGCTATTTCGAAGTCGCAAATGTGAGATATAAAGTTGCAATTACGAGATATTAAGTCGAAATTCTGAGTTTTTAAGTCGCAATTCTGAGATATCATAGCGCGTTTGTTTTTATTCCTTGGTGAAAACGGGGTTCCACAGTTTCCCGTCTGCTCTGTGATGCTGCTTTTGTCACGCCCTCTGCAGCCAGAGGGCGCTCCTTCTCTGTCCTGTCTCTCATTTCCCGTTATTTGCTGTCCTTCCGGTGTTTCTCTCCCTCTGGGACTATATATTTCCGGGTCTTAGACTCTGCCCTTGCTCAGCATTGATGTTCGGATGTCCTGATACCTGCCTAGGACCAGGTCGCCCCACGTCCGCTACCTGAGGGCATAGGTTTCTATACGGCACTCCTGAACTCTTTGCACTTCGAGCCCGGGGCCTTTTTCCCGTTCTGCTGCTACGCAGAGGGTCTTTTTCCGCTCTCCCGCCTCTCCACGGTTCGTCTCGTTTTTCAGACATCCGTGACAGCTTTGGCATCGCAGCCACCTGGCGCCACCTGGTCAAAAAGGAACACTACTTAATAGACTGATCGATAAATAATTCCTGACTCTTGCATAGCGCTGTTCTTGACACTTCACTCAAAGGGCTTTACAGGTAATGGGGACACCTAAAGACAGAAATGAATCTGATTTTTATGTCAACAGAATACTGAAGTCAACACCCACGGGATCTTAAATGATTAAGTGTGTCTCCGGTTTTTAACCTTCCTTATGTTCAGACAATTAAGAGAAATACATCCACTTTTAGTCTCATAACGTGATTAAAAAGTGAGGAAAACTGGCGCCAAATACTGCTGCTGCACTGGTTGCTAAGCAACGCTCCGAGTTTGAGCTGTTTTATTCCCAGGTGAGGAGCCGCTTCTTTCCTGGGAATCCCCCGCCAGCTCCTTCCAGTGGGAATCTCCTGTGGGCTGGGAGGCTCTTCCCTGGTGTTTCTGCAGACGAGGGGAGTCCTGGTGTCCGTGTGGCAGCGCAGCTGGTGAAAACACTCCCTGTGCTGTGTGTGTTGTCGGCTGCCGGTGTCTGGAAATGTCTGGAAGTGCGTGTCTCCTCTCCGTCTGCTTCAGTCCCAGTTACTGCGACACCGGGACAGAACAGGAGTGACGAGCGAGTCTTCTTTCCTTCTTTCCTACATGGGGTACTAGTGGGTTTTTTAGGAAACAGGACAGAGAGATAGACACCAGTGGGAGAGAGTCCTGAGACTGATTGATGAATCTCTCAGTTCTTGTCTTGATCCGGGTTGTACCCAGTCCCAGTTTAAACTGGTTTACAATGTGGGACTTCAGCCCTGACACGACCCTACATGTGTCTCCACAGGAGATGGGAGTCCTGTAACGTGTTTTTAGACAGAAACCCGCCAGAACAGACACATTAGAAGCGACCTGGAGGAGAGGTCAGAGCGGGGAGAGTTTCTGGACGAGTATAAAAACCGGGAACTTCGCTTTTTACAGCAACACTTTCTGATTAAAGTGTCCCGTTACTTCACTCTCAAAAAACTATTTAAATTAACAGAAATGCAGTAGTCCCATTTTATTAGAAAAGGATTTGATCTCCTGACTGTTACTCTCACTAATATAATACTGTCTGTGTTGTTATCAGTCACAGTTACTCCGACACCGGGACTCATTACAGCTCATGACATTAATTACAGTTAACTCTTTATCCTGAGTGTCATTAGTCGTGAACAGAGGTCCGTCCAGTTTCTATGCGCTGTATCCAGTACAGGGTCGCGTCTTTCACACTAATGAAATGTAAAGAATGAAAACTCATTGAAATGAGCAGTAAAACCTGAATTTACTAGATAAACAGCGGAATTTATTCAAACGAGACTGTATTAAATACGAGTGAAGTTTATATGTAAATATTTATTAATACCTCATATTGTATTTCGGTACCACAGCAGTTATATGAACCTGGTATTTTCACCCACGGCTGTTTAAATAAGTTCATGGAGGCAGGTAGTTCGCTCTAAGTGTAACCCTGTCTGAACGCTTCACCACAGCAGGCAATAGCTACTAGTTATGAACTACAATTCCCACAACCCCCCTGGGCGACTTTCTGCGGGCGTCTGCACAGCGAGTCCCTCACAGCCTGGACGTGGTGACGTCACGCAGGTCCCTTCCTGTGCTGGCTGCAGTCAGAGACGCGTGCCGAGAATAAACTCACACTGGATCCCTTTTTTAAAAGTTTTTCTAAGAAGTTAGTAACTATATGGGAGCGTTTCCAGAGGTTCTTATAGAACAGGAGAACTGCAGCTGGTATCGCGGACCTTCCTCTCATTCTCGTACATCTTACACTCATTACAGGTGATGTTACACTGTAACTCTCACTCTGTAACACACACACCACTGGACAGGACAATACCTCACACTGCACCACTTTACTGAACTCATAACACTGTTACACACGAGTGTGTTTTTCTCTTTTCACTCCGCGCTTCTAAAAGAGAGAAAACACAACGTTTGGTGCTCACACCTGAAGAAGGCTCCACAGCCGAAACATTGTGTTTTCTCTCTTCTTTTTTTCAGCATGGAATAAACCTATTACTTGTTCCTTTGCAGCCTACGCATGCTGACGCAGCTACCCACCTGAATCACCTGATAGTGCCCAGTGTAAAGTCTCACTGCCCCTGACTCTGGAGTCCAGCCTCTCTGATGAGTCTCTTAAGAATATCGGTCCATTAAACTGATGAGGTATAAAAACAGGAGAAAGATCCTTATACACAAATACTTTTTAATAAACAGTGAAACTCAATAATCTTAATAATTTCTTCCAATTACTGTATATATATATAAAATCTCAACATTTCAATGCAGCACATAAAGTAATACTATTGTACTGTCCCTTCTGTTGGTAATGTTCGTCTTAAAATGTTCGTCGATAAAGCTGGAATTCAGTTGACTAAAGTTAATAGAAAAACCTTCATCTGTAAATGTTTTCAAGGCACTTGGCAATACAGCAATCACATGTCATTACACAATAATACTGGCAAAAGGAGCCTTCTTCAAGAGAAGTATTGAGCAAGATACCGTCTCTGCCATGTTGGAGTCGCCACAGGAACAGGAAGATGAGGGAAGAGGGAGGGGCTTCAGATGGGAGGCTTCTCTGATTGGATACAAGCTGGGAGGGAGCAAAGCTGCTGTTATTGTTCTCTAAACCTAATTCATTTCATTTAGGTTAAATACATCAGTAACATAAATTCAGATGATTAGGGATTAGAGAATGTTTTAAGCAATACCTTCTCGCAATCATCTTCTGTGGCCTTTCTCTCAGTGTGCTGCTTCTGCTTCTCATTCACACCCCTGTATCTCTTGTATGTCTTCTGCTTCAGGGGACTGAAATAAACTACTGTACTGTATCTGTCTACAATTGAGTCTCTCTACTGTCTCTCTCAGCTCCTCAGACCTCCTGCAGCTCCTGTGCTCCTGTCCTGCTGGAGTGAACTGTGTTGTCGACACACTGACCTGCTGGAGAGTCTCTCTGTGTCTCTCTGCCTCCTCTCTGGCCTTTTCCTCATAGTGCTGTCTCTCTCTGCAGACTCTCTCCTCTCCCTCTCTCCTCAGCTCCTCCTCCAGTGCTCTCCTCCTTCCCTCATCCCTCTCCTCCCTCAGCCTCTCCTCCAGCTTTGCTATCTGCTCCTCCAGCGTTCTGATCTCCTCCTCCATCCTGCGGAGGTAGTTCTGCAGCTCCTTCTAGTGCTCTCTCTTCCTCAGGATCTGCAGTTGTCTCTGACTGATCTGGGACTTGGCCTCCTGGTTCAACTGCAGGGTCTCCTTCACTCACTGCAACAGGAGGAGAGACAGGAGCATCAGGGAGGTTACACATGAGAGGAGATTAATATTAATTGATGGCCCTCTGTTCATTCAGACTTCTGCTACTGTTCTGAGCTCTTCTGTCAGTGATCCTCAGTCAGCTACACTGAGGAGCTCCAACAACATCAGGTCTGTTCATTCAGACTGCTGCTCCTGTTCTGAGCTCTTCTGTCAGTGATCCACTGAGATACACTGAGGAGCTTCAGCCCTGTTGGCATTTTAGACTCTTAAACTCAGATCAAACCTAGAAAAGTATTATTCACTCAACATATAATAATTTGTTCAATTACAGTAAAGTGGACTAAGTCACCTCTTGTAAGGGTTTCTAATGATCTGTTGATGGGCTCTTTCATCCATTCCTGTCCTGCTGGACTTTAGAGCTGCCTTTGACGCTACTGGTCAGACAGTCTTGAGGAACAGATCAGAGAGGTTGTTGGTGTGACGCTGTGATGGATTAAATCTAATCTCAATGATAGAAAACAGTTCAATTACAGCACAGAAGACCAGTTTAAATTGATAGATATCAGTGTATCAATGTGTTAGTAATACAGTACAGAGTGGAGCACAGTATGATTTTAATTCCTTATAGGACACCAGATGGTTGAATCCCTGAGTTTGATGACAAGTAAGATAAGTGACTCAGTAATACAGCATCAATCACACTCACTGGCAGGAGGAATCCACTCCACACTGTTCCTCCTCTTGACAGGCAGTCTGGGCTCTTCTGTCTCTTTCTCCAGCTCCTCTTCCTTCAGTGTCTTTCTCATCTTCTCCTTCAGCTCCTCTTCTCTCCTGCTCCACTCCTCCTCGAACCTCTGTCTGAGCTCCTCTTCTCTCTCTCTCTGTCTCTCCTCCAACCTCTGTCTCAGCTCCTCTGTCTCTCTCTGGCTCTCCTCCTTGCTCTGTTTCAAATAATCAAGTCTGATCCTCAATTCTCAATTCAACTTTATTGTCATTAAACTTACACAGGTCCATAGTATAATGAAAAGTGTTTCTCATCAGTCACTCAGGTGCAGTATATAAATAGGACAGGAGATAAGACAATAGACAGTAACACAATAGCAATAACAATAACATGTAATAACATAACATAAATAACATGTAATCAAGTAATCGAAACTGTGCAAAATTCTGCAAACAGAGAAAATATAACAGGACAAAAAAAGTGCAAGGTAATTCTGGAACAGTGCAAAAATAGTATGGTTAAAAATAGTATGGTTAATTAATAAATATTAAATATTATTATGCCTGTTACAGTTTTACTGGGCTATCGAGGGGACAGTACAATTTCGGCTTACATGTGTGTGTAGTGGTGTAGGAGTACAGTCGTTGTGGGTACAGGAAGGCGTTAGGAGAGATCATAATATGGTGGGAGGGAGTTGGAGCGTCACCAACTTGACAGCTCTGGGGAAGAAGCTATTTTGGAGTCTACTTGTGTACGACTGGAGGGACTGGAACCTTCTGCCAGATGGTAGGGGAACAAACAAGTTATGACTGGGGTGAGTGGGGTCAGACATAATTTTGGTGGCTTTTTTCAGATTCCTGGTGTTGTATATTTCCTGGATGGATGGTAAGGCACTGCCGATGATGTGTTGGGCAGTTTTGACCACCTGCTGTAGTGCCTTACGGTCGGATGTGGTGCAGTTGCCGTTCCAGACTGTGATGCAGGTGGTCAGTATGCTCTCCACCGTACATCTGTAGAAGTTGGTGAGGATCAGTGGATGTAGGTGTATTTTCTTCAGCCTCCTCAGGGAGTACAGCCGCTGTTGTGCCTTCTTGATGAGACTGGAGGTGTTCAGTGTCCATGTAAGGTCCTTAGAGATGTGAACACCTAGGAATTTGAAGTTATTCACCATCTCCACCACAGACCCTTCTATGTAGATGGGGGAGTGAACTTTTCCTTGTCTTCTGAAGTCAACAATCAGCTCTTTGGTCTTGCTGATGTTGAGACATAGGATGTTGGTTCGGCACCAGTCTGCAAGTTGTTTTATCTCCTCCCTGTAGGCAGTCTCATCATTGTCAGTGATCAGGCCCACGACTGTGGTATCATCAGCATACTTGATGATGGTGTTTGTGCTGAACTTAGCAGTACAGTTGTGGGTGAACAGGGAGTAAAGCAGTGGGCTGAGCACACAGCCTTGAGGGGCACCGGTGTTAAGGGTGAGTGTGTTGGAGGTGAGCTTGCCAATCCTGACAGTCTGGGGTCTGCTGGTGAGGAAGTCTAGGATCCAGCTGCAGAGGGTTGTATCTAAACCTAGAGCCCTGAGTTTGGTAGAAAGTTTTATGGGTATGATGGTGTTAAATAGCACACCTGAAGAAGGCTCCACGGCTGAAACGTTGTGTTCTCTTTCTTCTTATTTTCAGCATGGAATAAACCTATTACTTGTTCCTTTGCAGCCTACGCATGCTGACGCAGCTACCCACCTGAACAAATGATGGTGTTAAATGCTGAGCTAAAGTCAATGAACAGCATTCTTGTATAGGTGTTCCTTTTATCCAGATGGGTTAGTGTGGTGTGTAAAGCTATAGAGATTGTATTCTCTGTGGAGCGGTTTGTGCGATAGGCAAACTGGAGAGGATCCAGTGTTTTTGGAATGCTGGCTTTAATGTGCGGAATAAGTAGTTTTTCAAAGCACTTATGTTGGGGGTGAGTGCAATAGGGGGGTAGTCGTTTAGGCATGTGGGGGCTGATTTTTTCGGTACTGGCATGATGGTGGTCGTCTTGAAGCAGCTAGGTACAGTGGCCTGGGCCAAGGACAGGTTGAAGATGTTGGTACAGTGAAATGGAAATCTAATAAGTAAATTGATTCTTAAAATGTAAAGAGCTTTGCAAAAAATATATTGGTGCTTTTAGAAAATATATTTAGAGGATGTAATTGCTGTGCTACAGTACGTGCAGAATTTTAGAAAACAGTGCGTCAACAAAGTACACTGTTTAGGTTACTTTAGAAGACAATGTACCAAAACAATATTTGCTGTCTGGGTTGTTAGAATTAGCCGAAAGTAACTGATAAGCTTTGAATAACAAATCTAGGGTGCTTCTTTTTTCGTTTTATGATGTAACCTGTTTTGTTTAGGGAAAGGGGAAGTTTTAGAAGGGACAAAGTGCTGAGCTTTCTCTTACAGCGCAACATCTTATAAAAACCCTGTACTGCTTGTAACAAATTGAGTCTCTGGTTGCACTTTGCGAAGTGGCAGCAGGGCTCCCAATATTGCAATATTGAAATAAAGACCTTACTCAGGTGAGAACTCTCTCTTGTGGCTTCCTTGATAGTTATATTTCCAGGACAACAGACATCAGCTATCTGCCAGACACATGTTCTGAGTACCAGGCCAGGGATACCATCAGGCCCAGCAGCTTTATGTGTGTTCACTCTACTTAGTGATTTCCACACATCTAGCTTGGATAGTGTGGGGGGTGGGGTGGCAGGGGAGTCAGTGGTCCAGGTGGTTGGTTCAGGGTTTTGAGCTTCGAAGCATGCTTAGAAGGTGTTAAGCTTGTTTGGAAGAGAGGGGTCAGTAGCGCTTACAGGGCTTGTTTTGCTCTTGTAGCTTGTGATTGTATTTATGTCTTGCCACATGCGTCGTGGGTTAGTGTTGGTGTTGTAGTGGTGTTCTATCTGGGATTTGTACTGTTTCTTGGCAGATTTTATGCCAGCTCTTAATTCTTTCCTAGCCCCTCTCAGTTCTTCCTCATTACCAGATTTGGTAATCCTCTCTTCCATCTCCTGATATGTCTCAGTAGTAAAGTGCCATTGTTTCCTGCCACCATGTCCTCTATCTTCTCCAGCAGCTCTGTGACCTGAGTGCAGTCGCCCCTGTTCTTGTTGTTGAGAACATGATACCTGTTCCCACACTTCTCCACCAGCCACTGGAGCTCCTTCCCTCCTCTCTCAATGTGCTGCTCAATGGTGGTGTCTCTCAGTATGTCCCCCCAGGTGAACAGCACTATTGTGTGTCTCCAGACTCTGTTAGTGAGGAGCTGCAGTTGTTCCTCCTCTGATTTCCAGTGTGTTTTTGAGTCCAGATTAATCACCAAGAGGAGAGCGTGGGGTCCTGGGGGACAAAGAGACACCTTGGATTCAATCACCTCTTTAATCCACTTAAGAGAGGCCTGTACAGGAGACTCCTCTTTATGGTAAGATGTCCTCCAATGTGTTCCTTTCTTCCTCTGTGAACGAGAAGTCTATAGGTATGGCCAGGAGGAGAGCGTTGGGTCCTGGGAAGCACAGAGAGACACTGCACATAACCTCCTCTTTGTCAACTTCCTGTCTGACCTGCTGTGGATCCCAGCCTGGAGTGTCAACCACAGTGACCTGCCTCTTAGCTATTTCACTTTGACTTCTCACACAATGGTTCCTAGTCTGAAACTCCTCTCTGCCCAGGATGGTGTTTCCTGCTGAGCTCTTCCCAGACCATCTCTCCCCCACCAGGATGATCCTGATCTCTGAGAGACGCTGTGGTGCCTCATGGGAATCAGTCTGTCCCTCCCCTGTCAGAGAGAAAGATCACAGATTATTCTTCTTCAGAAACTGACCACTGATATTTCACAAATTCTTTTCATAGATCTCCTGGATACATTCGATTTCTGATAATTTTAAATTAGTATTATTATTTGTATTACAGGAATTGTTTTACTTTTGTCAGTTCTTTTTACAGAACATATTTCTTTTGTCATTAGATACTGGCATTTTATTAATTTCACTGTTGTTTCATGGGGTTTCATTAAATTTTGTAGAAAAACTAAATTGTTGAATATGAAAAGACCTCTTTGTCATACAGAACAGTCCTACCAGCACTAAGAGTCCACCTGTAATTCCTGTATTTATAGAACCTCTACACTTGCCAGTCTGAAGGGAGTGTCCCACAATGACAGGCTGGAGGTACTGAGCCACATACATACAAAATATTCAAAATCCTCAGTGACGATTAGTGAACATTTAGATATTGATATTTCAGACGTCCTCAGAATTAATTTTGAAACACAAAAGACCACTAAGACTTAAAATCAAGAAGAGGTTTTGTGTTGCTGAAGCCAATACCCTGGCTTTTCTCCAGACACAGCTGGATGAGCTCCCCCAGTCAAGACAGGAGGCTCCACTGTACACAGAGAGGGGTGGGGGTGGGGAACAAGCTGCCCAGCCATGTTGTTGAATGCGATACCCTGGCTTCTCTCCAGACACAGCTGAATGAGCTCCTCCATTCAGGACAGGAGAAACATCTGTATGAGAACCTGGAATAAATTCCTCTGTTGTTCATCTGTACTTATTCCTCTCTGGTATTATCAACTGTACAATAAACACGGCCTCTGAGCAACAAACAGGAAATTATCATATCTGAGCGTGTCTGAGCATCATGAATACTAATGGTGTGAATCCAATACCATCAGCAAACAGACAGTTTTTACATGAATCATTTTTGCCTTAAATAAACATTTTATTTAAATATTTAGCAAATTCCAAACAGCTTAGGTTTTACAGTACCGATCTCTGATCCCTGACAAGAGAAAGTGAAAGTAAATCAGCTCCTGTCTCTCTCCTAGTTCAGACCCTGTGTGTTTGACAGACAGAACAAACTCTCAGCAGACAGGAAGAAACTTCTCCAGCTGCTGCTGTGCTCTGTGACAGAGAAGAGACCCTCAGTGACTCCCTTACCGACACTCTGACACTTAGAACGAGAGAAAACTCACCAGGGCTGAGCGCTGAGCTCTCACACGTCGCCATCTCTCTCTCTCTCCTTCTATTCCTGTTGATGTGGGGTGGTGGGTTTCCTGTCCTCTGCTCTGGCGTCACCTAGTAAGACCAAAATAAATCACCAGAATACCCAAGTCAACTCTTACCAGCAGTCAGGACACTGGGGTCCACACCACTACTCTCACACACAGTGTCCTGGATCTGTACTGACCAGCAGTCGGGACACTGGGGTCCACACCCCTACTCTCACACACACTGTCCTGGATCTGTACTGACCAGCAGTCGGGACACTGGGGTCCACACCCCTACTCTCACACACACTGTCCTGGATCTGTACTGACCAGCAGTCGGGACACTGGGCTCCACACCCCTACTCTCACACACACTGTCCTGGATCTGTACTGACCAGCAGTCGGGACACTGGGGTCCACACCCCTACTCTCACACACAGTGTCCTGGGATTGCAGTGTGAGCCTGGTCAGTACCTGGATGGGAGACTCCTAGGAAACACTAAGGTTGCTGCTGGAAGAGGTGTTAGTGGGACCAGTAGGGGGCACTCACCCTGCGGTCTGTGTGGGTCCTAATGCCCCAGTATAGTGACAAGGACACTAGACTGTAAACAGGCGTCATAAAGAATTATTATTATCATCCTGTACTTCTTTTATTCTGAGGACAGACATGTCAATAAAGGGTAACTTTAAAGCTATTCTAATATTTCAGGGTTAGAAAGATTCAGCATTGATGGGTGCATTTCACAATAAAAGTAAAATGTACAGAGACACATGAAAACCTCAAAGTTCATCACAATACAGTGAAATTTCCAGGTCTGCGCAGCGCCATGTTCTGTGATTCAGAACGAGGCAACAAAACTTCCGGTGAGGTGAAGCAGCCTGTGACACTGTAAACAAGCCGGCTTGTGAAAACATCTCCTTTAATCCAATAGAAATATTGCTCTCGTCTTCCAGACAGCTTTCCTGACAAAAGCTTCTTACTGTGCATGCAGATCATATTGGAACATTTCTGCAGTGAAATGTCTGCTGAAAAACCTGTAATTATTCGCTTGTACATCAGTCATTATGGAGACTAGTGAGCAGTAAGGGCCACATCATATCAGCATTTGTGGGAACTGGAATGCGAGTTTGCAACAACATGGCGGACAGCATGACAGTCCCAGTTTTGTGTTACTGTGTGTACTGAGCTCCATACAGCCTGACTCTGCACTGACCGTCTCCTGTATCACATGTATCTGTACTATATAGAAGAGCTGGGAGACCTCAGCAGTGTGTCTGTCCTGCAGGACAGTCCCAGCTCTGTGTTACTGTGTGTACTGAGCTCCATACAGCCTGAATCTGCACTGACTGTCTCCTGTATCACAGGTATCTGTACTGTATAGAAGAGCTGGGAGACCCCAGCAGTGTGTCTGTCCTGCAGGACAGTCCCAGATCTGTGTCACTGTGTGTATTGAGCTCGAAATGAAACTGCCCAAGACCATTTCCTGCTCACTGGATACAGGACACCAGGTGAACATCTGTAAGCAACACTTAACATTTTTAGAAAAGAAAAGTTGTCACACACCTCTCCTGATTCACTTTCATTCTCAGAGTAAGGGAAGCACATCGTGCAGTACATCTCTCTGTGGTTTCTGTCGGTTATTTTTTCTGTAATGTGGCCTGCAGACCTGTGTTTCTGCACGTCTCCACACCTCTCACAGCGTTGTCGTTTCTGAGAAGGGTTGTCGTTTCTCGGAATCATTAGTGTGTTTACTCTTCATAAGAACCTCTGTAGCTGCCATTTCATCTGTCATTTTGTGCTCTTTTCCTAACAGCTGGTGGCTTCTCAGTTATAAAGACACACAACTGGACAGGAGACACAGTGAGAGAGGAGATCACAGAGAATCCCTCAGTAATATACATAAACAACAGGACAGGAAACACAGTTAGAGAGGAGATCACAGACAATCCCTCAGTAATAAAAACACACAATTGGACAGGAGACACAGTGAGAGAGAGGAGATCACAGTCCTGTTACAGTTACAGTTACTTGAGCTTCAATCAAAATTGAAAAACCTTGGGGTTATATTTGATTCTGGCTTAACATTTGACCCACATGTGCAGCATATTGTTAAAACATCTTTTTTTCACCTTAGAAATATCGCTAGACTACACCCTACGCTATCACTAACTGTGGCTGAAAAGCTGATCAACACATTTGTGTTCTCTCGAATTGACTACTGTAATGCTCTACTCTCTGGGGTATCTAAATCTACTTTGAACAAACTGCAGTATGTCCACAATTCATACGAGGCTTATTAATAAGAAAGAATTAAGTGTTCTGAGCTTTCCCAAATGAGGCCCCATTTCTCTGTTCCTCTCTGTGGTGCAGCCACAGAGAAACTATTCATGCAGGCTGATTTAAGGTTTCCTTTGATGAGGACAGCTAGGACAGCTCCCAAAGGGGGATGCACTTAGCTAAGCCTGGCTATCATGATCAATGGGCATCCATTGGCGCCTATCTGTCTAGGGAGTGCCAGATGGACATCTGGACTGCATTCCTAAGTGTCAGGAGTAAGTGACTCATATCTCACCTTGATCAACCAATCAGGGACTGGTAGGGCCGAGTAACCCACGTGGGACTCTGATGCCCATGGAACTTTCAGCCAATCAACGAGCTGAAGTTCCTCCAGGTAAAAACAGGCAACACAGAGAGCCTGAGAGATTCAGTAGATTCAGTGAGATTCAGTAGAGAATTCTGTGGACTTTTCAAAAGGGAATTCAAAGGAGAATTCCAGGGCAGGACGGCCCAGGAGCAGAAGGCTCCAAAGGGCAGGACATTCTCGCAGAGCGCCTCCTGACCATCCTGAGACTCAGCCTGGACAACCACGGAACGGCCAGTGTGTCCGAGTGCCAGAACTTTCCTTTGTTCTAAGAGTCTAGAGCGGAGGTTGCCAGAGAGAAACCAGAGGATCCACCCGAGGTTAGCATCAGCAGCAAGCCTCGTGAACAGGTCGGAACTGTGGACAGCTGAATCACTATTCAGAACTAGCTCTTCATCAGGAACGAACCGGTCCTCTTCCTGACTTGCTGGGACCCACAGTAATCTTTTCTCCTGTGCACAAACTTTGCTAGTTAAAGCCAACACTAACTAGCCGGTCAGTGAGCATCAGCAGCGCACCATCGCAAGCCGCACAGCACAGCCTGGCACCGAGCCAGAGAGCGCGGATTGGACAGCAACAGCCTGCAACTGTTCTTTGTGCCCGCAGGAGATCTGAATCCCCAAAGATTGGATGAGTATTCAACTTCAATGCATTACAGCTCGAGAATTCAATTGTTATCCCAACCAGTTGATATCAATTTAATTCCTAAGAGTTATGTACTTGTTTTGAGTATCTAATGTAGAAGTTGTAACCAAGTTCAACTACGAAACGGTCTAAATGAATGATATACTGAAAGTATGTCCTCTTGATATGTGTAACACTTTGTAACTGTCTGAATATATACCTTTTGTATTCTGATAACCCTCTCGATAAGATCTGTTAGGTTTATATGCATATTCTATGTATTAATAAATGTATCCTCGTGTATTAGTACCTGTGTGTGTGCGTTGTTTGAGTTATGTCGCATGGTTGGATTCTAAAGCCATCAAAAGAATCAATTTTGTGATTTACTGCTACAATTAATAATTGTCCCAGTAAATGCCCAAACCCTACAGAACTGGTGCCTTCAGAGAGCACACTACGTTACAGCTGCATCTGTATGGTCTCCGTCTTCTGCATCTTTAGGAGTGGCTCCAACCTCCAAATCCTTCCAAGCAATGAGCCATACTGCTTCCGCTGCTGTTGTAAACACTCCACACAGGTGCTCTTGCTCTTTTTACAGACTAGCACCCTGGCCAGTGGCCGAGAACAGAGACGCACAGCCTGTGGCAAAATAACAGAATCCACGTAAATAACGTCACACAGGAGTATTCATCAGTTGCGGAAGAGACGTCAAAATCTTTTTTCATCCATTTTACCACTTTCTTTTTTACTGTTCCTATAGTCTTTGAATATCGTTTCGTGTGTGCTGCATTTTCCTGAAGAACAGGCTGTGAAAAAAACATTTATAATAAATTATACATTCTAACACAGAAAAAAATACCTTGGATTTTGAAATATAATCTGGTATTTCAAATGAAGCCCCTTCGCACTTTGCAGGCCAGAGCAGCTGAAGCATGACGTCTCTTCCTGTAAAAAGTCGTTACCGAGACTCTAAATATCTGTCTTTCAGTTTGAAGCGGTACAACAGATTCCAGGGCACATTCGTTCTTGATTCAGAATATATATGAGTGTTCTAATGGTTAAAACTGTTTACATGAGGTACAAACAGTAATATTTTCATTTTGAGAAGAAAGCCAGTCTGTGACCATTTCCCAGAGTGCACATTGTCAGGAACACCAAACCCACAGTGCTAGCAAACCTTTCAATAGCCTGTAGGTACTGTCATTGACTGGGGTAAAGTTAGCTTGAAGTTCGAAAACGATTTTTGCACGCCTGTAGCATTTTCACTAAACCTCCTAGGGTTACAAAAACACTTGCTTTGTGTACAAAGTACATTGTGACTGTTTTCACAGCCTTCACGATGTCATTTTTAAGCCATTTTTTTGACCACACATGGATATTCTTTTGTCCATATCTTAGCAATGGAAACACAGAAAGCCTTCAAACAAAATGCATTTTAAAGACCACGACTTGTGAAAGTTTTTACACCCTCTACATCAAACTATCAGTGAGCTTATTATCTTTTATTAAAGATAATTTTTTTTCTGTTTTTTCATCGATGTGTAACTACGCACTAACTGGAACCTGGGGGACCGCTGTGTACACACGTTCACCACGCGAGAAATACTACTCGATACAGCTTTGTGTGAAAAACCCATATATCACTATAGGAAGCAGGACAGCGCAGTCTCCAATTACCCAGGCTGTAAGCATGGGAATAAACCTTTGGGTGATTTCTGAAACCCTTTCTTTATGTCTTGTTTTAATTCAGGTAAGGGTCAACTATATACACAATCCTGCTGACAGCGGAAAAATTAAAAATATTCTTTACTCAGCAGCTTATTTAAAACAGCTCCCATGATGTTCAAACTGATTTTTTACACAGAAGAGTGATACAGCTTTGCGTTCTGAATCTCATTTTCTCATGCTTTTATTTAATGTGGCACTCTGCGCTGGGATGGGGTATGCTGTTCACAAACCAATAGCATTTAAACCACAGCACCCACAATGCTGCAATTAAGTGTTTTACACACTAAGGAGGTCCTCTGACCTTCCCAAGCCTTGTTTTGGGTTGTGAAACCTTTTATATATATTTATTTTAATATGGCACTATTTGACATGCAATACACTGAGACAGTGGGGTCTTCTTCATGACTCGATAGCTTTTTAAGCACAGCACCCACAATGCTACAACCAAGTGTTTTACACACCAGACAGCCCCCCTCCCCTTATACAACCTTGCTTTTGGTTGTGAAACCTTTCCTTATTTTTATGATTTTTTTCAATATGGCACCATTAGTCAGGTGGTACATGGGGATAGGGGAGGGCTATTCACGAGTCAATAGCTTTTCAAGCACAACATTCACAATGCTATAACCAAGTGTTTTTACTCACTAGGTAGGCCCCCTCACCTGATACAACCTTGCTTATGGTTGTGAAACCTTTTTTTATTTTTTATGATTAAACATGCAATACACTGGGATGGGGGGTACTATTCATGAGTCAAAAGCTTCATCACAACATCTGAAAATTTTAGATTTGACATTCTTTTTATTTCACATGTTTTCTTTTAGTTTTGTCCTAATTTTAAATAAGCTGTATCTGTAGCAAATCACAATGAAGGTGTGGTATGCAGTCTTGATAATGAGACTGTGTAAACATCAGGTGCGAAGGAGAGAAAAACAAAAAACTCCAAAGGAGGAAAAAAAAAATCTCTGGGTGTCTAAGGCCTGATGGTTGACCTCCCCTCCAGGTCCCGGCTGTGTATGACAAGCAGTTACTAGAAACAGTTCACATGCACAACCATGCAGATTGACACGGTGAATTCTATTTTATACATTATGTCAGACTAGATGTTAATTTTGAGTGTATCCCATCCACTGGGTTGAGCAGTACAGGATGTTGAGTTTTGTAGGGACTCATATTGGCTGGGTTTCTTACTTCAGAAATCAAAGAGGATCCCTTGTCATGGGGGACGGAGCTCGATATCAACCAATGGCACCGAAGAGAGAACATTGGCAGGCATGGTGTGGAGAAAAAAAAATGGGTTAGACACAGAAAAAAACAATTGCAACATGGTTGTCTACTTACCCACTTGATATCTGTTTCTACACCTCCTAAAGAATTATATCACTCGGGATAAAGAAGACTACAGTGACGATGTAGAAGACTACAACATTGTTAAATATGCTTGTAGGTATGGGGCATCCTTAATAAGGTCTGACATATTTCACAATTTAGGGGCTGTGTGCCTAAATGCTCTGCTACCTGCTCGCTATTGTTAACGTAATCTGTTCATTGATCTAGATGTCATCCTGCAAATGTCATAATCTTACTGGAAGGAAAGGATCACTTTGGTGTCTAGGCTGTTCTTTTTTGTGAGTCTCCAAGCCTGGAGATGTACATGGTATGATATTTAAAGTCAGTGGGGTTCGGACTTCGATGATGTGATTGTGTTTTATTGTTTTGGTTAGAATCATTTTAGCACTGTGTCCTCTCTGAAAGGTACTGGATAGGGTACTAATAATAATAATAATAAGCCTAATAATAAGGAATCATACTAGATACACCTCTGTTTGATAGAAGCCAGTTTTCTTTGATCTTTCTTACAACGGAGTGGAATAAATCATGTCATGGTGATATATTGCTGATTTAGAATTCTTTGCACTACTACTTTGATGTTAACACTGTGTAGTGATCATATTTAAAAGGGACTGTGTTGTGTTATGATTAACTTTTTTACTGTTTTCATACGTACTTTGTTTGGTTTCTGGCAATAGATAACAAATGGTTTCTAGAGATTTTTTTGTGTTCTCGTGTTTTTCATTATTTTTTCGCAAAGTGTCTGAAAGTTTACTCTTACCCAGGAGATTTTTGGGGGGATATTGAAACTTGTACTTAAGTGTCTTTTGGGGGCAAATTCTGCTGAGAACACGTTGACAGTCTTCTTGAGTTTCCAACATGTCTATTATGTAATGCTCGGGAGTAGGGGGTGGTTGCTCATTCATCAACAGTGCATGAGATATAAAACCGTAAGAAGGGTTACGAACTGCAAAGGATCCAAAGAGTATAAATGGGTCACAAATCAAGATCTAGGTATTTGCAGACTTTTCCAGATCTCTCTTA
This sequence comes from Lepisosteus platostomus, assembly GCF_059453375.1. Classification (NCBI taxonomy): domain Eukaryota; kingdom Metazoa; phylum Chordata; class Actinopteri; order Semionotiformes; family Lepisosteidae; genus Lepisosteus; species Lepisosteus platostomus. The sequence goes on along the minus strand of NC_142615.1, from coordinate 14,306,717 downwards.
ATCAAACTCCTTTTTTCTTACTTTGTGTTTTTACAGCAAGACATTATATTGTTTCTGTGCTAAATGGCAGGCTCTTTTAGGAGTTCATGGTCGTGCCTTTATTTCTATATTATTGGAAAGCAACCTAGTAATTGATGTGATGCATCCATATCTAATCATCAATCTAACACACAGTAATTCTATCTTTGAGACGCCTGTGTCATGTAATAAGTAAGACTGATTATCAGTAATCTTTTATGTGTGCCTTCTTTGGTGTGTTTTTTGAAAAGGTATCTCTAATTTATAGAACCATTAATGCCAGAAGATAACCCTGCAATCCAAACTTCCTAACTATAACAATTATAATGTCCACTGAAATATGTCATCCTATGTTTCTGTTGAATCTAAAACTACATGTCCTGCTTAAAAAACCCTTTCATAGTGATAGTTTGCATGCAGAGCATACTCACCAAACTGGGGTTGGCAAAATGTACATATCCACGTTACTTAATTCTTTGTGCTTTCATACTCTTCTTTTGAGATGCACAATTCATGGAACCAGTTTTCACAACTGTCACACTGAATCTACACAGATAGTAAACCTTATATCAGTTCAGCTATCACATTTCATGCATGCATGTTTTGTTATAATGTGCGTACATTACACAGACATTACACATACAGATAGAGATGATGTTCACTTACCCAGTTTGTCTGCCACACCGGTGTTTCTCCACACATCAGACACATCAGTCCTGGAGAGGAGCTATAATAAACATGCCAAATAGATTGATTTTTCCAATGTCGTAATCTACTGATCATTGTTGCATAATTGAAGACAGTTCGATAGAGACCTTTTCGTATGCACTTTCCTGATTAGGTGTTCTAATGCTTCTTAAACTGCACATTGTCATGTCTCAGAATACTCCTGTCAACACCTGTTACCCTTTTTTGGGTCAGCGTGTGTAGCTATGATTTTAAGGGGGCACATGATAACAGAGCTATGTTCAACTTGTTTCACTATGGGCAATTTAGACCCACACTTTCCTAGACTATGGTTGTGTCAACCACGATGAAGGCCAAAGTGCCATTGAATTTTAACTGTGTGAAATGTGATTTAATTAACTTTTCATCTCTGTGTTATATAGTACAAAAAGAACACCCAAATGAGTTCTGCATATAAATAAATTGAGAATCTTTTTCATTCAGACTTGTTACAGAGACAGAACATGCTTCAGGAAAACAACATACTCCAATAAACGTAGGCAATGAGGATCAAACAATAAAATACCTGAAGCTTCAAAATTCTGATTGACAGGTCTTTCCGCAACTTTCTCATTTCTTTGGCGCTGCTGTTTATTTCGATGTATGTTGGAATATCCGGGAAATTGTTCATGATGTCTGCGCCCATCTAACAGACAAAAGTTTGTCACAATTATTTCCTGTGAACAGTGCGGTGTAAGTCCTCTCTAAAGTCCGAGTCCTCTCTAAACTCCGAGTGGAATTTAGAACTGGAGGTAACAGACGCCCTTGGCTGAATGAGTGCAGGAATGCACAGGTTTTTCAAGTGAAAGCATCCCCTTACTGTATGAGCTGTTACCTCACACACGACAAAAGTAAAAGAGACCAAACATGTGTGTTAACTGATGGTCTGAGAAAGTGGTGGAAGGGTCCGTTTATATATCGGAAAAGTGTAAGTTGACGGGAAAAAAAAAGGAGAAAAATATGCGAAAAGTTGAGTTTGTCAGAGGGAGTCTGGGGCGAAGACGCCTGTAAAGAAAGCATATGAGTATTGATTGGCAAAAGCACAAGCATGTAGCTCCCACCCTGGTGCACGGCTGGCACCAGTGGTGGCAGATACATGAGAAAAAAAAAAGAAATTGGGATGTGACTTCTTAAAAGTGTGTTTACGGGGAAAACAAAAGCAAAAAGAGGCAGTGCAGGAGAATCAGAAACTTAAAGAAGAATTAGTTCCTGGTCGCACTGCACTAGTTAATGTGTTATATCCTGCTCTCCCATAGGGGAACAGACAGGCAGGAAATGAAAATAATTGGGATCAATTCCCACAGTGACCATATGGAGACGGGGGGTCTGAGTGGGATGACACCTGGTACGAGAGTGATAGAGACGGAACAGGAACTCCCTTCTTAAACAGAGGGCGCCCGCAGACCTGTACTCTCACCCTAAGTGGGAGAGGGCCTGATGTAGCGGGGGGCTGGCGCTGTTGATGACAGCGTCACTCTAACTGTCTCGCACCCCGTCGAGGGGGTCCGCACTCGCACCTACCTTCCCTGATTCCCCCATACAATCAAATCCAAAACCGGAAGATATTGACCGGTGGGCTAAAGTACCGCACCCGAAATTAGGAATGCTGCGAACCTGGAGTGCGCTTCAGGAATTAAAAGGATTCATGTAGAAGTGAAACAAGAATACAGCACATTGTAGTACGAAGAGAAAAATATATTCTCGATGTGTATGTTTGTTTTATGAATTTGTGTGCCGGCATGTATGTGTGTAACTGTGAGTTTTGGTATACTAAATGACGGTGCGAGTGTGTTTAGCCAGCGGGACTGGCTAGAGACGTAACTAAAGAGACTTGACGAAAATCAACTTAAGGAGATTGGAAAATATAAGAGCGTCTGAAACGTACAGTACAGGTGGACGTAAAAGTAGTTAGATAAACAGTTTTTGTATTTTTATACAATTAGTTGCAATAGTGGAAACAATTTGGATTTATTCGAATGTCTCGAAACAAGACATGCTGAAACGCTGTAGGTTTAGAATCGAGACTGGGGAGAATAACGTCTTGTGAGAAGATCTGTTTGCCTAACGATTAGATCCTGTAAATCCCTTGTAGCCTCCCTAAGTCTGTCCCAGTCCAGTGGATAAAAATGTACTGTTAATGGAGTGTTGGTTTCTCTGTTAGGGGATACTGGAGCACTACTGTCATGCTTGTTTCACTCCTCTGTTCAACAGTGTACTATAGAGTAATGTATATGGGAAGACGGCAGGAGGCCACAGGAGTTTTGGGGCAGCAAGTTTTACTTGCTGAGTACCAGATTTTAACATTCACGTGCACTTATCACATGAATGTGGGTGGTTTTATCCCAGATCTATTGGGTTGGAATATTATGCATTACAAAGAATGACTATCCAGAACAGGGTATCACGTGGCTTCAACTGACTGTGATCACTCAGTATGTTGATGGTATTCTGAGTGCTTCCCCTGACGAGGAAACCCACAAGTCTGAGTTGCTTCAGCTTTAGAGTGTCTAATAGAAGCAGTTCCGATAAGGCCCTTTTGTGTCTAGCATTGTGAAATTTTAACAGGGCCTGGGTGCAATGTTTTTACGGGGTGAGCACAACTCTTAACAGATCTGCTTAAGGGGGGAGTGCAGTACAAGGACAAGATTGCCTTGGTTCCAGCAGCAAAAGCCGCCTGTAATAATTTGAAACAAGCTCTCTTACAGGTGCTGAGACTGGGGTTTCCTCAGATGGATCAACCATTCCTTTGTATGTAAGTGTGGACAAAGGGTTACTGTATATGTATATAATGTATGTATTTGTTGCATGTAGGCCACAATTCTGGATGGCTATGGAGAAATAGGATTCTCTCACAATGGCAGGGACTCCAGTTAAGAATACTGGGATCGTCTCTGAATTGATTTGTAGTTTTACAGCTGCCGACAGAAGCAGCTTGAGTAAGGTGTAAATAACACAATAAATAAAGAATTCCAGTAACTCAAGGTAACAACCATGCAGATGCAGATGCCAGACGAGCGGCACTGGGAGAGCGGGAGTCTAAGACCCCTGTGAAACCTCCATAGGGGAAAAGGGAGAATTCAGGTTGAGGCCTTTAATAGATGTTTAATAGTGGTTAGAACAAATGTGTAAAGAATGTGGGGTTGTATGATGATGGGATGTGGGCTGGCACATACCCAAGCATACCCAAGTGTATGACAAAGATGATCCCGTGGTACGGACTGCCCTGCCCCTTGGATACTGATCTAGGGGCATACTACACTGGGAAGGTGTGCCAGGCTGTAATCACCTCACTAGGGGTAAGTTGGAAGTCACATTGACCCCATCACCCACAGTCTGAAAGACCAACTAAGGAAATATCAACTGAAGGAATACCGTGGGTAGATGCTCTACCTGCAGTCCTGTGCGATTTGCGGGCTGGAGCAAACGGAACTGTGAGACTGAGCCCATTTGAGATCATTACGGGCAGCCAAAGAAACTCCTTGGAGGCCAAGTTTGGCTAACGCACTGATGAATTTACTAACTCTCTATTAAAGTATTGTAGGTTTGTTAACAGGGCTCGTGAACAGGTGCCAGACGCTTGGGGACCTCCAGTAGAGGGGAGACACGACCGGATACCTGGCGAGTGGGTGTAGGTGAAGAAGAGATACCCTGCCAGACGTTGCAATCCTGCTGGGAGGGACCATATCAAGTGCCACCAACTACTGATTGTGCCATCTGAGTGACAGGATGAGATCGCTGGATCCGTGCATCGCACTTTCACCGACCCACGGCACCAGGGACTGAGTGAACAGAAAGAAGGATGTTGTACCGTTTCTGTGTCTGATGCTTCCTAAGACCAACAGTGTGCTTGTTAGGCCTGAGGAGCATTGAGGATATGGTATCAATACATTCCGGGTGTTGGCATATCTATCAGCCAAAAAATTATAATCGGAGTTGGGTCAATATTGCTATTCCAAGATCCTGACGATAGATCTACACATGGCTGAGGTCTGCGTTTGGGTCCTGGGGTAGGACTTTATGTATTTGTAGAATTAGTCCCTGACCTCTACAAACGATATATTGATGATTGCGTCGGTGCCGCCACATGCTCCAACGATCAGCTCGAGTTCTTCCTGCACCATTTCACCAACTTCCACCCGTCCCTCAAATATACAGTTCACATATCTTCCACCACTCTTCCGTTTCTAGACATCCACTTGTCTATCAACTACCCCCGACTTTCCACTTCAGTTTATTACAAACCCACGGATTCACACAGCTACCTCCTGTACAGCTCATTTCACCCCAACCACACTAAAAACTCTCTTCCTTTTTCACAGTTCCTTAGGTTACGAAGACTATGCAGCGACGACATCGACTTCGAGAACCAAGCCCTCGAAATGTACTCATTTTTTATCAACAGAGGATATCCCAGCAGTGTGATTGACAGGGCCCTTGCCCGAGCCAAAAACACCCCCCGGACCATCAACCCGATCAGGAACTCCCGCCGTAACAACCGCATTCCCTTGGTGCTTCCTTACCACCCTAACTCACTTCCTATCCCCAGGACCATTAACCAGAATTTTTCCATCCTACAGGATGATCCCTCCATTGGGGCCCTCTTTTCTGATCGCCCTATCATCTCATATCGCCGACCACCTAATCTGCGTAACCTCCTTGTTCACAGCTCCCTTGACCGCCCTCAACAACCATCCACACCAGGCACTTTCCCTTGCAACAGAGCTCGCTGTATCACCTGCAAGTACACAGCCACCACCACACTCATTCAAGGCCCCTCAGGACAATTCCGGATCACCCAGACAGCATCTTGTACCTCCAGCAACCTTATTTACTGTATCTCTTGCAGTAAATGCCCAGCCATCTACATTGGAGAAACAGGAAGGAGACTCGGAGACCGCTTCAGAGAACACGTCAGGGCTGTGAAGATTAAAGATCTCTCCAAGCCCATTGTTTCTCATTTCACCTCTGACGGCCACGACCACACTAATCTCTCCGTCTGTGTTCTCAAAGACGGTTTTCCGAACTCATACATCAGAAAGACCACCGAAACTAAAATTATTCTGCAGTTAGGATCACACATTCTCCCTTCCCTTAACGACAGATTACTGTTCTTTTAAATTTTCTCCATTCATTGGAAGTTTCATTTCACACCTCTCTGCACCCATTCTGACTTCACACCTCTTGATTGGCCTCTCTTTCTGTCCCCTGCTCCCGCCTCTCACTCCTCCTCCCTCCCAACCTTTGTTCTCCCGCTACTTTACCTTTGCCTACTGCCCTGTCTCTCTCACACCTGAAGAAGGCTCAACGGCCGAAACGTTGTGTTCTCTTTCTTCTTTTTTTCAGCATGGAATAAACCTATTACTTGTTCCTTTGCAGCCTACGCATGCTGACGCAGCTACCCACCTGAACTACTACTTTGTAGAATTAGGATTGTTTTATATGTATAATTGTAACTATCACTTGTACAAAAACATCAATATCATCTTGTTGTCTCTGTGGAATGCACAATGTCATGGTAATGCACGCCTGTACATCTAAAAAGGAAAGATCTGCCCTGACATTGTATGTGTAGAAATAGGCAATCCTGCGTATTCCATATTTTATAAGGGGGGAAATGAAGTAAGAGACAAGATGTAAAAAGGGTTAACATAAGTCAGTTCTGCCTGAAAATTAGACTTCTAAGCAACAGGGGTTTATGGCAGGAAAGGGGGTTAACTGATAAGGATTCCAGATGCGAGCAAGGAACCCCCTGGGGGCATAATCTTAAACTGACCATTTGGCCAGGGTCTCTTAACTGGCCAAATACCATGACCCCCCCTTTACCATAACACCGAATGACGTCCGAAGCAGCTAGGAAGGACTATTTTACCTAAAAGTTTGTACCGGCACATCGAACAATACTTCGGTTTTGTTGTTTTTTGCGGGAAACAAGACTTCGGCTTTATTGTTCCTTGCATGCAATAAACTCATCTGTTTTACTTCATCTCGGGATCCAGAACCTTATTCTTTCTGTTACAACAAAGTGATGCTGTCAATATACTCAGAACAGCAGGAGCTTTGTAATTTGAGGTACTTGTCTGACAGGTTTTGCAGTGAAGATTGAAACTGAAACTTCTTGAATCAGGAAGTAAAAAATTAAACTGCGTCAGTACAGCTGGATTTTTATTTCAGTTACTTACCAAACTGACTTTGAAATTATATTTTTGTTTTAATTGAAACTTAGCATGATCTTGTTCTTCCTTCTTGTAGGACTTTGCCACTGCACTGCTGCTGGTGAGTAGTCAGTTCTCGAGAGTTTTTGTTATAAGATCAGTTACTGGTGCAGCCTTAGATGTAATCCTGACCTCAGAAAATGAAAACTGAAAAGCAAGACATGAAATCTCAATGAAGAGTTAAATACAATGTCTATCAATGGAAAATAATAAATAGTTTGAGAGTTAATGCAGAAGGTGTTTTTTTATTGGATGGGGCATTTTTTTTACTGCAGAGATGTCTATTTTATGTTGTATATAAAAATTATACATGTCAAATGTATATGATACTGAGTTGTTTTTTTATTGCTATGGAGGGAATTTTTTGGACCCTATAAGTGTCAGCTATTGTGAATCTGCCTCTATTAATATACAGGTGTTTTGTTAATCTGGAGGTTATCTTTATCACTGTGGAAAAAATGAGAGAGTTTCCCCCCTCTCTGAAATGTTTTTATAGACTTCTTTTGGCCTGTGCTTTTGTAAAATTTACCTCAGAGTTGTTTAGCTAGCTTATTGGTGTTCATAGATGAATCCTTGCTTGAAGTTCACTCACTGAGGGAACCTTTCAGAGATGCGTGTATATATTCTTATTCAAGTGAACCAGTATTTTTACAAAGGAAACTGAGGACATTCATCTAGTTGTTTGTGTGACCTGTCGAAGTCATCTTGTGCACCTGAACTATTTTATGTATCGCATAGCAACTGGCTTGAATACTTGCATAATAATAATTCCTTACACCTATATAACGTCTTGCTGGCCGCTTCACTCAGAGCTCTTTCCAGGTCATGGGGATCCCTTCCAGCCCCACCAGTGTGCAGCCCCACCTGGATGATGTTCCAGTCCGCTCCCCAACCAGCTCTCAGTGGGGAGGAGAGCAGAGTGATGAAGCCAGTTCAGAGAATCAATCAATATATTTTAGTTAATTTATATATTTTAATTTGTAGTAAATTTGCTTATTCTTCACAGCTTTGGCTTCTTTTTCCAGTAAGATAGTTCGGCTTGAGCATTTGTGTTTTAATTTGAACAATCACTGTAATTCAACAAAATGAGAAATCATTGGAAGGGAGTGTTTTGCAGTGCTCTATACTTGTTATCACTGTGGAGGTGTGTTTATTACTCTAGAGGTGTCTATAGTACATTGTCTCCCCTTGAAGTTAAGAAAGTACTTCTAGGTGCACTTAATATCCTGATGCACACAACAGCATATGCACATAGAGAGAGATTTGAACGGGCAAGATATTTTCACTAAGATAACTCAAGTAGGATCTAATCTCAGTGTGATTTGCTCTTTCATTATCACAGTGTTTCTCTCTCTTCACAGAAAAGCACACCTATGAAGACCTTTACACAGTGAGCTCCCCATCTCAGAACATGCCAGGATTTTTTGCACTTACTCAGTTTGATGGCCTGCCTGTTATGCATTATGACAGCAATACCCACAATGCAGAATCCTTAAAAACCTGGGACACAACAAAACGCTTCAAAAGTTGCTCTGATGAGGAACACATATTCAACAGGATGCTGAAGCTAGCAGTTAGAAACATGACAGGCAGTGAGTATATGGAAATATTGGCACAAATGATGTTAAGCTACAGTTCTAATAACAAAATTATTAAAGAGCAATATGGGCCAGGGCTTGTTTTGTGCCTTGTGTGTTTGTAAATTTATTGTTGTGTTCATATTATATATACAGTGCCTTGCGAAAGTATTCGGCCCCCTTGAACTTTTCAACCTTTTGCCACATTTCAGGCTTCAAACATAAAGATATACATTTTTTATTTTATGTGAAGAATCACCAACAAGTGGGACATAATTGTGAAGTGGAACGAAATCTATTGGATTTTTGAAACTTTTTTAACTAATAAAAAAATCAAAAGTGGGGCGTGCAAAATTATTCGGCCCCCTTGCGTTAATACTTTGTAGAGCCACCTTTTGCTGCGATTACAGCTGCAAGTCGCTTGGGGTATGTCTCTATCAGTTTTGCACATCGAGAGACTGAAATTCTTGCACATTCTTCCTTGCAAAACAGCTCGAGCTCAGTGAGGTTGGATGGAGAGCGTTTGTGAACAGCAGTTTTCAGCTCTTTCCACAGATTCTCGATTGGATTCAGGTCTGGACTTTGACTTGGCCATTCAAACACCTGGATACGTTTATTTGTGAACCATTCCTTTGTAGATTTTGCTGTATGTTTGGGATCATTGTCTTGTTGGAAGATAAATCTCCGTCCCAGTTTCAGGTCTTTTGCAGACTCCAACAGGTTTTCATCCAGAATGGTCCTGTATTTGGCTGCATCCATCTTCCCCTCAATTTTAACCATCTTCCCTGTCCCTGCTGAAGAAAAGCAGGCCCAAACCATGATGCTGCCACCACCATGTTTGACAGTGGGGATGGTGTGTTGAGGGTGATGAGCTGTGTTGCTTTTACGCCAAACATATCGTTTTGCATTGTGGCCAAAAAGTTCGATTTTGGTTTCATCTGACCAGAGCACCTTCTTCCACATGTTTGGGGTGTCTCCCAGGTGGCTTGTGGCAAACTTTAGACAAGACTTTTTATGGATATCTTTGAGAAATGACTTTCTTCTTGCCACTCTTCCATAAAGGCCAGATTTGTGCAGTGTAAGACTGATTGTTGTCCTATGGACAGACTCTCCCACCTCAGCTGTAGTTCTCTGCAGTTCATCCAGAGTGATCATGGGCCTCTTGGCTGCATCTCTGATCAGTCTTCTCCTTGTCTGAGCTGAAAGTTTAGAGGGACGGCCAGGTCTTGGTAGATTTGCAGTGGTCTGATACTCCTTCCATTTCAAGATGATCGCTTGCACAGTGCTCCTTGGGATGTTTGAAGCTTGGGAAATCTTTTTGTATCCAAATCCGGCTTTAAACTTCTCCACAACAGTATTACGGACCTGCCTGGTGTGTTCCTTGGTCTTCATGATGCTCTCTGCGCTTTCAACAGAACCTTGAGACTATCACAGAGCAGGTGCATTTATACAGAGACTTGATTACACACAGGTGGATTCTATTTATCACCATCAGTCATTTAGGACAACATTGGATCATTCAGAGATCCTCGCTGAACTTCTGGAGTGAGTTTGCTGCACTGAAAGTAAAGGGGCCGAATAATTTTGCACGCCCCACTTTTCATTTTTTTATTAGTTAAAAAAGTTTCAAAAATCCAATAGATTTCGTTCCACTTCACAATTGTGTCCCACTTGTTGGTGATTCTTCACATAAAATAAAAAATTTATATCTTTATGTTTGAAGCCTGAAATGTGGCAAAAGGTTGAAAAGTTCAAGGGGGCCGAATACTTTCGCAAGGCACTGTATAACTATATATAGTTTATTTCCACATTTCCTCAGTCCAATGTACAAAAATTGAAATGCGTTTGAAATCTTTTGAAAGAGAGGCATGGTGGTGCTGTGATCAGCATTGCTGTCTCATGGACCTGGGGCCCTGGGTTCAATTCCAGACCAGGAATACAACTGTATGTGTGGAGGTTGCATGTTCTCCAGGTTTCTTTTGGGTGCTCCAGTTTCCTCAAACAGTCCAAATGCCTACCAGTAGATTACCTGGATTCTGGGAAAATTGGCCCTGGTGTAAGTGTGTGTGTCTGTGTGTGTGGCCTGTGATGGACTGGTGTCCTGTCCAGGGTGTGTGTGTCTGTGTGTGTCCTGTGATGGACTGGTGTCCTGTCCAGGGTGTGTTTGTGTGTGTGTCCTCTGATGGACTGGTGTACTATCCAGGGAGTTTCCCTTGTTTTCTGCCCGTAACATCTGGACAGTCTCTGGCTCCCCTCAGAATCCCTAACTGGAAAAAGCAGTAAGAAAATGAATGGATGGGAAAGAGTTCATATAGCCTCATAAATGGGCTCACTCTACAATGCACTCAATGGCATTTTGATTGATCCCTCTGTGAAACCTTGAGTGGGTCTGACCACTGGGAATCTGAGTGCACTAAGAAAAGTGTTCAGACTGCTGTGAAATGGGTGCCATTGTCAGGATAGAGAAAATGGAGAGGATTAAATACCTGTCTTTCTTCCCTAAGCAATGCTTTACTGTACTTGGCTCTTACCTTAGTAGGATTTCTTCACAGTCACGTATGATTACTTTCCAGTCAAGAAGAAGAAGGGTGTTTTTAATCCTAAATTGCTTGATTACATTTTTACATTTTCATTTAAATGAAGGTCTAAAAACTGACTTTAAATGGTGTGGACAGAGATAGTTTTCCTCTGAGTAGATTAACAGTAGTTATATTAGGTCCTGCGTTAGAAGAGGTCTGATAACAGCCCAGCAGTTTATTTTCCCTCTAAATTTCTAAGCCCCTCACTCTGTCTGTGTTTGTTCAGACGTCCATGTGCTGCAGAGGAGGACTGGCTGTGAGCTGGAAGATGAACACACAAAGAGAGTCTTTGACCTCATCGGGCTTGACGGCGAAGACTTCTTGTCATTTGATGTGAACAACTGCCAGTGGATGGCCCTGTCTCCCAGAGCTCTCCCTGTCAAACTGATCTGGGACAAGATGAGAGATTTCAACAAACACAGTGCTTTATACCTCAGTCAAATTTGTTTTCAGCGTATCAGTAACAGCGCAGAGGCCACAAAATCACTGTTGTGTAAGTTAAGGCATACAGTCCATCATCTCTTTTTCTACCTACGTTCAAAGAGAATTTATTGTAATTATTTTGTACTCCTTTTCTCCTTCTCCGTCTCAGTTAATGCCTCAGTCTATGCATTTCCAAAATCTGCCCTTGCTGACAATGTCTCTCTAAGACGTCGAGAGAGGAGATCTCTGTCAAATGACCGCGTCACTCTGACCTGCATGGCTACAGGATTCTTCCCCAGAGATGTCCAGCTCGACCTGTACAGACAGGGCATGAAGCTGGGGGAGAGTGGTGGGGTTGTATCCAGTGGAGTCAGGCCTAATGGTGACCCTGAGGGCACCTACCAGCTGCGGAAGAGCCTGGAGATTGCAAGGACTGAGGCTGGGCTCTATTACTGCAATGTCACAAGAAGGAGTGAATCAAATATCACTTGGTTTGGTAAACAACTGACACGCAACATTGAAAGACTGAACACTGACAGACCAATAGACTATTTACTACCATCTGACTGACATACTTATTAACTGCCAAACTGACACCCTGCCTCACACACCGTCAGTCTGACACTCAACATCTGACAGCTGTTTTTACTGATACACTGGTTGTCACGCTATGAATTGCACACTGAATGCAGTCTTTATGCTTTTCATATTCCTCTTAATCTTTCTTTCTTAAAACTTTCATACAGGTATGTATTGCAGTGTGATGTTTAATATACTCTCTATAGTCATTGCAGATCATGAGTCTGAAGATCCCACTTCTGCTGCTCTTATTGGGAGCATTGCTACTGTTGGAGTTATTGGCTTTATCACCAGCATTGGGATTTTACTATACTGGAAGAAGAAGCAAGGCAGGATAATAAATATTTATTTTATGATTATCTGAATGGTGGGCAGAAATATCATTAACAGAGAGACAAGTGAACCACGTGATTTTCTTGCTTTTCTTGCTGTTGGAGTAGATTGACAGAAGGAGTAATAATTAGTCAGTCCTTGGATTTTCATAGTATTTTTCCTCACAAGGACCTGAAAGTGCCTAACATTTAACAGCTTAAAATCTTGATCCACCCCTTACCTCTCCTGGGTGATGCCGAGGAGCCCACAGTAGTGTGAGGATATACAGATCTGGGGGAGCAAGATTTATCACACTCAATGTACCACAAACCCAGTTTCTGGATGTAGTGGAGGAACCACCAGTCCTGGGAACCCCAGAGGTTCATTTTTTCCCAATGGGAGCTTTTGTTTGCTCTCCCCTGTGTCTACATGGTCAGCTGGTGCTGTACCTTATTGTCAAATGCAATAATATAATACTTTAGTATAGTTTTATATAAGTATTGTACACAATGACTTTCATTATTACTGAATCACAGAACACGTGTTGTATAGTCTGTTTAATATTTTGCCCAAACGCTCCTTTGCATTTAAATGTTTTCTTTCATAAAGCCTTGGGAATTGTACACATTCGATCAGATAGTTCTTCTTACCTTCTATGACCATTTCTTTAATGAATATTCTGTTCATTTTTCTTTTTTCTGCACTGTCAATGTGTGCTGTGGAGATTGAATAAGTGGTCTATTTCATTAAGATTGAAATCTTATTATTTTTTAAATTGCAGAGAGAAATGAAACAGACACAAGGTCAAGCACAGGTAAACTGTTTTTTGGATTTGTACTTTGGTATTCTGAGTTTCTTTTTGGTCTGACTCTGCTGTCAGTGTCAGTCCTCTGTCCTTCTTGATCAGGCTGCGCTGTCCGTGTCTGTCCTCTGTTGTCTTCTGACTATTCAGGCTGTGCTGTCCGTGTCTGTCCTCTATTGTCTTCTGACTATTCAGGCTGCGCTGTCCGTGTCTGTCCTCCGTTGTCTTCTGACTATTCAGGCTGCGCTGTCCGTGTCTGTCCTCTGTTGTCTTCTGACTATTCAGGCTGCGCTGTCCGTGTCTGTCCTCTGTTGTCTTCTGACTATTTAGGCTGCGCTGTCCGTGTCTGTCCTCTATTGTCTTCTGACTATTCAGGCTGTGCTGTCCGTGTCTGTCCTCTATTGTCTTCTGAGTATTCAGACTGCACAGTCTGTCACTCATCTATTCATATCTACTTCTGATTATTAAGGCTGTGCTGTAACACAACCAGTAAATATTTAACCATCATTGTTAGATACTTTGTCATTGATACTTGTTTAATTTTTAATGCATTTATTCCAGGGGTGAGCCTGGACATAAGGAATTCAGAACAGGCTGAAGAAAACACATCAATGTTGCCCAATAGCGGTAGTGGTCAGTGATCTATGACTGCCAATGATTTACAACAATTTATAAATGGCATTATTATACTGTGTAAAAAATACAATATTATGCTATTTAGCAATAAATGAATTTAAAAATAAAAGCTATGTAAAATTGTTAGAGCAACAAGTAACTGAGAAACAGAGGCACTGAGTGGCATTGAATCACACCAATACATACCAATGTTTATTTCCATGTATGTGTACCTAATACAGTGTTCCATAACATTTTCCACACAAATAGTATCATGATAATGGTCACTTGTATTGTTACAGCTGTTTAAATATGTTGGTTTGTGTAGTGATGAAGGTCATGCAAGACTTTGTATGTGCCTATAGTTTGTAAAGCTATAGTTTGTACAGGGGAAAAAAAGCTATATATGGGGTGAAGGTAATATAATAATAGCAAAGGTCAAGTAACTGGAAACTGGAACAGTGTTGTTAAAGATGAATGATTCCGGGTTGAAAGCCAGGAGGGAGATCTTCTGATAAATCAGCATGTAGCCATTGAAAATACAGAACAGGCAATAATGGTCTCTTCTCATTTGTGACCTTCTATTCTAATATTATTATAGGCTGACAAGTACTGACAGTTTTAGCCCAACATGCATCTCAGGATCCACACTGAAACATGTGAAAATGAGCACAATGAGCAATTAAGACAGAGAGCAAGAGGTTTGTGGTTTTGGGAAAGCTTGTTGAAGTCAGCATTAAAAGAAACTAAAAGCTTTTCTTGATTTTGAATGCTGACATATACTACAAATGAGATAAAAACAGAAAGAATTCAGTAGTCAGAAGGAGACCTGCACCCTGCTGAAAATAGCTCAGAAGTTTCAATACAGATATTATTCGAGCCTAATGGAGAGTCAGGGCAGTTCTGTATAAGCCTCAATAAATTACATGGATAGAGATGGACCATTTCCACTGCGAATTTAGCTGCCTTATTCAGCCAAAGAGAGGAGCTGTTAACTAGCACTCAATTCAAATGAAATTACTCTTTCTAATACTTTAACAGGTTGGTGGGATTATTATTAATCAAATGGACTACTTTTAATCATACTGTTTTATGGTAATCTCTGAATAGAAGATGTATTGTTTGACTATGTTTGAGCAATCTTGAAATTAAAATAAAATTCTGAAAAAAACCCACTAGTTGATTTCAACTGTACTGAGGCAATGTCAGCGCTTTGCATTTTGTGAGAACCTTCAGTTTTAAACACACTGAGAAACAGGTCATACTTATGTTTCATACATACCATTTTATTTTACATTGTGAAAGAAGAAGTGGAAGAAGTTGTTTTCAGTATTTATTAAGCTTTAAATGACTCTGTATAGTTTTATTAAAAATATATCTTTTCAAGACAGACAGAATTGACAGATACTGTAACAAGATGTACAGTAACCCTACAGCTTGTAGCTCCAAACCCATTCAAGTGACTTCAAAAACTTATTTCATTGCATTTCAAAGGCAATAAACTGATCAATTTCATCTTGTTGTATTGTCTTATATATCCATCGTCACTGTCAGGACCAACGACTTAAAAACAAGAGTTGCGGATCTTGTTTTTGTATGGTTAATTAGCTTCATTAATCATTGTTTTTGTAATCAGACTCTCAAAACAAAACAAAGTCCTATACAGCCTCGTCTGGATCTGTTAGATGGCTTGCTTGGTTTTCTTTCACGATTTCCACAGTTATTAGTCAAACATTGTAAGAACATTAATATATTAGCGAGCACTGTCGTTTCTTTAAATATTCTGTATTTGATATGTTTACACACGTAATGGATTGCTGAAGATTTTATCTTTAGATATAACTTAAGGTGGTCGACAGGCCTCAACAAGGTTTTTCAACTCAGCCGTGCTAAATGCATGCTAAAATACAATCAGTGAATCTTCAATGACATATGAGGATGTGTTGAAAATTATGTGCTCAAAA
The DNA here is from genome assembly GCF_059453375.1 of Lepisosteus platostomus. Classification (NCBI taxonomy): domain Eukaryota; kingdom Metazoa; phylum Chordata; class Actinopteri; order Semionotiformes; family Lepisosteidae; genus Lepisosteus; species Lepisosteus platostomus. The sequence goes on along the minus strand of NC_142615.1, from coordinate 14,290,910 downwards.
CATGCCTGTGTGTCATGATTTCTGCTGTACCTGTTGTTGTATGTGTTGTAGGAGCTCTGGAATGTCTAAGGAAATGTCAGCCTGAAAGGATAAATATCCAATCGTGGAGCAACAGTCGAAATGCTAGGAAGTACAGCTAAATGTAAATGACGAGCCAAAGACTAATATTATTGTGATTTTTGGTTAAAACAGCTTTGTTGCTAAGTTAGTATTTCAAGAAAGATAAAATAGAAGGTACCGTACAGTGGTGTGCAATTAAACAGCTTTGCATGACAGGTAACAAGCAAGCCAAGAAGACAAAGCAGGACTGATACTGACATCTGCATTTATTACTTCAGTGAATGTAAGGTTTACTTAACTTAACGTGTGGCTCAAGAAATCCTACATCAAACATCTGCAGGTAGAGTTGGAAAAAGTTTGAGGGATTACAGTACAAAGTGGGAATAATAGGCTCACCTAGGGAAAACAAGAGGGAAACAAGGATGAGTGGAATTGAGAGGGCTGCTTTGCGCAGACGCTTGCTGAAAGTTTTGAAGGGAAGATTGAAATGCGGTGAGAGAACTTTAGGCGCTATCAAATCACCTTGTTGATGAAATTGTTGAGGCTAATATGTATTATTACCAAATAAGAGGGGAGGGGTTTAATAAACAGGGAATGCAAAGTTAATGCACCCAAGCAGCAGGGAATAATTTGAGGTAAGAAATTGCATGTGAGTTCTTGACAGCTCTGGCAGACTGCTAATGAAATCAGTCAAAACCTGGACAGACAAATAAATATTTATGAACTATAGGATAACAAGAAACCTCAAATATTGCACAACATGCACTAGTTATCTATGGGTTTCAGTGTTCATGAATCTGAGAAGTGATCACGAAAGGATCTGCACCCATTCGGTCGACTACAATATTAAGTAAAAAGTGGTAGCAATACTCACTTTGGAAACATTCTTTCTTGATAAAGTGTCCGTTAAGGCGGAATGGGCTGGCATTCCTGCCTTGCAGAGCTGGGGCATTCTGTTCCTGGGGTGCTGTCTGTGTGGAGTTTGCATGTTCTCCCCATAATCGCATGGGTTTCCTCCAGGTGCTAAGGTTTCCTCCCACAGTCCAGAAACATGCTGGTGTGTTAATGGGCTTCTGGGAAAACGGGCTGTGGTGTGGTGTGTGTGTCCTGTGTTTGCCCTGCAATAGACTGCACCCTGCCTTGCACCTTCTGCGTGCTGGGATAGGCTCCAGCTCCCCCTACAAACCTGAATTGGAAAAAAAAAACATTAACAATAAATGGATAGAGGTGCCCATTAGCTTTAATAAAGCCTTCTATTAAAGCATTAAGACTTTAATAGAGGCCTTGTGGTCTGTCTGAAGACATGAAGAAATTAGGTAAAATGGTGAGTGAATTAAAAACTTTGTTGACTTTACTGTGCTTTTTTAAATTACTAGTATTTAAAAAATCGAGTCTGATGGTATGTTAGAAGCACTGGGAAGGGTTGGAACATTGTCAAAAATGTATATTTGGTATTTTTCAAAATCCATTGATTTATATGTGGGACAAATTTATATCATCAGGCAGAAAGTATGCCATACAGTACACGAAAATAGGTTGAAGTGCCTCTACATACTTCAAATAAATTTTTTCCACCTGCTGCTATAAATGTCAAGACTTTTTTAGTCTGCAGTTCAGTGCGTAGGCTCAGCTTGCTGTTGTGGTTAAGACTAAAGTCTAAAGACCAAAAACCCAACAAAGAAGCCCAGATAGCAAAAGTCTTAAAAATTATATTACACTGGTGTTATACAATTTGTGCCACACTATTCCACATACCCAAAGCTACCATAACAGCTGATCAGTCTTTAACCAAACACAGTGAGGATGGTTACTTTCAGAGAGAGGCAATACATCTGCTCGTAACCTTTTGTGGGTAGAAGTGTTACAGATGCTTTCACTTTTAAGTGGTCCAATCAGGAAAAAGCATCTGTAACAGAGTGCAAGCTGGCAAATGTTCCTGTTCTGCTGCATTTTTCATGCTTCTCAATCCAGGACTGGAATGAGGAACCTTCGTCTATGCGTCTTTTCAGGAAATCATTTGACTTTCAAATAAAACTTAACTTAGAATGATGACAAAGGAACCTTTTTTCATGAAAAGGCAGCACTTCATAAGAAGCAATATCCTTTCTTTCTTTTCCCTTTCTGAGATTTTTATTATTTACAGCCTAAGTGCATCTGAAAATGAAAATTGTATTTAAAATTATTTTGCTGTCATGCATATGTAGATAATAATTCTACAAATTCATTATGATATTAATATGAATATATTGTTGTCCCGTCCAGGGTGTATCCTGCCTTGCACTTGTTGCTTGCTGGGATAGACCCCAGTTTTCCCACGACCCTGTACTGGAGAGAGGGGTTGGAAAACAAATGGGTGGATATTTGCCCTTGTGGTT